>NC_072432.2:5797604-6102083 GCF_028878055.3 Symphalangus syndactylus | reverse complement strand
ATCTCACTGCTTTGTGAGGTTTATACTGTACGTATATATAATATATATGACAACAATACAGAAAGCAGTGCAAAGAGATGTAAGAAAAAGGGAGTTAAAATGAGTTACTAAAAAAATTTGACTAGTCCAAAAGAAGTCAGGAAAGGAGGAACAGAAAAACAAAATACTGAAAACAAATAGCAAAATGCTATCCCCAAGTCAAACCCCGTCAACATCACATTACAAGCAAGTGTTATCCAGAGCGTAGCATCTACTATCACCATGGATCCTTTCTTTTTGTTTTTCCTAAAGTTAATTGCCTTATTTGTCCTATTAGATTAGTTTGTGTGTGGCCATTTGTAATTTTCCCCATACCTTAAAAAAGGCTCTCACACAATTTTCAGCCAGGCTAATCACATCTGTTAATATGTCAGTTCCAGTTTTTAATTATTTTACTTTTGCAGGGAAGACATCTTCCCATGCGTCGTATTTTCTTCCGTGTGGAGGGAGCTCTGTTCGTTCCTAGCCTTTCTTTACAGACACACACACACACAGGTGCACGCTTATGCGTGCAGACACACCACACACAGGTGCACACTCATGCATGCACACACACCACACACAATGCACACACACCACACAGTGCATGCTCATGCTCATACACCACACACAGTGCACACGCATGCATGCACACACAGCACACACAGGTGCACACTCGTGCGTGCACACACACCACACACAGTGCACACTCATGCACACACACCACACAGTGCATGCTCATGCTCATACACCACACACAGTGCACACACATGCATACACACACAGCACACACAGGTGCACACTCGTGCATGCACACACAGCACACACAGGTGCATGCTCATGCACACACTGCCCAGGAGAGTGGAGGATTGACCCAACTGGTGAGAGTGAAGAAGAAATCGGTGTGCATGGCCCAGAGGTGGCTCCTCTTCTTCCTGGAAGGGGTGCCTGTGTGTGCAGGACACTCCCCCATCTGTTCTCCAGGGCGGTCTCTGCTTGACAGAGGAGCCAGCCACAGTACAGAGGGGCTTCCTGTTACTGCAACTCATTTTTATGGGCCAGTATTAGGAAGTGCACTTCTCTGAAGAGCTAAGACACATTCACTAGTGGAAGTTTTATGATAATAAAAGGGAATATTTTGGTCTCAGAAAATTATAACCAGAGGCACTGTCTGTCGGAGTAGCCATCCATTTACTAAGGTGACCTGAAATGTGTGACGTCAAATGAAACTGTCTGGCAGCCCGTCAGTTAATCAGCAGATGAGATGAGCATGATCTGTTTCTCACGTTCTAGAAATAAAACCAGTCTCTTTTGTAATTGCCTATTCATGACCTTTTAGTTCCTTTGTTATTCAAAAATTGTAGAAGTTGTATACCATATGTTACTAATAACTTCTTCCACTGCTTCCACTGCACTCCAAGGCTTCGGTTCATTCATTTGCCATGTGAGAGAGAGTTAACCCTCTGTAGTTTCCGATGCTGAGGATGCAAAGTCTCTGCCTAAATTTGTTTTCCCCCATATTAACATCTGTTATGGGGTGAACTGTGTCCCCCAAAAGAAGAAAGATGGAAGTCCTAACCCTTAGCACCTCAGAGTGTAGCTATTTTGGAAATAGGGTGTTTGCAGATTTAGCCATGTCAAGATCAGGTCGTTACCGGGGGTCCTAATCCAATATGACTGATGTCCTCATAAAAAGGGGACATTTGGAGCCGGCACAGTTGAGGGAAGACAGCAGTGCGGTCGTGGAGTCAGAGGCTGGAGGGATGCGGTGAGGAGCTGCCAAATGCCAAGCGCTGCAGAGCTCAGAGGAGCTGGAAGGGTGGGAAGGATCTGCCCCTCCAGGGGTCAGGGAGAGCATGGCCCTGCTGACAGCTGGGTCTCAGACGTCCAGCCCCAGGACTGAGACAAAACCTTTCTGGGGTTTTGTTTTTCCTTTTATTGATTAATTGACTGATTGACAGGGTCTCCTTCTGTCACCAAAACTGGAGCGCAGTGGCACAATCATAGATTACTGCAGTCTCAAACTCCGGGGCCAAGGTGTTCTTCAGTTTCCCGAGTAGCTGGGACCACAGGCGTGCCACCACACCTGGCTAATTGTTTTTATTTTAATCTTTTGTAAAGATGAGATCTTTCTATGTTGCCCAGGCTGGTCTCGAACTCCTGGGCTCAAGGGATCTGCCCTCCTTGGCCTCCCGAAGGGCTGGGATTACAGGCATGAGCCAGCGTGCCTGGCTGATGTCTGTTGCTTAAAGTCACCCAGTTTGTGGCACTTAGTTATGGCTGCCCCAGGAACCTGATACAATGTCTAATTTCCAGTTTATAGTATATACACTGCTGAAGCCAGCCCAATATCTAATTTCCACAGCAATGTTTAAAAACAGCATTTTGGGCTGGGCGCAGTGGCTCACGCCTGTAATCCCAGCACTTTGGGAGGCCAAGGCGGGCACATCGCTTGAGGTCAGGAGTTTGAGACCAGCCTGTCCAAAGTAGTGAAACCCCGTCTCTACTAAAAAATACAAAAATTAGCCGGGCATGGTGGCACACGCCTGTAGTCCCAGCTACTCGGGAGGCTGAGGCAAAAGAATCACTTGAACCCAGGAGGCGAAGGTTGCAGTGAGCCAATATCGTGCTATTGCACTCCAGCCTGGGTGACAGAGTGGGACGCTGTCTCAAAAACAAAACAACAAAAAAACCTACAGCATTTTGCATCCCTATTGTTTAAAAAAAATCCGATTTATCATATCTTAAAAATCATGAGTTCAACTGTATTTCTGCCTGCATTTGTGTTTTGCTTCATCCATCTCTTCCCTGTTGCTAACATGGATCTTCCTCCGTGACAGCACACCCTCTGTGTTCCTATCCCTTCTCTGTCCTTCTCTCCATTCCTGACCTCATTCTTTCCACCCTCGAATCTCTTTCTTTCTCTCTTTCCTGTGCTTCAGAGTATTTTCATCTAAGTTTCTGCGGAGGCCCGTGATTGGAGGGAGTGACAGCCGTGCCTCCCCATGAAGGGAATGGAGTAGGCGCCACACAATGGGTGTGGCCACCGGAGACCTCAGCAGGAGTGAATGATTTTCAAATTAACCTCCTCATTCTTCACCTTCCTCAGGACCACGCTACTCACGGCACTTGCTAAATTCTGCTTTGCTCTCCTGTGAGTTTTTTGCACAACTACTTCTTCCTGGGGTCTAAACTCCTTGAGAAACCACGTGCAGCCCTTGGTGAGGCTGGAAAGGAGGATGCTACGGGGGCTGCAGGAAGGGGTGCGTGCGTCTGAGCCTGCGGGGCTGGGGCAAGCTGCTTTGGGACAGACGGTCTCCTCAGTGCCCTCCCCCGTAGCTGTAGGGCGTTGGGGGGTGTCTGGTGCAAGTGCTTTGGGCAAGACTCTGTGACTGTCTGCCTGGCCACGCTTTCCCGTCTGGGGTCAGATTCCCGAGGAGCCTGTGTGTGGGGAAACCTTGGCTTTGGCATTGTGTGAAGGCCCCGCGGGGAGCTACCCTCAGTGAGCATACAGGGAGGCATGCCAGGAACGGGGGATCCAGGGCCCCGGTGTGCCCGCTTCTCTCCGACCTGGGGCAGGGTGAGGAGCTGGGAAGGAAACCGGAGCCTGGCCAGGCTCACGGGAGCTGCATGCAGAGCGTGACAACCTGCCAAGATCCCCCGCGCCCACACCGGAGGTCTGACCGTCAGAGGGAAACGGCCAGCCGGGCAGTACCTGGGGCGGGGGAGATGAGCAGCTGGTCCGGGAGAGGCCCTGGCCGTGCACTTCGAGGGCTGAGTGACGCAAGGTCCCCAAGGGCAGGGGAAGGGTTTTGAATCAGATCTTTTGGACAATCCGTGGTTCCTTATAAACTAACCTCTCCCGGCTAATAGGGCCTGACTTTCCAGGGGTGTCCACCGGCTTCTGTTTCCTTTTGTGTCTGTCACTGGGACTACAGGCCCTGCATGCATGTAAGCTCCTGACCCACGTCCTAGGACTACAGGCCCTACACGTGTAAGCTCCTGACCCACGTCCTAGGACTACAGGCCCTGCATGCGTGTAAGCTCCTGACCCACGTCCTATACGGCATCCAGCACATGGCTTGGCAAAGGACGCTGTCTAAAATTCTTCATGAGTCCACACAAAGCAAATGAGTCATAAAAATAAAACACAAAAAAGAATAACATAGAAAATAAACCAAAAAACACTGAATCACATACTTCCGATGTTCTCCTCGGAGATCACACAGGACCCTCAGAGACGCCGTCTGCCCAGACACAATGCTTGCTGGATATGAGGAACTGCGGGTCCCTGGAGATCACACAGGACCCTCAGAGACGCTGTCTGCCTGGACGCACCACTTGGTGGATATGAGGAACTGCGGGTCCCTGGAGATCACACAGGACCCTCAGAGACGCTGTCTGCCTGGACGCACCACTTGGTGGATATGAGGAACTGCGGGTCCCTGGAGATCACACAGGACCCTCAGAGACGCTGTCTGCCTGGACGCACCACTTGGTGGATATGAGGAACTGTGGGTCCCCAGAGATCACACAGGATCCTCACCTGTGGGTCCCCAGAGATCACGGGGGATCCTCAGCCTCTGAGACGCCGTCTGCCCGGACACACTGCTCGGTGGATGTGAGCCTGCGGGTTCCTGGTTTCTGCCGAGCTGACGTGGTGGTTCTCAGCGAGCCTGCTCGGGTGCTGTAGGCTGGGTGCCCCATCCTCCAGCGGCTGTCACGTGGCCGTGGGTGGGTCACAGCCACGCGTGTTTCCGGTGTGATGAGCCCATAGGTGGGCTGCTCCCTGCCCACACCCGGCTGGCCCAGGCCATCGTCTTGCCCTGAGGACTGGCCCTGTGGTGTCCTGAGTGGCAGGGCCAAGGGCTCTGCTTCTTCCTGTGCTGAGGTGGCCACCCCGTGACAGGTTCTGTCTGCAGCGCACACCCTCCATGAGGCACCTGCCCCCCAGCCCCTGCCTCAGGCCCTGCTTCCTGGAGCCCAGTCTAAGACATTGGTGGCCAGGACGGCAAGGACCTGAGACACAGTGCCAGCCGCAGCAGCACTCCCGCCTGACTGGGGTCTGGATGTTCCGGGAGGCCCCTTGTCTCAGGCTCCCCCAGACCTTTCTCAACAAATGAAGCTTCAACCTCTGGTTTGCAAGGTGATGGTTAGGGAGCCTGGTCTCACAGCTGTTGGACTCCCTGGATCACTGTGGCCTCAGTGTGGACAGCGGAGCCTCAAGACCCTCTCTGTTTTTCTTTGCTTTTGTCGGGTGTGGGTGTGAGATGGCCCAGACTTGGGCCACAGCCACAAGCTTCTGCGACTCGCACAACTCAAGGGCACTGCAGTGGGGTCTCACCGCAGAAGCCATCTGGGAATGCGCTTGACTTGGGGTGTGTGCATGTTTTCCCATTTTGAAGAATAAGGTCAATTTTAAAATTTTCTGATACTTTCTCACATTGCCGATTTTTGATGGCAAAATTTTAGTCTCCAGCCTCTCCTTTCCACTTCAGAAGCTTGTGTGTCGCTTGTCTCAGCTGTTAGTGGATATGAGTTCTGAGAATGGTAATTAATTTTAACAATAGCTGAAGTAAGCCAGACATTAATCATAATTGGCAAAGGAAATATGCTGTAAAGTATATAATCTAAGATCAAACAGGAGCAATTTTTGCATAATTTGTTATTTTGTACTGCCTGTGTTATCATTAGCACAGTGATTAAGAATTAACTGAAATTATTCAAATTACCAGAAATAATTCAATTATCGATAATTGTATATCGATGTATAATAACATATACAACCAAACACTTAGGTGATTTGCTCAGGATAAATTTCACAACTTGTTTTTCCATCAAAATATCTTTGACTCACAGTTGAATTCTCAGTACTTCCATCAATTAAATGGAAAAGCAAATTAATTGTAGCGTGGGATTCTCTGGGAGTATTTCTTGCTTTTTCTCTTTTACTAGTGTACTTGTTCTTCAGTAAATAGACTGGATAGTTTGTTACTTCCAGAGGAAGACAGTAATCACTAATAGACAGGAAAATGTACCTCTGGTTTACCAAACTTAGTCAGTCACATTACACAGTTAATTCTATAATGTTGTAAAAAAGTCTGTGTCATGAAAATGTTAATGATCTCTTGACTGCATAGACGAGTTGCATTCCGGAGTCTTAAGTTGCTTTCTAAATACTAATTAATTAAACCCAAGCTTTCTGTGTCAGGCAATTACTCACTTTTGTCCTTTCTTTAGTCTACCCAAGCTGAATTTCTGATAATATGGTAAGACAAGAATGAAACATAACCCAGAACATAAGCTGGCAGCCATGCTTCTGTGGGGAAATTGCAGCTTAGGAAGATTTTGTCACAATGAGATGGTAACCCCTGCTTCCCCCGGTCATACAGAGGATTGAAGATGTAAGTCCCTGGGGGACGCCAACCGCAGTGTTTTACAACCTACTCTTCAGTAGCTTTGGAAAAGGAAAAAAAAAAAGTCACAGAATTGGGGCACATAGGGGAGAGTGCAGCATGAACAATTTTCCATTAATCTGATAAAGAGGGAGGTAGTCCAGGTGCAGCTCTGAGATGCATTTCTGCAGGGGAGCCATTCCCTGAGAGCTTTGTGTTTCCTTCCTGTTAGCGATCTCATGAATAAATAAACTCTCTGCCTGGCACCGATACCTCCAGCCTGCTCTGATTCAACACATTCCTTTGCTACTCTTTCCCACCCCAATCAGATTTCCTGAAATCTCAAGCCCATTACACCTAAGTAATTAATTTTTCACTCATTAGAATTGGCTTGGAATTCAGTGAAACAGAAAAAAATAGGTAAGGTCCTGGAAGTTAGGGTAAATAATGGTGACGAATTACCCGTCAGCAGACAGTAAAGCAAGACATAGAAACAGGTCCTCAGATACTAGCTGGCATGGTAATTAATTAATTGTTTAATTAGATACATGTAGCTGTCCCTCTGTGGGGCTCGCAACACTGTTTTCGAGACTTGTCTAGGCAGAGCTGTGGAGTAGCTCAAAAACGTGACTTTAATCCCTGATGGAAATTTCAGGGGTTTGGCAGTGCTTTTGAAGCCAACAGCCCTGGGAGTCTATTTGCTTCATTCTAATAAACATCTACTGGGCACCTTCATTCCTGCCTGGGCACACATTTGAACCAGATTTTTACACTTATGAACACAGAAGATGGCAAGGCTTTCACCAACCACACATTCTGCAAGGCTGCTTCCAGGTGGAGCAGAATGAGACCGAGGAAGGGGCTGCTCCTCCCCGCTCCTGTGCCGGTCTGCACTTCCAGACAGAGGCACTATGCTGTTTGTGGTGTCAGTCAACACAATGGGAGAATTATAGATAAGCCAGCCACCAGATAAAACACACACATAAATGACCAATCCCAGGGAGAGCAGGTGGATAAAGAGGTGTGTAATTCCACAGGTGGGAGAGAATCTTTCTAAGCAGGAGATTCGGGAAGGCTGCACAGAAGAAGTGGCATTTGAACTTGGACTGGACTGGATGAAATTCCATGTGCAGCTATGACTCAGGTTGCGGGGAAGGGGAGACAACAGGAGGGAGCACGTCCAAAAAACAGACACCACAGGTGGGGACTCTCCACGGACAGCTGGGAATTCTGCAGCTGAACCTCAGAGCTTGAAAGAGACAGGAGGAACAGAAAGCAGGGGAAATGTTTAGTGCAGGGCTCGTGAGACCATTGAGGTCAATTAAGGATTTCTTCAGTTTGCAGGCATAGAATCATGGGTTGTACAGCAAGGGGCCTGTGGTCTGTGCTAAGAGGGACTTTTTAGGAAGAGTGATCTGGCAGCCATGGTAGGAAGACTGGATGGAGGCTCTGAAGGCCTGACCTGGGCCATAGCCAGACGCCTGGACAGGAGCAGGTGGTACACAAGAGAAATGCTGTGGGTAAAAGTTCTTGAGGGGACTCAAAGTGAAAGGAAGGCTGCTCTCAGAAATAATGTACATGGGGGAGAGGATTGGTAGGTAGCATGAGTTTGATTGTGGACAGCATGAATTTCAAGGAGATGGTAGGAGTTCCAGATAAAGATGATATCTATCAGGCTCCTGGAAATGTCAGTCTAAGGCCGAGAGCCCACGCTCACACGTGTAATGTGTAGATGCACAAAGTCCTGCTGAAAGGAACCATCAGCTCAAAATCTGAGTTTACAATCGATGTGTTTAATGCAAATTACAAGTTTTCTTTGCAACCAACATCAGTCATAGGATCATATGCAAGTGATTAAGGCCTATCTGCCCATTAAAAAGGGAATATATATATATATATATTTTTTGAGACTCGATCTTGCTCTGTCACCCAGGCTGGAGTGCAGTGGTGAGATCTCGGTTCACTGAAACCTCCACCTCCCGGGTTCAAGTGATCCTCCTGCCTCAGCCTCCTGAGTAGCTGGGACTACAGGCGCATGCCACCATGCCCGGCTAATTTTTTGTTGTTTTTAGTAGAGATGGGGTTTCACCATATTGGCTAGGCTGGTCTTGAACTCCCGACCTCATGATCCACCTGCCTCGGCCTCCCAAAGTGTTGGGATTACAGGTGTGAGCCACCGTGCCTGGCCAGGGAATATATATTTTTTATTCTGACATTATACTGCCCTAAATGGACTTGACGCCATTTATTGCTTGGAATGCACAGTGCATCTTTGCTATAACGAAATGAACCCAGGGCTTTGCTTTGGAGACTGGCGTTTGAATCCTTGTTCTGCTCCCGTTTCTGTCTCTAAGGACTTTTATCTGTGACGTGTAGGGGCTGTGTGGGATCTTCCCCACGGCCCCTGCATTGCTGGTCGGTCTCTTTATCATGCAAAGGGGAGAAATGATGGTGGGGCCACATGCTTGTGCCACCTGTGTCTGTTGCATTGAACGCAGTCTTGAGCGAAGGACGAACCCACGGCGCACACCAGGCGGAGGCACACGGCCCGGCGCAGGAAGCACACGGATTTTGGGGTTCCTGTTTCCCAGCTCATCGTCGAATGTCATTCTCACAATTCCCCACTGAAAGGACCGATCCCTACAGGAAATACACACACCTCTGGCGGTTGCCGCCACTGCCAGATCCATGGGAAGGGCAAAGGTGGGTGAGGCTTGGGCTCTGTCCTCTAGCCGCTTACACTCACAAAGAATACAGAGAAGATAAAAAACGTCAAACGTGATGAGGGCGGGAAGTGGCCGGTGCAGGAAGAGAAAGGAGAGAGATTGTTCTGGACCTGGGGTCAGGGGTGGCTGTGGGTGGCAGAGGCAGAGAAGGGGCAGGCTTTCCGGGGTGGAGGCCGGGAGCAGAGGTCCTGAGGGTCAGCCGCGTTGTCTGCAGGAGCCGGAGTGTGGAGGCCCCAAGGCTGCCATGCAGGTGGGCCCCGGCTGGTGGGGGCTTCGGTCGAAGCGGGGTGGGGGGGTGGGGGGGAGGTGGTAGAGGGTAGGGGGGTGGGGGGAGGGACCTGTGTTCCTGGGGCCCACTCTGAAAGGGGAGTGAGTGCAGCTGGGCCTCAGGGAGCCAGCGCTGGCCCATGTCCCGTGGAGGGCGGGGAGGCGAGGAGGTCTTTAGGAAGCCCTGGCCTGAGGGAGGGGCCGGGCTGGGAAGAGGGGTACCAGGATGAAAAGGAGACCAGGTGTTCGGGGCTTTGTGCAACAGACTGGGGAGGATGTGTGGAGACAGAGGAAGATGATGATGAAAACAACGGGGTCGGTTCTGAGAAGCAGGTAGATACCAAGAGTCACTGGAAGCAGCTGGCTTCGTTTAGGGTTTGTGGCGTTTGGGGTGTCTAGAGGCTTCCAGGGAAGTTGCTCAGTGGACAGTTGGAGATGCGAGGGCCTCCCCAGATGGTCAGGCCTAGAGGCACAGACGGGGCTTCAGCCTCGCCGAGGTGGCACTGAGGCTGGGAGCTGATGACCCCACAAGGAGAAGGGTGGGAACCCTGAGGCCTGCAGCCTGTCCCGGGAGGGCTGGAGCCAGGCTTTTTGGGCCCACCTGACGTTTGGAGATTAGGTGACCCAACCTTGTCCTCCCATCCCCTTTTCACAGATGGGGACACTGACCCTCCAGGCGAAGGCTCAGAGTCGCTCAAGGTCATCTGCTGGTCGCTGCTTTCGAAACTTCCAGCCTAGCTCTCCGTCTCCGCCTCTTAAAATGTTCATTAGCAAAAAACCAGCCCTCCAAGACCCGGGGCACTGCGAGTTTTCGCGCAGACGTCAAGCTGCGGCTCCAGGACGTGATTTTCGCAGAGAGCCGGGTGGACCAGGCTCTGGGGCCGGGCCCGCAGGCTCCGCTGGACGCGCTGAGCCCAGGACAGACAAGACCGCCCCGCCCCGCCCCGCCCCGCCCCGCCCCGCGGGCCCCGCGCCCCCAATCCGCCCCCGAGCGCGCCCCCGGGAGCGCGCGCTTCGCCGACACGGCCGCGCGCCCACTCCCCTGCGCGCCCCCGCTACCGCGCGTCCTCGCGCCCCCCGCGCGCGCCCCGCCCCCGCGGCCCCGTGACGCGCGCGCGCAGAGACGCTCCCGCCGGGCCGGGGCCGAGAGCAGCAGGGCCGGGGCCGGGTCCGCAGCGCCTGCGGGGAGGGGCCGAGCGCGCGCGGGGCGGGCCGGGGCCCGTGGGGCGCGGGGGCGCGCGAGGCGGCCGTGGCGGGGCCGCGCTGAGGAGGCGCCGAGGGGAGGGAGGTCCCTGCGCGCCCGCCGCCCGCCTCCCGCGCCCGCGCCGCCGCCTCCTCCTCGGTGCGGTTCCGCCGGGCGCGAGGAGCCGCCGAGATCTCCGCCTGCGAACAAAGAGGAGGCCGTGCGGGGCGCGGCGCCCGCGGAGCATGGCGGACCGCAGCCTGGAGGGCATGGCGCTGCCCCTGGAGGTGCGGGCGCGCCTGGCCGAGCTGGAGCTGGAGCTGTCGGAAGGTAACCGGGCCCCCGCCCCGGGCCGGGCCGCGCTGTCACCGGGGAGGGCCGCGCGCGGAGGGCTGGGGGCGCGGGGCCTGCGGCGGGGCGGGGGCAGGGCCCAGAGGGGGAGGTGCGACCCCAGCCCGGAGCGTGCGCGTCCCCTGGACCCCCAGACCCCGCGCCCTGGGGACGTTTGTGAGGCCGCGATCCCCCGCGCTCTGGGGACGTTTGTGGGGCCGCGATCCCCCGCGCCGTGGGGAGGTTTGTGGGGCCGCGATTACCCCGCGCTCTGCGGGTGTCTGTGGGGCCTGGGATCTCCCCGCGCTCTGGGGGTGTTTGTGGGGCCGCGATTCCCCGCGCCCTGGGATGTTTGTGGGGCCGCGATCCCCCCGTGCCCTGGGGGTGTCTGTGGGGCCTGGGCGCCGCGCAGGGACGCAGGATGCAGCGGGATCGGCCTTCCCGTGCGCTCTGCGCTGGAGCCGCGGCGTCCTTGGTGCAGCAGCGCGGTGCGCGCCACCTCCTCGCTGGCGGGTTCGGCCTGGAACGCCCGGCCTGATTTCAATGCGAAACTTGTCGTTGGACCCCGGGTTCGATCTCTGGTGGCTCAGGCCGTGCAGCGGTCCTGGTGCGGCCCGGGGGATCCCACCCCCATTGTTCGCGGGCGCTGCGCGGGGAGGGCTGGGCGGAATCGTCAACCTCCTCCCGGGCCGGGCTCCAGCCTTGCCGTCCTGGTCCTGTCGTAGGAGGGTTTGTGGCAGATCGGCCACCGCGGTCTCATGGAGGGTTGTGTACGCCTCATATCTGCTCTTCATGGCGGAGATCATGTGCTCAACTGTCATAAGTTTCAGATCGGGCTTTGCCAGGTCTTTTCCCCAAAACCACTGAAGTTCCCAAATCTGAAATGTTTGATGTGTATTTAGCCGTCTCCGGGCTCATCCTGGTCAGGCCATTCCTGTAACGTGGGGTGGGGTGGGGGTGGGTCGGCGCGTCTCACATTTATATTTGGAGCAGTTTAGCATGGTGAACTTTTTTTGGGTAACGGTTTTGTGAGGGCCGGCAGCCAGAAAGTAAATTCATTCGTGCCAATTTTCACCAGCAGGGAGGAGCTGGTGTTGACTTTATGTTTTCGTTTTTAACACTTTCAGGGCAAAGAAGGGAGTGAGCAGGGGCCATGGTGTGCAGCCAACTGCCTTTCCAGACTTCTAGGGACGGGAAATGGTCCTGTTTTTCAGTTTCAGATGTGGCGTTCTGCGAGGTGTGTCAGTGTCCTGTAGCGTGACACAGTAGGGGGGTGGGGGGGAAGGACAGAGTCTTCCAGGACTATGGGCTTGGCTGCTGCCGTCCTGAGGAGCTGAGGATGAGGAGAGCATGGCTAGGAGGCGGGAGATGCCATGTGCAGGGTTCGGATGTAAACTGCTAAGTAGATTGTGCAGTGCAGACAGCTCGTTTGGTGGGTAAGGAGAGTATCATTTGCAGAAGGTCCACCCTGGTTATCTGATTGTGTCAGCCTTGGATAGGTTTCCTGGCTCGCGTCTCGGCCCAGGTGCACCCCTGCCTGCAGCGCCCGCCGTGTACGCTGTCTCAGGACGGGACTTCTGTGCTGCCTGCATCACACTGACGTGAAGTGTCAGTGCCCCATCCATGTCAGCAGAACGTAGCACCCCTGAGCTCAGCAGGGCGAGCCCCATCTGGGGGTCCCCCACCCACTGCCACCCGAGAAGTTGGACCCACATTTGTTCCCAGAGTCTAGGATGTCGCTGGGAACGGGTGTCCTGTGTTGGGCATTGTGGCCTTTCGAGGTGATGACACTTGCCTGTCAGTTGCTCTTGGAGGGTGAGTGATACAGTCTTGCTGCCCAGACGATGGCAAAGCCACTTTCGACGAAGGTGTGCTCAGCCGAATTCCCCATGAACACCTTGCGTCTGTACAGGTTTTTTAAAAAGGGCTAAATGAGTTTCTTATTGAGAGACCAGGCGGAGAAAGGGGTGTGTGTGTTTGCATGCAGGAAGCCTAATTATGTTTTTTCCTTCCACATGACTCTTGCTGAGATCTGAGCTACACATTTAAGAAGAAAGGGTGAGAGGGTTGCTCCGTGGCTCTGTTCAGCCTCTCTGCACCCTCTGGCCTGTGCTGGCCCCATTGCCTCATCTGTTCGCTGGATGGTCTTTAACTTTGCTGTGAAGTGTGGGTTTGCCCAGGTTGAGTTTATGGGAGTAGTGCTGTAAGGTCATTTGGAATACTCTGTCTCATAACCACATAAAACAGTTTTACGGGCTTAAATTAGATGAATCAACTTGTTTTCCAGTATTGCTTAATAGAAACCCAAGAACTGAAGGATCAAAAATCTGTGTTTCTTTATGTTATTGGACTTCAAAAATTCCTCAACATATCTGCTTTCAGAGTGAAGGCTGAAAACAGCTGTTAATGCTGAATTATTTCCCATCTTCAATCAAAATTCAAGTGGACAGAATTCTTTAAGTTGGTTGTCATCATTTTATTAAAATATCAGAAAATATTATAGAAACATGTGGAATTTCCAGTGCTCATTTCCTACAGAGGAGGATGGAAAAAGTTCCGTTTTAAGCACATAACATAGACTGAAGGAAAGAGCAGAGCATTCCCCTGAGGTTCCTGTGTGGGCTGCCAGCCTGCGTGGGTCACGCATTGTCTAGGTTTCTAGACCCTGGTCCAGTTCTGCTGTGCCCGCCTGCCGGGCGCCGTTACACGCACTGCTGGTGTCCTGCTTTGTGGGGCTGAAGGGCACTTCCTGCTGCAGGGCTGAGGGCTCCATCCTTCTTCCACTGCCCGTCTCTGCCCCGTGCCACCTGATGCCCCTCACAGGGGAAGGCGAGGCCAGCTCACACCACAGAGCACACGGCCAGCAAAACACAAGGGCTCCCTGTGGGGAGAAGTGCTGGGCAGCCCTCCTGTGGGAGCTGATGACCTCGAATCCACGTGGGGATACATTCGGGGTGTGGGGCCAGGGGGGTCATCTCCTCACATACTTGGGTCTGAGTGTGAGCCAGGGAGGAGGCCACGCGGGTAAGGAGGCCACATGGGTTGGGAGGCTGTGCGGGTGGGGAGGCTGTGCAGGTGGGGAGGCTGTGCAGGTGGGGAGGCTGTGCAGGTGGGGAGGCTGTACAGGTGGGGAGGCTGTGCAGGTGGGGAGGCTGTGCGGGTGGGGAGGCTGTGCAGGTGGGGAGGCTGTGCGGGTGGGGAGGCTGTGTGGGTGGGGAGGCTGTGCGGGTGGGGAGGCTGTACGGGTGGGGAGGCTGTACGGGTGGGGAGGCCATGAGGGTGCGGAGGCCCCTCAGGTGAGGAGGCTGTGCAGGTGGGGAAGCCACATGGGGGGAAGGCTGTGCTAGTGGAAAGGCCCCGCAGGTGGAGAAGCCGCAAGAGTGCGGAGGCCCCGCGGCTGAGGAGGCCCTGCAGGTGAGGAGGCCTTGAGGGTGGGGAGGCCTCCAGGTGATCTGGAGCTCCATTCTGGGGAGTGTCAAGGAATGAGAGGGCTGTGGCGGCTTTCTCATACTCCTTTCCCCAGAATATTTTCTTCTCCCTTCTCTTCCCTACACTTTTGCCCTTTATAATTGGGTATTCTTTTTTGTGGCTTTAAAGGGCCTAAAAATAATTTCATTAATAACTGATACTTTACATGGAATTGCCAAACAAATTGGAGCGGAAGCAGAAAACTTCCCCATAAAGACAAACTCATGTGTTATTTATTTTTTATTTTTTGAGACAGGGTCTCACTCTGTCTCCCAGGCTGGAGTGCAGTGGTATGAGCTCAACTCACTGCAACCTCTGCCTCCTGAGTTCAAGTGGTTCTTGTGCCTCAGCCTCTTGAGTAGCTGGGATTACAGGTGCCTGCCACAATACCTGGCTAATTTTTGTACCTTTGTAGAGATGGGGTTTCATCATGTTGGCCAGGCTGGTCTCAAACTCTTTACCTCAGGTGATCTGCCCACCTCGACCTCCCAAAGTGCTGAGATTATAGGCATGAGCCACTGTGCCCGGCCTCGTATCTTATTATTATTTTAAAAAAGATTGCATTTAGCTGTTGATTGAAATTAGGAAGTAAGCTTCTCTGTTGACTGGTCACTGATCTTTTTGGGCAGTGCATGCTTCAGAAGGAGCTCTTTGCCATTTGTTTAGGAGGCGCTGAATTATTTTGATAGAACTCGTGATATAGCCTGCAAACATTGTTGGTTTTTGGCGGAAGAGAAGTTTTGAAAAATAGGTGCCATGTTTTGCACTCTGTGGCTTTGGTAATTGTCAGTGTGTTCCATGCCCACTGACTCCATCCTCCATGCTCTGCTCTGCTAATTAATGTAGCCGATTCCGTTAGCGATCAGTTATGCTCCACAGTAGTGCAGCCTAATGTTTTCTTAGCAGGGGAGAATCTGCTCACGAAGGGACGTGAAGGCTCGCTCACGTGCCAGGTCTCCCTGTGTTGGCTGAGGGACCTGTGTGCGTGTGTTAATATATATATACATATTTTGTTTGAGACAAAGTTTCACTCTTGTTGCCCAGGCTGGAGTACAGTGGTGCAATCTCAGCTAACTGCAACCTCCGCCTCCCGGGTTCAAGTGGTTCTCCTGCCTCAGCCTCTCAAGTAGCTGGGACTACAGGTGCCTGCCACCACGCTTGGCTAATTTTTTGTATTTTTAGTAGAGATGGGGTTTCACCATGTTGGCCAGGCTGGTCTCGTACTCCTGACGTCAGGTGATCCCCCTGCCTCGGCCTCCCAAAGTGTTGGGATTACAGGCGTTAGCCACCGCGCCTGGCTGCGTGTGTTACTATTAGCACATATGAATACGTGTCAAGTACAGAGGCATGGTCTTCACACAGCCTGCACGTTGCTGTCGTCAAAGAGGGGATCCTAAAATGACGGCCCAGTGGGAGGTTTGTAGGTTTGGGGGTGGCTTTTTCAGGGCACTTGGCACAAGGTCACAGACATTTGTGGCTTTCGAATGGAGTTCTGCCCCCCAGCACCCCCAGCCCTGTGCATTTCTTGGAGGTTCCACTCTGTACAGTGAGGAAGTCACATGCCTGTGTAAGAGCTGACCTGGGGGCCGCCTTCCAGAGCCTAAGAGAAGGCCCTGAGGACTCTGTACACATTATCTTCGTTGAAAAGAAATAGTTTACTCTGAAAAACAAATGTGCGAAAGCCGAGCCTCATTGAGCCTCATGGACAGTTTGTTGTAATTGGGAGGAGGGCGGGAGGGTCAGTGGGTTCAGGAGGGTGAGGCCTTCTTGGCCAGGTAGCATTGTTACATCTATCTGAAAGTCACAGATAACTAAGTATCAAGTCGTCACAGATATTTAAGTATCCTGAATGAGATGGCTACCTACATGATGCATTGAAAACATCACTACTGGTTACGTGCAACATGCATTGAAAACGTTGTTACCTGCAGAGTGGCAGCACTGATATATGTGGGCTTTTGAACGTGTGGACTGGAATGTTAAGAGTCCTTCAGAGTTATGACAATAGTTTGATTTCAATGTTCTTTTCTTGGCGAATAAATGCTATGCATCAAATTTAGCCAGGAAGCTAGGAAAGTGAACCCACACGAAGGGTACAGGCCCGTAGGCTGCTCCAGGCGCCGTTAGGGGCCCGAGCCACGCGCTTCCCGCTCAGCCTCCTGAGAGCCATGACGGCGTCTCTGTTCTGCCTCACACTGGACTTGCTAGTTTCATATTGTTATGGTTCCGAGGCTACAAGCGGTTGGATTCTGTGAGTCACTCTCTGTCTTCCTCCTCCCAGCTGCTTTCAAATGGGTCGTCTCTTTTTTTAGAACTGATTTTTTTACGCAGTGATTTATAGGGTGAGTTGTAGCGCTCTCCTGAACTGCAGAGGGAGCGCATTGAGGAACCTGGGTTTTGATGCTGTGCACATTGGCTGAGTCACCAGCCCACGGCCCCGTCAGTCCCATTATTAAGCTCATTTCTTGCTCTTCTCCTTGTTATTCAGACGCCTTAAAAAAAGCAAACTCCTGCTTGCCGTCACTGGCTGAGTTTGGCAAATGGGTGTTTACCCTGGAAAGAGAGGCATTTTGTCCTCTGGAACGTCTACGGCGCCCTTTGGTGAAGTGGTTGGTTTCTGACCCCTCTATCCCGTGGGCATTCTTCCTGCTTCCACCTTCCCTTTCCGAAGGCCTCCACCTCCAGGGCTTTAATCTTCCGTGTGTGTGCCATGCAGAGGTTACCACTATTGTGCCAGTGCCGTTTTTTTTCTGCTGAGGGCCAAAAACTTGCTACATCTCAAAAGAAGTAATTGCATCCATTTGTTCGTGCTGATCGTGAACAGCGCCCTTTAAGGGAGACTAATTGGTAAACCCGGCTGCTGTGGGTGGAAAACAGTGGTGGCTGTGGAACGAGGGCTCCGCCTCTTCAGAGCCTGCACAACCCTCCTGCTTTCTTTCTTCAATATCCAGTAGGGGAGTTAATTTTAATAAACCCTTGAAACCAACCAGGCAGGAAAGTGCTAAGACACTGAGTTGTGAGATTTACAATTACAACCAGCAGCTTCTCATTTTCCCTTCGCTGGGGGTTGCTGCTTCGTTTTTGGGCTGCAGGATATGTTGGTAGCGACATCGGCCCTTTGTGCTGCGCGACTCACGAATTGAGATAATTTTTTTACTAAGTGCTTTGTGCAGTAGGTATGAAAATGGGGAAAGAAGGAACACTGTCCAGGGTAGAGAGGCGTGGAGAGATGCTGTGATTAATGGTGGGTCTTTTCTTCTGGGCTCCTGGTTTTAAATCATTTATTGTTTTGCTAATAGCTTGGAAGATGGTTTTTGTGTCTTAATTAAAAGATTGAAGACTGTGGGCCAGACCCAGACTAATTCCATTGGCATCAGAGAGAGGGATTCTTTACATATTTATCTATAGGCATAATTGATTTTTTTTTTTTTGGCTGAATTATCTGGTTAGTCAAATCATATGTTAGAGAAGTAATATACTATTAAAAATTAAAAAATAAAACATTTATCTGTAAACATATCCCCCTTCCATTCCATCTTTGTCTCTGTGTAATTTTAGAACCCTTGAGTCACGACGTACATAGTTTGTGTTCTTTTAATATCTTGCTACTTCATCGTTCTAATGTTTAATCTTTGGGTTGATGTATCACAGTTTACTTGACCATTTCTTACAGGTGTTTGGTTTAGTTTTTTTTTTCCTTTAACTCTAATGTAAATTTGGGTGTTTGGCTGGTAGTTTTAGCAGGATTTAAGGCAGAGCCTCAGTTAAGGCCTTGTATCGATTTATGGTCCCTAGTTTGAGGAGGGAGGTGGCAATCTGCCCTTCCTTCTAAAATTGATGTGTTAAATCACAGTGGACATTTATTGCATTTTGAGCACTTGGGACTCCCCTGGGGTTCACTGGTAGTGCAAGGTCAGTGCTGAGGACCTTCTGCTGAAGAGGCCCCAGCGTGCCCAGTGCAGGGTCCTGAGTGCGTTGCTGCAGGAAGAAGCCCTGGCCTTTGTCCTCCAGTGGCTGTTGCTCTGGGAAGAGCTGGTTGCTCCAGGAATGAGGTCTATGCTCTGAAGCCCACAGTCAGCAGACCAGCAAAGGTCAGCACAGAAGACCTTATTATGTGAATCATTCATTTAACAAGTATTCATGGAATACGTACTCCGGGCAGTTGGAACTTAGAGTGGAAGGCCACCAGCTCACTGTTGCCTGAGCAGAGGCTTGGTCTCTGGGTCCCTGTTGCAGCCTCCGCTCCTAGGAGGTACACGGTGAGTGTTGGGGGACCCTCCACAGGCACAGTTGCCCAACAGGGACCTCTCCCAAGGGCATCAGCCCTGGGCCCTGAGCTCTGAAGACGAGGAAGGCGTTCCTGGGGCTGACTTCCCTTCTGGATGCTGAGCTCCGCACAGAGAGAAACTCTTTTACAATCACTGCAGTGAAGTTCATAAAACAAATAACACTTTAGAGACTGGGGCCTGTGTTCCCTGGAATTTCTGTGGCCGCAGGTGGTGGCCGTACCATGTGACTGAGGGTCTGTGTTCCCTGGAATTTCTGTGGCCATGGATGGTGGCTGTACCATGTGACAGAGGGTCTGTGTTCCCTGGAATTTCCGTGGCCATAAATGGTGGTTGTACCATGTGACAGAGGGTCTGCGTTCCCTGGAATTTCTGTGGCCGCAGGTGGTGGCCGTACCATGTGACAGAGGGTCTGTGTTCCCTGGAATTTCTGTGGCTGCACATGGTGGCTGTACCATGTGACAGAGGGTCTGTATTCCCTGGAATTTCTGTGGCCATAGATGGTGGCTGTACCATGTGACAGAGGGTCTGTGTCCCCTGGAATTTCTGTGGCCGCACATGGTGGCTGTACCATGTGACAGAGGGTCTGTGTTCCCTGGAATTTCCATGGCCATAGATGGTGGTTGTACCATGTGACAGAGGGTCTGTGTTCCCTGGAATTTCTGTGGCTGCATGTGGTGGCTGTACCATGTGACAGAGGGTCTGTGTCCCCTGGAATTTCTGTGGCCGCACATGGTGGCTGTACCATGTGACAGAGGGTCTGTGTTCCCTGGAATTTCTGTGGCCACAGGTGTGGCTGTACCATGTGACTGAGGGTCTGCATTCCCTGGAATTTCTGTGGCCGCAGGTGGTGGCTGCACCACGCAACTGGGGTCTGCATTCCCTGGAATTTCTGTGGCCGCACATGGTGGCCGTACCATGTGACTGAGGGTCTGTGTTCCCTGGAATTTCTGTGGCCGCACATGGTGGCTGTACCATGTGACAGAGGGTCTGTGTTCCCTGGAATTTCCATGGCCATAGATGGTGGTTGTACCATGTGACAGAGGGTCTGTGTTCCCTGGAATTTCTGTGGCCGCACATGGTGGCTGTACCATGTGACAGAGGGTCTGTGTTCCCTGGAATTTCTGTGGCCGCACGTGGTGGCTGTACCATGTGACAGAGGGTCTGTGTTCCCTGGAATTTCCATGGCCATAGATGGTGGTTATACCATGTGACAGAGGGTCTGTGTTCCCTGGAATTTCCATGGCCGCACGTGGTGGCTGTACCATGTGACAGAGGGTCTGTGTTCCCTGGAATTTCCGTGGCCGCACGTGGTGGCTGTACCATGTGACAGAGGGTCTGTGTTCCCTGGAATTTCCATGGCCATAGATGGTGGTTGTACCATGTGACAGAGGGTCTGTGTTCCCTGGAATTTCTGTGGCCGCACGTGGTGGCTGTACCATGTGACAGAGGGTCTGTGTCCCCTGGAATTTCTGTGGCCGCACATGGTGGCTGTACCATGTGACAGAGGGTCTGTGTTCCCTGGAATTTCCATGGCCATAGATGGTGGTTGTACCATGTGACAGAGGGTCTGTGTTCCCTGGAATTTCCATGGCCATAGATGGTGGTTGTACCATGTGACAGAGGGTCTGTGTTCCCTGGAATTTCCATGGCCATAGATGGTGGTTGTACCATGTGACAGAGGGTCTGTGTTCCCTGGAATTTCTGTGGCTGCACGTGGTGGCTGTACCATGTGACAGAGGGTCTGTGTTCCCTGGAATTTCTGTGGCCGCAGGTGTGGCTGTACCATGCAACTGGGGTCTGCGTTCCTTGGAATTTCTGTGGCCGCAGGCGGTGGCTGCACCATGTGATTGAGGATCTGTGTTCCCTGGAATTTCCGTGGCCGCAGGTGGTGGCTGCACCATGTGATTGAGGGTCTGCGTTCCCTGGAATTTCCGTGGCCGCAGGCGGTGGCTGCACCATGTGACAGGTCCTCTGTCTCAGGAGTTGGTGCCATTGTCTCTATGACTCCCTCGCCTGACACGGAGTGGCAGTTCCTGACTTTATCACTCCCAGGAAGCACACAGGCAAAACAATTCAAAACAATCTGTTTAGAATCTTTGTTTTACTTCCCCATTCCCTTTCTCATCAAATGAAAATTCACATCCCTATAAAGCTGAAAATGGTGTGATCTCCCCTGATGGTCTTTCCAAGGAATTATCAGCAGGTAAACGAGACCGTGTAGGCCAGTTGACCTGAAGTGAAAACAGAAAGGTAAGTCGTGTCACTCGGCTTTGCTGGGAGATTCAGGGTCTTTGTCAGTGCTAGAGTCATCCTAAGCAGGTTATTTGTTGCATTGCAGATCGACACGGTTAGCTGTGTTGGGATTAAACTTACCCAGTGCGGACAGTGTAGCTTAATCCTCATGGAAGGGTGTCAAGTACATTGAAGAGCAGCTGCCGAGCCGGCCATTGTCGGGAGAGGGGCAGGTGCACCTCTCGCTTGGCCCAGTGCTGCAGGAGGCCGGGCTCACGTCAGGCCGTGCATGTGAGCGGGTTGGATTTTTAGCATGCTGGGAGGGTAAAGCACAAACATCTATTTTTAACTTGCGGTGACCTTCTTCTGTGCTGCTTGAGTCTCTGTGGGCCTTTCTCTGTTTCCTTCCTGAGGAGTCTGTGCCAGGGTCCCAAGCGTTCTCTGGGCTGCACCTCTGGGCCTGCCTGCTCAGGAGCCTCCTCCTGGTGGCTGTGGGACCGGGCTGGGCCCACACTGTCAGCATCGTCCAGGGTACACAAGCCCATCCCTCCCCACCTCAGTGTCCCCAGCTGTTGAACGGGGCTAATAAACCGACTGTCAGGATTAATGTGGATCAGATGCGCTCATCTCACAGCCCTGCTTGGTAAATAGCCGCCTCCACTCTGTCCTCCAATATGCTCCTCCATTTATTTTCTTTACCTCCATTTATCCAGGCGATTCGAGGTGACAGTGACAATCAAGAAGGGCGTACAGAGGAAATCTGTGCAAGAGAGCTTGAGGAGCAGACATGGGCGCAGGGAACGCAGTGCGGGGAGCACGGGTGTGGGGAGCATGGGATGGGGAGCACAGATGGGTACGGGGAGGACGGATGCAGGGAGCATGGGATGGGGAGCACAGATGGGTGTGGGGAGGACGGATGCAGGGAGCATGGGCACGGGGAGGACAGGTGCGGGGAGCATGGGTGCGGGGAGGACGGGTGCAGGGAGCATGGGTGCGGGGAGCAGAGATGGGCGTGGGGATCACGGGTGTGGGGAGCATGGGTGCAGGGAGCATGGGCATGGGGAGGATGGGTACGGGGAGCATGGGCACGGGGAGCAGAGATGGGTGCGGGGAGCATGGACATGGGGAGGATGGGTGCGGGGAGCTTGGGCGTGAGGAGCGGAGATGGGCGTGGGGAGCATGGGTGCAGGGAGGACGGGTGCAGGGAGCATGGGCATGGGGAGCAGAGATGGGCACGGGGAGCATGGGTGTGGGGAGCATGGGCACGGGGAGCACGGGTGTGGGGAGCATGGGCACGGGGAGCACGGGTGTGGGGAGCAGAGATGGGCACGGGGAGCACGGGTGTGGGGAGCAGAGATGGGCACGGGGAGCATGGGTGTGGGGAGCATGGGCACGGGGAGCACGGGTGTGGGGAGCTTGGGTGCGGGGAGGCCGGCTGCCGGGAGCACAGGGTATGGAGAGCACGTGTGTGCTTCCTCTGCTCTGACAGATGCTGCCGAGCACGTACTCTGTGCTCAGATGGGTCAGAGCCTCAGTGCGTCTTTTTAAAAAAAAAATCTTTCTTTTTTTAAAGATAGGACTTCTGTCTTCCTGGTGGCCCCTTTTAGTCGATACTCTTTTAAGCCTGCTTTTGCAGAGGAAAGCTGGGAAGGATGGCCTGTATAGGTTCCAGTCTGGGCATATCTGGAAGAATGGCCCATTTTAGGTTTGAGTCTGGTGTATCTGGGGACATCTTTGAACTTTCACTCAGAGTTCCAGAGCCACCTGTAGGGGCTCCCCAAACGTCTGCTGGGATGTTCCCCTCTGCTTGGGGATGATGGAGAGAAGGACCTCACCCTGCCATGACCTCTGAGGTCCTCCTTCCTGGAGGGCAGTGCCTTGGTGGCCATTGTGTGCAGGAGGCTGGGTTGGCACCTTCGGGCTATGCTCTGCAGTGGGGGCTCATGACATGGGCATTCTTGTGCTCTGCACTGGGACTGGTGATGTGGGGCATCCTCGTGCACTGTGGACCACGCGGGGTGCACATGAACCAGGCAGCTCCTGGAATTTGGAGCCTGGCTCTGTCTCAGGCCACCCACCTGTCTGTGGCACTTCTGGGGGATTGTGGGGACTGTATGAGTCTGTGTCTCCACCCTCACTGGCCGGACACCTGTGCCAGGCTGGAGCTTTATGAGATATCACCATCCCCTGTTCTGAGTTGTGTGAATATTTATTTTCATTACCTACTCTCATAAGCTTTCCTTTTTAAATAAAAAAATCAGAGACAGACTTTGAAGTCCCCTGGCCCCACCCTTTGTGGACCTAATGGTATTGCAGAAATTATGGCTTCAATTATGTATAATAACTGGGACTACTTTAAAAGTAACATAAACGAGCAAGGTGGAGTGGCCATTTCAAGCGGTACATCATGCTGGACTCTTAAGTGAACATTATCAGGCTTTCAACGCATTTTCTCTTTTTATTTACTTTGGAGAACATAATGGATGCTCAGAAGCTGTTGGGATTTAGTAACAGGAAGTCATCCTTAAGGAGCTGTTTCAGCGAGGGGCAGTTGGAGTAAATGTCATTCATGAACACACACCCATTCCAAACCAGACAAATAAAGACTTCACTTGTGCTGGGGTTGAAACTTGGTGGCTAGTGTGTCTTTCCTGCCCACAGTGACCGTGGCAGTGCTGTGGGCAGGAAATTCTGGAAACAAGACTTGGTGCCAGTGGTAGTTTTGTGGTGATTCATTTGCTTTCAGCTCAAGTGACTATAGTCTTATTTGCAAATGGCTAGGTCTCCACCAATGGACCACAATACTGACATAGGACAAATGAGAAATAGCACTTGGGTTTTTAACAATTATTCTTTTTAATGGACACATTATAGTACATATCTATGGGATACAGCGTGATATTTCAATACATGTTTATCATATGTAATTAGCAAATCAGGATAATTAGCATGTCCATCATCTCAAACATTTGTTATTTCTTAATGCTGGGTATCTTCAAAATCCTCTCTTCTAGCTGCTTGAAAATATACAATAAATTGTAAACTATAGTCACCCTACAAGGCTATAGAACACTAAACCTTATTTTTCCTAACTAGGTGTAATTTTGTATCCATTAGCCAACCTCTCCCTTTCTCCCTGCCACGCTTTCCTGTCTCTAGAATCCACTATTCTACCCTCAGAGGGTAGAATATCATTTTCCTCATAGAGATCTTTAACCCTCTTGGTTAGATTTCTTCTGAGGTATTTTTATTTTTATATTTTTGTAGCTAAATGGGATTGCTTTCTTGATTTCTTTTTCCACTGGCTCATTGTTGGTCTGTAGAAATGCTACTGATTTTTATATGTTGATTTTGTATTCTGTAAGTTTACTGAATTTGTTTATCAGTTCAAAGAGATTTTTGCTGGAGTCTTTTTTTTTTTTTTTTTAATATATAAAAGCATATTGTCTGAAAACAGACAATTAGAGTTTCTCCTTTCCACTTTGGGTGCCCTTGATTTCTTTTCTTGCCTGATTGCCCTTGGCTAGGACTTTCAGTACTGTGTTGAATAGGAGTGGTACAAGTGGGCATCCTTGTCTTGTTACAGATCTCAGAGAAAAAGCTTAGTGTTTCCCCGTTCAGTATTATGTTAGCTGTGGGTTTGTCACATATGGCCTTTACTGTGTTGAGGTATGTTTCCTTCAGTGCCTAGTTTGTTGAGAGTTTTTATCATGAAGCAGCATTGAATTTTATCAAATGCTTTTTCTGTATCTGTTGAAATGATCCTATGGTTTTTGTCCTTAATTCTGTTGATGTGATATAGCGTGTTTATTGGTTTGTGTTTGTTGAGCCATCCTTGCATCCTGGGATAAATCCCACTTGATCATGGTGTATAATCTTTTTGATTTGCTGTTGGATTCAGTTTGTTAGTATTTCTTTGAGGATTTTTGCATCCGTGTTCATCAGGCATATTGACCTATAGTTTCCTCTTTTTATTGTGTCCTTGTCTTATTTTGGTATCAGGGTAATGCTGGCCTTGAAGAATGAACTTGGCAGAATTCCCTCCTCTTCAATATTTTTGGAATAGTTTGAGAAGAATTGAAATAAAAATTTGTACAATTCAGCTGTGAAGCCACCTAGTCCTGGGGTTTTCTTTGTTGGGAGACTTTTTATTATTACTTAGTCATACATGTTACTCATTATTGGTCTGTTTAGGATTTTCATTTCTTCTTGGTTCCATCTTGGTAGGTTGTACGTGTCCAGGGATCTATCTGTTTCCTCTAGGTTTTCCAATCTGTTGACATATAGTTGTTCATAATAGTCTCTAGTGAGCCCTTGTATTTCTGTGGTATCAATTGTAATTCTCCTTTTCTGTTTCTAATTTTACTTATTTGGGATTTCTTTTTTTTTTCTTAGTGTAGCTAATGGTTTGTCTATTTTATGTATCTTTTCAAAAAACCAACATTTTTTCCCATCTTTTTTTTTTTAGTTTAATTTTATTTAGTTCTTCTTTGATCTTTGTTATTTCTTTTCTCCTACCACTTTTGGATTTGATTTGTTCTTGCTCTCTAGCTAGTTGCAGTTCATTGCCAGGTTGTTTATTTTAAATCTATTTTTTTAATGTAGGAGTTTATTGCTATAAACTTTCCTGTTAATACTGCTTTTGCTGTATACCACAGGCTTTGATATGTGATGTTTCTGTTTTCATTTGTTTCAATAAATTTTTAAATTTCCTTCTTAAATTTCTTCATTGATCTATTGGCTATTCAAGGGCATATTGTTTAATTTCTATGTATTTATACAGTTTTGAAGGTTCTCCTTGTTGATTTATAGCTTTATTCTGTTACAGTCTGAGAATATCCTAGATGTGATTTCAATTTTAAAAAAATATATTGAGGCTTATTTTGTAGCCTAGCATGTGGTTGATTCTAGAGAATGTTCTGTGTGCCGAGGAGAAGAATGTGCATTTTGTATCTGTTGGATGAAATGTTCTGTAAATGTCTGTTAGGTCCATTTGGTCTATACTGTACTTTAAATTCGATATTTTGTTGTTATTTTCTGTCTAGATGATCTCCAGTGCTGAGAGTGGGGTTTTGAAGCCCCTACTATTGTTGTGTTAGTGTCTCTCTGTCTCTCTCTCTCTATATATAAATAAATAAATAAAATAAATAAATAAATAAATAAATATATGTATGTATTTGAGATGGAGTTTTGCTCTTGTTGCCTAGGCTGGAGTGCTGTGGTGGAATCTTGACTCATTGCAACCTCCACCTCCTGCATTCAAGTGATCCTCCTGCCTCAGCCTCCCAAGTAGCTGGGATTACAGGCATGTGCCACCATGCTCGGCTAATTTTTTGTATTTAATAGAGACAGAGTTTCGCCATGTTGGCCAGGCTGGTCTTGAACTCCTGACCTCAGGTGATCCACCTGCCTCCACCCCCCAAAGTGCTGGGATTACAGGTGTGAGGCACTGCGCCCGGCCTCTCTCTCTATTTAGATCTACTAATATTTGCTTTATGTATCTGGGTGCTTTGTTGTTGGGTGCACATATATTAATAATTGTTATGTCCTCTTGCTGTGTTGGTCTCTTTATCATTATATAATTACCTTTTTGTCTCCTTTTTACAGTTTTTGACTTAAATTGTGATTGATCTGAAATAAATATAGCTGCTCTTGCTCACTTTTGATTTCCATTAATGTGGAACATGTTTTTCCATCCTTCATGTTTAGTCTATGTGTGTCTTTACAGCTGAAGTGAGTTTTTTGTAGGCAGCATATAGTTGGTTTTTCTTTTTTTAAATCCACTCAGCCAGTCTATGTCTTTTAATTGGGGTGCTTGGGGTTATTTTGCTGTTGATATCACAGTCCAGACATTAAGATTTTCTCACTTAGTTACTTGTACACAAATTAATATGAAAAGGAAGTAGAGTTTTTCTTTTGTCTCTTTGAAGATAGTGGTGGATTATTACTTTGATTTCCATACAAGCGAGGGACTCACCATGCCTGTTGGAATTTTAGAATTTCTCTCCTGTTATTAGGAACAGCAATGATCTGTAATGGGTTCCTGGAATCCTCCAGTGATGGTCTGAATATCTTAAAAGTTTCCTTTCATGTCTCATTTTCTATTTCTCCCCTAGTAGCCATGCACCCGGGGCAGGAGATGGCCTTGCATTTCGTTGTTTTCTTGACGATTTGTTAGGTTTATTGTTTGACACAGTTAGGATTCTGGATAAAATCAGCCCTTCTGGGAAGTGTGTAAGTCAAACAGGGATGTTCTGGTGGCGTTATACAGGTTTCCCATGCCCCATGAGTACAGGAGTGGCTCCCTGGGGAAGGAGTATGGGCACATGATGGCTGGGAGCCATTCTTGGATGGCCTCATCTTCTGCAGGAATTCTCATGCAGGGAGAAGCAGCACACGGCAACTGAGCTGGTAGGGATTCTGCTGATAGTTTTGATTCTTATGATTTGCTCCTGAAAGGTGATTTGGGATGAAGAGCAATATTTAGAATGCTGACATTCCTTGAAACAAAGATACAGAAAAAATCTTATAATTGCAGGGTGCCTTGTAGTTTTCAGCTGCTCTCATGTGGATCTTTTTTCATCCTTCTGAAATGCTTTCCCAGGAGACAGCATTGTTCTCTTTGTACAGATGAGGAGACTGGGTTTCAAATGGTTAGGAATTCATCGCATGCACTGGAATCTCTGGATTCCTGGAACATTTTCTATTCAAGTATGGATCACGTGGCCTCTAAAGGCTGGCTCACTCTTAACACCAAGATTGGGGATCCAGCCTCACCTCTGGGGTGGGTGGCAGGAGCTCCACAGCCATTCTGGGTGCTCTGGGGTGGGGTGGCTGAGCTGTGGCAGCCCCTCTCAGCTGAGCAGCAAGGCCGGGGAAAGCTCATTCCATTCCCCTTGGTTCTAACCAGGTAGAGGCTTACACTGCACATTTCCTTAGCTGGGAACCTTTAGAACTTTATATTTAAAATCTAGTCTGTGATCCAGGGGGTAGATACATGAGTATTCACTGTACAATTCCTACATTTTTTGTACATTTAAATTTTTTTTATGTGTGTCATGGACGACAAAAGAAATGCAACCCCTCTGAGTTAGCTTTTCTGTATAGCACCTGCTAGAATCAGGAGGCCGGATAGGGGTTAGTTTCATCAGAAATCTTACTCTTTCTGGTCAAGAGACGGCACTATTAAATTCTTGGTTGTGTGGTTTCTGGGAAAGAAATATTCTAAATGAGTTCCAGGAATCACCTCTGTGGCGTTTCTACAGGAAAAGTGACCACTCTTGAAGCTTTGCTGTCACTCACAAGAATGATCGTGACGGTTTCTAGGCGGTCGCCAGCCAATCTTTAGTTCTTTTATGCAGAGTGCTTTTATTCCAAGTGAAGTGCCCTTCTGTTTAATGGTGACCTGCAGTTATTACAGGGATTGCAGCCACATTTGATGGACGTGATCCTGCTCATCTCTGGCTCCCCAGCTTCGCCGCTGGGGCGGGTGGCGGGAGCTCCACAGCCATCCTGGGTGCTCTGCGGTCGGAGTCCCTAGTGGGAGTGGACGGTGCATGGCCGGGACGTTCCTGTCCGATGTTCCACACTGGCGTGCGCGCGTCTCTGGCCTGTTTCCTCCATCCGTGTGTCTGTGGCCTGTTTTCTCCGTGCGTGCCTCTGTGGCGCGCTTCCTCCTTCCATGCGTCTGTGGCGTTTCTTCCGTCCGTGCGTCGGTGGCATTTCTTTCATCTGTGCGTCTGTGGCATTTCCTCCGTCCGTGCGTCTGTGGCCTGTTTCCTCCGTCCGTGCGTCTGTGACGTTTCCTCTGTCCGTGCGTCTGTGGCCTGTTTCCTCCGTCCGTGCGTCTGTGACGTTTCCTCTGTCCGTGCGTCTGTGGCCTGTTTCCTCTGTCCGTGCGTCTGTGGCGTTTTCTCCATCTGTGGATCTGTGGCGTTTCCTCTGTCCGTGCGTCTGTGCCGTTTTCTCCATCTGTGGATCTGTGGCGTTTCCTCTGTCTGTGAGTCTGTGGCCTGTTTTCTCTGTCCGTGCGTCTGTGGCCTGTTTCCTCTGTCCGTGCGTCTGTGGCGTTTTCTCCATCTGTGGATCTGTGGCGTTTCCTCTGTCCGTGCGTCTGTGCCGTTTTCTCCATCTGTGGATCTGTGGCGTTTCCTCTGTCTGTGAGTCTGTGGCCTGTTTTCTCTGTCCACGCTGGAGGCCGTCACTTCTCTCTAGTCATCACTTACTGATCGCTCCCTGTGTGGTCAACCTGTGTCAGGCGTGTGGCATGTGTCCCCTGTGTGGCAGGGGTTTGCGTGACACACAGGGACACGCTCAGGGAGCCGCAGGGATGGGGTCATAGCCACGTAGCGGAGCCCTCGGTCTGAGGGGCTTGGTGCCCACCCAGTTCTTCCCGAAGCGGCCTCGGGGCAGATCCCAGCTCTGCTTCCTCTCCTCAAGGCACCTCATGAAGTAAATTAAGCAAATCCAAGGTAGGAAACAGTTTTGAAATGAGACCTGGTTTCAGGTGTGTGTGGTCATTTCTCTTTACATGTTTACTTTGTATACCCTAAATGATATACTTTTCCACCTGGTATAACAATTAATTACCAGCCATCACTGGTACAAAATTCCGTGAAGGATATTTGAGGAGGGCATAGTCTCAAAAACATGCTTTATTTTCACAGCTGTGATTTGCATGATAAAGCTGTCAGGACTGTGACCTTCTTTTGTTATCTTATTTTTATTTGTAGACCCTTGAGAGGAAGTTATTTAGTGATTACTTAAAATTGTGAAAATAATCTAATGATTAGAGAATCTCATTAGAACAAGTATTATATTTTCTGTTCCTTACGTAAATGAAATCATCTTAATCCAGGCCGATGTTGGCAGGAATGGTCACTTTTAAAATGGGTAAGATGTTTATGTAATGTGCAGCCCTCCCCCTGTATTGTCCCTGGAACATTCCAGAACATCCATCTCAATTCTCACTTGTTGACACCCTACCCTGTTTTGTGATTATTCTTGTTTGCATCAGAATTTTGAATCCACGTACCTGAGATGATACTTACGTATGTGTGTACACATGCATGCATGTACATGTGTGTATGCGTGTGTATGTGCATGTACGTGTGTGCATGTGCACGTGTATATGCATGTGTGTATGTGTGTGCACGTGCATGTGTGTATGTGTGTATGTGTGTACGTGTATGTGTGCATATGTGCGCATGCATGCATGTGCGTATGTGTGCATGCATGTGCATATGTGTGTACATATGTACACACGTACACGTGCATGTGTGCACATGCATATGTGTTCACATGCATGTGTGCACATGTATGAGCATATGTACACGTGTGTACACGTGTATGCGTGTGTATGCATGTGTGTGTGCACAGATATACCTTTTCCTTTCATACAGGCTGTTTTGAGTATTGCTGTTAGGCAGTGACAACTTTCCGTTTCCTTAGTCAGAAAATGGGTAGCTCATCATTAATAAAGATGAGCATTTGATATCAGGAATCCCTAAAAACAATGGAAATTGTCATTTTAAATAAATAAATTCCAAAACAAAGATAGTGTTCTGTACTGTGTGTTTACATTGAACTTTCTTATAAACATTGGTATGAATGTTTCCCACTTATTGGAAATCACATGACTAGTTTAAGCCAAAACGTGGAATATTAATTCTGTCTTCAGATCACTTTTGCATATTTATGATTGCTCTGTTCTGCTGTTCTAGAAGCTCTGAAAACCACTCGGTCTTACCCTAGCTGGTGCCACGGTTGTAAGAATTCAGGGAAACAAGGTGTTTGCCAGTTTAAGTATTTTAGATCTTAAGCTGCCTCTTTATCTGCATCATAAACCAGTCTTAAAGAAAGACACAGTGTGACTTGTAGTGGATTATATCAGTTTTATTTTCTGTGGCTGAATCATCACTCTACATTGTGAATTAATATTTTTCAGCTCATCTTCATAATACAGGGAGGTTCTCCAGTGTTGAGTGCAGGTTCAGTGAAAGCCCTAACACTGTTACCACGGACTTAAACGGACTTGTTTTCTGAGGTGATAACCCTGGAGTCAGGCATTCAGTGTCCGCCCATCACTTGGTTGCGAGTTCTCAGTCCCCTCTTGCTCTTCTCCCCTCTGCACCCTTGCTTCTGTCTTGTCTTCTTCGTGACTCATAGGCCCTCTGTAGATGGTGTGTTGGGGGCCAGGGTCTGCTGTGAATCTTTGATAACCTTGGGAAAGAACTTTTTCTTTGGAGCAAGACCCCTCTCAATAAACTTTCAATAGCCCGAGTATCGTCTGTTGTGTGAACTATTTGTGGAAAATGTTCAGCATTTTTCCTTGGATTCTGGCTGATCTTTCTCCACCTGCCAATTTCTCCTCAGTTTGCCGTGTCTGTACCATCACCAACCCTGTTCCAGCTGCGGTTACTTGTAAAGTAATTGAAGCAGAGCTCTGCAGACGAGAGAGCGTGTGTTGCCCCCCGAGTTCCCTTCCTGGCCGCTGAGTGTGAGTTGTGTTTTGTTCCAAGGGATGACTCTGAGGCTCCTGGCCCGTTTTGGAGCACCCCACACCAAAGTGGGTGTAAAATGAAAAAAGGGTTTATACTGTATTATTGTAATTCATGGAGCGGATGATAAAGATGCTTGAATCTGAACAGCAGCTGAAAATGAGGACATGTTACCAGTTTGGATGTTGGATGACCTTCTTGAAAAAAGCTTTCGTCGTACTTTAGAAACTGTGCGTGTGCTGTTTTCTATTTCGTACTTAGAATCTGTACAGTATGTGTTGTATGAATGTGTTGTATGAATGTGTTGTATGAGCGTGTTGTGTTGCATGTGAGTGGCATGGGTTATGTGTTGTATGTGCATGTTGTGTTGAGTTGCATGTATTGTATGTTTGAGTGTTATGTGTTGTATGAGGTGTTGTACATATATTTGTGAGTTGTATGTTTTGTATGTTGTATGAGTGTTGTGTTGTATGAGTTGTGTGTTGTAGGAGTGTTGTATGTGTATGTGATATGAGTTGCATGTATTGTGTGTATGTTGTATGAGTTGTGTGTTGTATGAGTGTGTTGTGTTTGTGAGTTCCATGTGTTGTATGTTGTATGAGTGTTGTGTGTTGTGTGAGTGCCTTGTACGTTATTTGTGTTGAGTTGCATGTGTTGTATGTTGTGTTATATGTTGTATGTTTTATGAGTGTGTTGTACGTGCATATTGTGTTGTGTGTGAGTTGCATGTGTTGTATGTGTGTTGTTTGCATATTGTGTTGTGAGTTGCATGTATTTATATGCAATACACATGTATGAGTGTTGTGTTGTATATATGTTGTATGTTGTGCATGTTGTGTTGTGCACATGTGTTGTATGTCTTGTATGAGTGTGTTGTATGTTGTGTTGTGAGTTGCATGTATTGTGTGTGTGTTGTATGAGTGTGTTGTACATGCATGTTGTATTGTGAGTTGCGTGTGTTGTGTGTGGTACGTGCATGTTGTGTTGAACATGAGTTTCATGTGTTGTACGTGTGCTGTATGAGTGTTGTATGTGTATGTTGTGAGTTGCATGTATTGTATGTTGTATGTGTTGTATGAGTGCATTGTATGTGCATGTTGTGAGTTGCATGTGTTGTGTGTTGTATGAGTGTTGTGTGTTGTGAGTGTGTTGCATGTGCATGTTGTATGTGAGTTGTGTGTTGTGTGTGCTGTATGAGTGCATTGTACATGCATGTTGTGTTGTATGTGTTATGTGTGCTGTATGCATGTATGTGTTGTGCACGTGTTATATTGTGAGTTGCATGTATTGGGTATGTGTTGTATGAATGTGTTATAAATGCATATTGTTTTGTGAGTTGCATATATTGGGTATATGTTGTATAGGTTGCATGTGTTGTGTGTGCGTTGTGTGTTGTCAGTGTTGTATGTGTTGTATGAGTACGTTGTACGTGCGGGTTGTGTTGTATGTGAGTTGCATGTTGTCAGTGTGTGCGTTGTGAGAGGCGGGGCATCCACATGACTGCTCCTTAGCGAGTCCTGCCTTGCAGCCCCTTCTGAGTGTGCGTCCTCCCGAGTAGTCTAGAAACAGCACCATGTTTGCCTCTGCCCCTCCCCAGGAGGCCTCAGCCAGGTCCTGCGCTCAGCCCGCCGTGGGCGGTCTGCATCTCTTGTCTCTCTCTCGTGGTCCTCCTGCGCCTCCTCCCAGTCCTGAGTAGCTGGGATTACAGGTACCCGCCACCACGTCCGGCTAATTTCTGTATTTTTAGTAGGGATGGGGTTTCACCATGCTGGCCAGGCTGGTCTTGAACTCCTGACCTCAAGTCATCTGCCTGCCTCAGCCTTCCAAGGTGTTGGGATTACAGGCATGGACCACTGCACCCGGTCCGTCTGCCTTTTAGTTAGAACCTGTATGTTTTAGGTTTTAAGTTTCACTTTTCCAGGTTAGAGCAGTAGTGTTTCTCTTTCGTGGTGTTGCTGTGAATGTCCGTTATGATTAGGAGACTGGGTGGGTGCCCTCTCCCTGGCGCTCGGCTCTTTCAGATGAGGCGGGGGTCAGCTTGGCTGCTTATGATTTTGGGGGGCACTGCTTCTTGGGGCAGCTTGCCGGCCGGGGGCTGCCTGTGGTATTTCCTGGGGAGCTACATCTGTCCCTGTAGGGCCTGGGGAAGTAGGCGGGCCCTGACTACACGCCTCAACACACGTGCCTTCCACCGGCCCCCAGGCCCACGTCCAGACCCCAGCTGTGTCCTGTGGTAGCCTGTTCAGCTGCTGCCACCACGGCTATTGGACTTTTAATACCTGTGCGCAGACAGGCCACGGGCAGACAGGCCATGGGCCGACCCCGTTGGCTTTGCTTATCCCCAGTTCCATGTTACCTGTGTGCAGAAACCGGCTGCTCCCGCAGTCCTGCAGGCTTGGTTTCCCCGGCCCCAACTCAGGCCGCAGGATCTCAGTCTTGGGTGATTCTGCTGCAGCGGGCCGGGCTCTGGGAGCCTGCGGCTTCCCCACGCGCTGTTACTCCCGTGTTCACATCAGTGCAGGAGGGCGGCGAGGGAGGGAGGCGGGGATGCTCTGGATTCTTCTCCCTGCTCCTCACCAGCTCTGAACGCAGACCAGCCGTTCGCCTCGTTTGCTTTTCCAGGGGTGTTGTGAGTCTTTCGTGGGTAGGGAGTGATGCCCTTTGCTTTCTTCTCACTTTCCCGGCAGGTGCTGAAGGAATAATTAATAATAATAAGGCCAGTTCGGAGAAAACAAAAACTCACAATTACACATGTTACGCGAACTCGTGTTATTCCAAATAGCCCTTCTTTCCCGCGAACTCACAGCCGCTCTTCCTTCCTCCAGCGCAGCCAGGCGCCCAGGGAGGAGCTGCGGGGCCTCTGCCTTTCCAGGGTGCTGCCGGCCAGCGCTGAAAAGTTAGGGCACCCCCTGAGCGCCACGGCAAAGGCTTCGGCGGCTGCTGGGGGAGGAAAAGCGCTTCTTTGAGTGATTTCCACTTGATTATTTACCTCTTATCAGCAGATTGTGTGGAAGGATGAGTGAATTCAGTGTAAGATTTATGGAGGTTCCTGTAAGACATAAGCCTGGCTGTTGTTTTCCTTTCGATCTCATGTATTCGGGTTCGTTTGATTGGTGTGTTTTGTTTTGGGAAAGCTGCTGAGGAGGAAAGTCACGTGAGTCTTTGCTGAGGGATTTTCCAGTGTGGGAATCTGGCGCTGTGGTTTCGAGTAGCGTTTGGTTGGGAGGATGGAGGACGGTGCCCCAGTCCGCGTGTGCCTCCTCACGTGGCGGCGAAAGCGTGGATTCCACGAGTCTTTTGCTAGGGAAAATCCAGGCGCTCCCAACCAACCGTGTGTGCTTTTCTTTTGGAAATGTCTCTAACTCATATACTGGACTTAGAGTTTATTTAGTGTTTCTTATGTGAAGTGTCCTGGAACTACTGAAAATATTTTCCATGCTAGATGATCGCGTTACTGGACTCATACAATTAAAACTTTTTCTTTAGATTACATAATTATTTATTACCTATCCCCCATTTTTCTTTTCAGTTAAAAAAGCACTACCTAGAACAATGTCCTAATGATGCCACCATGATTAGTATTAGAATTTAGCTGTAGAGTGAGGTGAATAATGAATTAACAGTCACTAGTATATAATATAAAGCACGGTTAAGGTATCTGTGTATATTTTATGAACCATCCAAAGTAAAAAACAAATTAGGGTCAAGAGAACTCACAGGTGCAGAAGTGTTATTTTTATTTTCTGTTTTATTCAGGAAATTTAAATCTTTAAAGCTGTTTTTTTTTTTTTTTAAATTTCAAGGTCAACTTCAACAGAATTGATCTGTTCCTCAGCAGACCTGGGGTAGAGTACAGGTGCTGAACACACTCGAGGATCTGCTAGTCGCGATTCAGTAGATATTTTCTTGTTAGCTGGTAATTAAAACGTTTTATAGTCATAAAGGTTTTAATGTACTTTTTGAGCTTTATTACTATATATTCCTTCAGGAATCTGTGAGAACTCTCTACTTTGTTTTTTCCCATCTATTTAGTATTAAGTTAGGAGTTTTAATTCCTTCTACCCTGATATTTATTTAAAAATTCCTTGTATATTTGTAGATATATATTTGGTGCATTTTAAAATGCTTGATACATTAACATTTTAAAATATCAAAAATATTTTAGAATATACTTTTTTTAAATGTAAAAAGTAACAGTATAAAAAATTGAGATACATACATTTTAAAAAATCATCCTTAGAACCCTTAGTACCAATGATTTCTCCATAGCATTGTAAAGTTGATTAACCCGGACTTATAACAATGATCAATAGTGTTAATGTGTCAAGTGTATAACTAGGCTTACGCTTGCATTTTATTGGATGATTTATTAACCACATGAAATAGCCAGTGTTACGAAAAGGGACATTTGAGGTTTAAAGCCTTGCCTGGGTCCCGCTAGGGTGAGGTGGGTCTGGGCCTACCCAGGACTGCTGATAACAGAACACAGCGGACTTGGTGACTTTTAGTCAAGAACTCACGGAATTTTGGTGCATCTCCCCAAACCATTCCTTCTTTTCTCTCTCCTGGAGCAAAATAGAATTGTTAGGTTCATGTGTTGTGCCTTGTGAAGGTTTATCGGTTGCAAGGCCCCAGACTTTGCACAAAAGGCAGATGGGAGTTTCTCTGTGGAGATGCCCTGAGCTTGATCCTTTGTGTCTGGGCTTTTCCCCTTGGCACTACGGATGCTCTGGCCCACAGGAGCCTTTGTGGGGAGGAGGCCGTCCTCGGTTCCTGCGATGCTGAGTGTCACCCCTGCCTCCCACCCTCTGGTGTGGCCCCCCGGAGCCTTTGTGGGGAGGAGGCCGTCCTCGGTGCCTGTGATGCTGAGTGTCACCCCTGCCTCCCACCCTCTAGTGTGGCCCCCCGGAGCCCTTGTGAGGAGCATTTGTGGGAGGAGGCTGTTCTCAATGCCTGCAGTGCTGTCACCCCTGCCTCCCACCCTCTGGTGTGGCCCACAGGAGCCTTTGTGGGGAGGAGGCCGTCCTCGGTGCCTGCGATGCTGAGCGTCAGACCCCTGCTTCCCACCCTCTGGTGCCATCAGCATCCCTCCTCCCAGCAGAATCGCCCCTGCTTGAGAACCGCTGCTTTAGGTGGTAGCGTGAGACGTGCAGGTTTGCATTTCTTCATTAGGAGTTTTAAATTTCTGAAAATCTAGTTGTGATGACTGTGAAACATACCTGAATGTGGACCTTCGAGTAGACAAGCTTCCGGAACTGTCGTGGCACACGCATTTCAACCTGCCCAGGCATAAATCCGCGTACAACTTTATTTCTCAGACATCTCAGCCTTTTTGAGGTACGGATCCTGCCATCTTTGCATAGCTGCTTATGCCTCTAAATGCTTCTGTGTGCTGGAAGCTGCTGTCCTGTCCCTGCTTCCTGGGATGCAGGGCTGTGGAATTTCTGCTGTGTTCCATGTAGGGAAATTCTGAGATCTCCCTTTTTAAAGACACTTTTAGTCAGGGAAGTGCTTTCCAGCCGAGTCCGTCTGTTCTCTCCTGGGATGGATGGGGCAGCTACCGTCCCTGTTCCCAAGCCTCAAAAGCTGTTACGAAGTTCCAGCCAGGCCTTTACTTTCCCAAGCCTGTTTCAGCCGATCTCAGCCGTCCCTTGTAGATCTTTCTATTCATTTAGTTGGTGTCCTTGCCTTCTTGTACCATCTCCCAGTTTTCCACAGTTTATTTACACTGGACATAGAATTACAACAGAAACTCACCCATGCTGGGGTAGGGCTGCCCCAGGGATCTCCCCTCTGTAGACCAGGCTGCCCACTGGAGAGTGGTATCACTGGGTCACGGTCACCATCTGCCCCAGCAGGGTCCAGAGTGTTTAGAGTCTTTCCTGGACATAGAAACCCTTTTGTCTGACATTCAGATAAAACCAGTCACCATGTTCTGTTAATCAAAGAGGTTGGAGCTGGGAACCATTAGTGTACATCCACCTCTCCTGAGAGTGTTCACGCCTCTTCCACATGGGGCTAGGCTGCTGCTGAGTGTGGTTCTGCTGGCTGTGGGTGTGGCCCCTTTCCTCAACCACAGCCATCGCAGGCCTGCCACAGTTTTGGTTCTTCTAGAAGAGAATAGGCAACACGAGAGAAATAAGATAAGTTAGATTTGAAACCTTTAAAAATTATTTCCTCAAACATTGTATATATTTTCTGCCCATACCTAATTTGATAACAATTTTAAAAAGAAAAAAATTCCCCTGTATCAAGTCTTTGAAAGGCATCCAACTTAGTTTTCATACAATCAATTACTCTCTCTTTGGAGTCATATTTTATTGGTTTAAGTAATGTGTAACAAGTACACGGGCATAAACAGATTTAGGAGCAAACACAGCTGCTTCATGATTAGCATCAGCTTGCAGGGCCCAGCTGTGGGGGTGCAGCCTGTGCCTGCCTGTGCACCAATAGGGCTGGTCACCTTGAGCATCCAGGAGTGTCTGGGTGAGTGAAGTCCGGGCAAGGCAGCATCCATACACCTGTGTAGTTCTCACTTTGTCCACGTTATCTGGCAATGCCACAAAATTATCAAGTAAGTGTTCTCCAAGTGCGTATTCACTTAGCATTTGGAAAGTGCATAGGTACCTCATACAGCACCTTCAGGAGGAGCTAGGAGCCCAGGAATGGGAGCAGGTGTGAGGCCTGTACTCTTTGTGTATAGATAAAATATGCATGTGCATATCTGAGGCCAGAAAGTTAGATTGGGGCCAGAATGTGGAAGTCCTTACCTGTCGGATACTAGGGAGCCACTGAGGGCTTCGGAGAGAATCGTGCCTCTGATGTGCGGTATGCTGTGGAGCCACGCGGGACAGGGCAGGCTCTTGCGGGGCACTCGCCGTGGCGAGAGGAGAAGAGAAGGTAGCCAGTGAGCTGAGCGATTCACTGCCTGGGTCAGGAGGGGAAGAGGGGGTGCAGGAAGGCAGATGAAGCTGTGAGTCTGCATCCCGAGGTCGGCGTTGTGCTTTGCTGGAAATCAGGAGGAGAAGCAAGTGTGGACCTGACTCAGATACTTAGAGACACCACTGCAAGCTGCGAGTTTGGAAATACGGAAGGAGGCTTGGGGAAAATCCGGACCAGGGTGGATTTGGGAGCCTCCTACATAGAAGTGCAGGTCAAGGAACCAGAGTGTGAGGCATGCATGTCGGGAGAGAGGAGGCCAAAGGAAAGCCCTCATGTGGAAATGGAGGAAGGGTCGGAAGACCCAGAAAAGGCCCCGCTTAGAGTCCAGAGAAGAGCTGGACGGTGCAGTTCACTAAAGCCCAGAGCCGAGTTTCCAGGACGAAGTCCCAAGTGTTGCTGAAAACCAGGGGGTGGGACTCCAACTGGAGCCTGCGAGGGGAGCCTGGCAGCCCCGATTCCTGAGATCAGCCAGAGCCTGGGGGTCATGGCAGAAGTGGGTGAGAAGTGCAGGGAGCAGGTGGAGATGGTTCTTCAAGGCCTGGAGCTTCACACGGGCAGCCAGCCATGGACTAAGACACAGCTGGATAGGGGCCTGAACCCACAGCGTCTCCAGGTGGAGGAGGGAGCCAGAAAGGGCAAAGGTACGTGGAAGAAAGGGGGCAGGCATGGAGCCAGGTACCCAGGGAGGCTGCAGTCTTCTCTCTCTGTTCGTGGACTGGTTGTTGGTTATTCTGAGTTCTCAAAGTCATCCACTCGATGCGGTCCAGAGAAAGTTCCCAGGGGCCTCAAGCCTGGAGCAGGCCTTGTGCTTTTCCGAACACTGCGTGTTGACTCAAGGTTACTGTCCATGGCTATTTCTAGCGTGTCTTTTGTTGAAGTCTGCAGAAGAGCCTCAACCAGCACCAGCTTTTGAAGGACTTACAAAACTTGTGTTCTTCTGATTCTGGGATTTTTGCCTGAAATGCCTCGTATATTTTTGGCTAGGTGTTGTTAGCACTTGTGTTACGGCATTTGGAGCTCTGTATTTTTGTGATGTGCTAGCTGTGAGGATGTTTAAAATTAGATTCCTAGAAATCAGGTTATAGGAGCTCTCGGCCACGCTTCATGGGTTATGTTTTGACACCTCATAGTGGATCCTGTTGTGGTGGCTATTCTTAGTATTTGTGGAACACCTGACTCGTGATGCTAGGGGAATGTTATTTGTTTTCTTTGTAAGCCTAAAGTCTAATGACCTTGTAGAGTCTTTATACCCGTCTCTTATAAATCACCTTTAATATGCTTGAAAATGTCCTCATTGTGCCCTTGAAAAGCAGGTGCACATTTTAAAAATCATCCTTTTAAAATCCTTTTCTCCAGCCTGTGCCCTTTGTCTGCTTCATTTCCTTCACTGCAACGTCATGACACAGGGACAAGGTCTAGAATCTCTGTTTCATACACAGAGCTGAACTGGGCTGAGTGACCTGCTCTGCCGACGTCTGTTTCTGTCATGAGAGGGAACCTAGGCCTCTTGACTTTTCCTTTTGTACATTTTCAAAAAGAATATTTTTTCCTCTCTCTGGTCTGTTCCGCTGTGGGATTCTCTCCTAAGGCTGTTTCTTTGCCTTCCATTTTGACAACTATGATTTAGTTTCCGAGATGATGAAAGGGTAGTGAAAAGGCCTGGGAAAGAGAAAGCAGGAAGGGAAGGAATTATCTCATGATTTTAGTCAGAAGGAAATCACTCAGACAGAAACGCTTTTACAAGTGGGTCAGATCCCAGGAAGTGGGATTGAATAAGTGGCATCGTATCACACAACGCTGTTTTACATTCTTGCTGTTGCCAGGGGTAACGAAAAGAACGAGTATATTCATTCTGAGGTCAAATATATATCTTTGCTGACTCTGACTATAATTAGCAGAATTCGTTCAATTCAAGTTTGAGAATACCTTTACAGAAGAGGGTCTTCAGGCACGTGTGCCTATTTTTATTTGTATGTTCACATGTATTTGAGTATGAATGTGTGTATGTGTGCTGTGTGTGAGACCTCATTATTTGAAATCAAGAAATGTGCAGTAGAGTTTACTAATTACAGGAAGTTACATTTGGGGGATAAACCACTTTGTATAGAATTGAATAATGGGGTCTTTGAGGGGTGTATACATGTATGTGTGTTTGCATTTATGTGTATGAAAATGTGTATTGCATGTATATGTGTTGTGCATGTGTGTGTGCCTTTGTGTGTAATGTACACTTGCATGCATGTGTATATCTGTGCGTGTGTATTTGTGTTGCATGTATGTGTGTGCATGTGTTACATGTTTAGGCATGACATTACACACATGTGCAAGTATGCATGCATGGATGCTCATGTGTGTATAGTTATAAATGTATATTTGTGCATGTTATGTGTATGCATTTACATATGTTTATGTGTGTCAGAATGTATATGCATGAACATGTATGTATATGCATGTGTGTTTGAGTGTTGTGTGTGCATGTATGTGTTACGTGTTGGTATTATGAATGTGATTATGCAAATGTGTCTGCATGTGTGAATGTGTGTATTGCATGTATGTGTGCGTGTGCGTTTGTGTGTGTGAGATATGTGTCTGTGCATGCATGCATGCATGTGCACATTTGATTTGTGAGTCCTCTCTGGGAGGGGCATGTTCCTGGAGAGATTGCATGGGACCCTCCGCTGTCCTCTCAGGGAGAGAGATATTGTAAAGGTTCGAGCCATTAGGTAAACATGCCTGATGTTCTATAAAATATATATTTACACATACCATTGGGGTTAAATATATGTTAAATGGGTGCAAAGCAGTTATATTGCATTAAAAGTCATGTTAATACTTCCTTGTTAAAGGCTTTGAGAATGATTTCCTGTTCATGGGACATAATACACCACACAGAATTACAGTGGGTCAGTGGTGATATTTGCCAGGAGGTCTGGCTAATGATTGGTATTTCTAGTTGCAGACATGCAGTTGGAGCTTTTCTGGACTTAGAGGAGGGTCACTGGCTCTGCCCACTGAATGATGCCAGCATCTCTGCTGCTTCCTTGTTCTGCCGGCTTCATCCAGAGCTGGGACAGCTGCTCTCACATGCATTGTACTTTTCTCTCCATAAATATCTGCAGCATTGTTAGCAGTCCAGTAGCAGACCCAGCGGCAGGTCCAGGGTCAGGTCCAGCGTCAGGTCCAGGGTCAGGTCCAGCGTCAGGTCCAGGGTCAGGTCCAGTGTCAGGTCCAGCGTCAGGTCCAGGGTCAGGTCCAGGGGCAGGTCCAGCGTCAGGTCCAGCGTCAGGTCCAGGGGCAGGTCCAGGGTCAGGTCCAGCATCAGGTCCAGGGTCAGGTCCAGCGTCAGGTCCAGGGTCAGGTCCAGTGTCAGGTCCAGCGTCAGGTCCAGGGGCAGGTCCAGGGGCAGGTCCAGGGACAGGTCCAGGGACAGGTCCAGCGTCAGGTCCAGCGTCAGGTCCAGGGTCAGGTCCAGTGTCAGGTCCAGGGTCGGGTCCAGGGGCAGGTCCAGGGGCAGGTCCAGGGGCAGGTCCAGGGACAGGTCCAGCGTCAGGTCCAGCGTCAGGTCCAGGGACAGGTCCAGGGGCAGGTCCAGGGACAGGTCCAGGGACAGGTCCAGGGGCAGGTCCAGGGGCAGGTCCAGGGACAGGTCCAGGGGCAGGTCCAGGGGCAGGTCCAGGGGCAGGTCCAGGGACAGGTCCAGGGGCAGGTCCAGGGACAGGTCCAGCGTCAGGTCCAGCATCAGGTCCAGGGGCAGGTCCAGGGGCAGGTCCAGCGTCAGGTCCAGGGGCAGGTCCAGGGGCAGGTCCAGGGACAGGTCCAGGGACAGGTCCAGTGTCAGGTCCAGCGTCAGGTCCAGGGTCAGGTCCAGTGTCAGGTCCAGGGGCAGGTCCAGGGGCAGGTCCAGGGACAGGTCCAGGGACAGGTCCAGCGTCAGGTCCAGCGTCAGGTCCAGGGTCAGGTCCAGTGTCAGGTCCAGGGGCAGGTCCAGGGGCAGGTCCAGGGACAGGTCCAGGGGCAGGTCCAGGGACAGGTCCAGGGACAGGTCCAGCATCAGGTCCAGGGACAGGTCCAGGGGCAGGTCCAGGGGCAGGTCCAGGGACAGGTCCAGGGGCAGGTCCAGGGACAGGTCCAGGGGCAGGTCCAGGGGCAGGTCCAGGGACAGGTCCAGGGGCAGGTCCAGGGACAGGTCCAGCGTCAGGTCCAGCATCAGGTCCAGGAACAGGTCCAGGGGCAGGTCCAGGGGCAGGTCCAGCCAACTTTCCACATGGCCCATGTGAAAATGTACCCTCTCCCTTCCATTTTTTAAAGCAGTAGTTATTAGTAGAGCCTACTGCCATTTCTCCTTGAGTTCCTCACAGTGGATGTTAAGCATTTGCTTTATTAAAGCAAAGTTCCATGCTCTTTGTGCTAAGTCACCTCTGCCTTTCTGTGAGAGGCTAGAATTGGGAGTGACCCTCAGCTGTGCGAGAGCCCTGGTACCTGTCTCAGTTCTGGAATCTACTCTGTCCTTGTTGCCTTCCATTCACCGACAGCTGTCTGTCTTCCTGTCACTCCTTCAACACGGAGTCCAGCAGTGTGCACACAGGTGAGCCTGTGTGGATGCTGGTTTCGTAGGATCTTATCGGGACCTCACTCATCTTTTCACTAGGAAATCAGACACTGCAAAGGACTTACAGAAAAGCCCAAAGAAGCCGTATCAATAGAATCATAGAGACAGAATTCTATAACCATAGGAAATGGCATCAATTATCATGAAATGTGCATTTATGTGGGGCATAGTAAAACATCACATTTGAATACTGCACTGGGTAAGAGCTTGGAAAAGAGATTATGAAAGTATAACTGGCTCTACTCTTGTATAGTGGGGCATGGTAAAGCGATATATGATATTGTATAGAATGGAACAAACAAGATAGAATTATACAGAGCAGTGCAGAATAGAACAAATAGTATAGTGTTATATAGGGTAGCACAGAGTAGAAGAAACAGTGTAACATTATATAGTATAGTATACAATAGGACAAATAGTATAATGTTATATAGGGTAGCATAGAATAGAAGAAACAGTGTAACATTATATAGTATAGTATACAATAGGACAAATAATATAGTGCTATATAGGGTAGCATAGAATAGAAAAAACAGTGTAACATATAGTATACAACAGGACAAATAGTATTACATGGTCTAGAATAGAACAAGTGGGATAGTATTGTAGAGTATACAGTTGAACTAAAGACGTAGTATGGCATAGAATAATGTAGTCTAGATTAGAACACACAGCATGGCATTAATATTACGTAGCGTAGTGTGGAATAGTAGATTCGCATAGCACAGAACAGAGAGGACGGTGACTATTACATAGCGTAGTGTGGAATAGTAGAGTCGCATAGCACAGAACAGAGAGGACCGTGGATATTACATAGTGTAGTGTGGAATAGTAGAGTCGCATAGCACAGAACAGAGAGGACGGTGACTATTACATAGCGTAGTGTGGAATAGTAGAGTCGCATAGCACAGAACAGAGAGGACGGTGACTATTACATAGCATAGTGTGGAATAGTAGAGTCGCATAGCACGGAACAGAGAGGATGGTGTTCTGTAGCACTGATGCAGGATTTTTGCTCTTTAGCTCAGCTGGGTCCGGGTTCCTGTCTCACAACCAGAAAGAAATAGGCACGCGGACTTTGAAGAGTGAGTGCAAGTAGAATTTATTAAGTGAAAAGGAAAGCTCTCAGTGAAAAGAGGGGTCCTGAGAGCAGGTTGCTGGTTGCCCTCTTCCCAGTTGACTACAAGGGCTTTTATATAGAAGCTGATGGGGCTAGGCTTCCTGTTTGTGTAAGGAGCGAATTTCTGGTGGCTCCACCCCATTCTCCCACACGCATGGGGGCCCTTAGTCTGCTGTGAGCATGTTTAGGCAAGCCCCCTATGCAAGTTCCCCTATCTGCACAAAACATGGGCTGGAGGCTCTCTGGGACCCTTCCCTTACTGTCTGCCTAAAGCAAGCCGGCTACTCCTTTCAGTAGAGAAGAAAACAGTATAGAATAGAACAGATAGTACAGTATTATATAGTGTAGAATGAAACAGTATGATATTGTATCGTAGAGAATGGAATAGTATAGAATAGAACAAACCGATCATACTAGTGTAGTATAGAATGGTAGCCTCGTGCAGCACAGAGCAGTGTCATGCTCCGTACTACAGAGTATAACCACCAGGAGAGCGTTCTTCACTGGGGTGTCACTGGCCCTTCATATTTCTTTGGTTCTGTGAAAATGAGGACAGGGAGATAAGAGGGGAGGAAGTTGGCTTTCTTACTTTTAAGGCGCTCATTACTTCTTGGGGATCATGTGATGGTCCCCTTTGGTAGTGTTCTGTGAAGCAGTCTGTGTATTCTGTGTAGGATGAAATGAGATGTTTTCTGTAAACAGTTGTCCCAGGCCTGGCACATGGCAGAGCCTCCGTGGATCTTGCTGTTGTGAATATACTGATGACTTCTCTACAGTGCCCTCCACACTATAAATACTGTGCATTGTGGGAAGTCCAGGCCTTTTCAAAGGCTGGGTTTCATTTTAACAAAATTGGAAGGCCACGCATATTTGGAATGGCCAGATCATCCTGCACCTAAATGACTTCACCTGTCCAGCTGGGTACAGAAACGGGCTTCTGTCTTTTCTCCCTTTCTTTCATCTGGCAGTCTCTTCAGAGAAACCTTGACTTTGTTGTCAGAAAAACACTGATTAGCATGAGATCAGATAGCAGCTGTGAAGAATGAAAGCACCACCAGCAAATCTCCGGCAGCCTCTGATAAGGATGCACCTCCCTGCAAGCTGCCAAGGTTTATGGAGCGGAATTCCCTGACGCCACTGCCCTCACTGCAGGCGCGTGCATCTGCTGTGGGGTCATTTCCTTATTGGACTTGGCTGGGGACCTCCCGAGGGGTTGATGGGTCAGGACTGGGTAATTTGGGGAAGGTATGCGTGGTGTTCCTGTTTGCAGTCTGTGTCCCTGTTGGAAGAGATGCTTTTAGTGCATCCATTAATCCAGATATGATTAGCAAGGGTGTCTCTCCCAGGTAAGAGTTGGTGCATCTCTTCTGAGCGTCTTTCTCAAGTCTGTTACAAAGAGAACTTTGGTTTCTCAAGGTTTAAGAATTAATGTCAAAGAGCAATTTAGTGTTCTTTTTGAGTCACCAGCCTTGCTGTGGGTGATTCCTGAGTCCTCGGAGGTTAGGGCCACAGCACAATCGGTGGGCCGTCTGTTCCCCACCCTGGCGGAGACTTTCTCACCCAAAGAAATGTATTCTGTTAGCATGTCTCAATTAGAATATTTTAGTAGGAGACAGAATTATGGCTCTTGTTTTAATTTGTAATGGATGATTACTGTAGCAGGATTAAGGTTGAGACTTGCAGCATAGCTCATGTAAAACATTGATTATAAACAACCAAAATATATTGCCAGCTTTGTTGCCGTGGCTCCAAGGGACTAGGAATGCCTGTGTTGTTTTTTGTTATTATTTTTTATTTTTATTTTTGAAACAGAGTCTCGCTCTGTCACCCAGGCTGGAGTGCAGTGGTGTGATCTCAGCTCACTGCAACCTCCACTTCCAGGTTTCAAGCAATTCTTGTGTCTCAGCCTCCTGAGTAGCTGGGATTACAGCACCCGCCACCATGCCCAGCTAATTTTGTATTTTTAGTAGAGACAGGGTCTCGCCATGTTGGCCAGGCTGGTCTCGAATTCCTGACCTCGAGTGATCTGCCCACCTTGGCCTCCCAAAGTGCTAGCATTACAGGCATGAGCCACTGTGCCTGGCCACCATGACCATTTTAAATGTGGCACTGAATATCTGCCTTTTTTTAAAGGAAGTACAGACGTCACCCCTCACACCTCTGTTCTGGGGCTGGTCTGGGCTGGCCAGTAGGGCTCCCAGGCTCGAGGCCGCGTCTGAAGTGTTGTTGGACAATGTGAAGCTGTGACCCCTTGGTCTTTGGGGACGTGGGTCACCTCGAGATGCCCACAGTCTTGTGAGGGTTTACAGCTCGGTGTGTGGCTGCTGCGAGGCAGCTGCAGGCGGGGAGGGAGAGCAGGGTCCATCTGTCCTGGTGTGGAAAATGCCCAAGAAAGTCAAGAAATGGTACAAAAAGTCATCATCTGCCCTGGTGCCATTTCTGTTTAAAAAAAAAAAAATCACTCTGAATGTGGTTCTGTGCTTGAGAAGGATAGAAAATACCTAGAAAGAGGCACAAAGTGTTCTTATGGGGGCAGCGCCGGGAAGTGGGATGGGAGGTTTGGGAGTGTGTGGAAAGGAGGACGTGGTGTTATTTCATTCTGTTTTATCGGGTAGAGCAAGTGACCAAAGTGAAGCTTGAGTGATTGGCGCAGCTCGGCCTGCTCATGGGTAGATCCCAGCGTGTCCCGCCTCCCACTGCAGCTCCGTTTCTCGGTCACGGATGAGACAGGTGGCCTGGGGCTGTGGGCGGAGGAGGGGCAGCCCAGTGTCCCCAGCAGGTGACTGTCCAGGCTGCTCTTGGGCCAGCCTGAGGGAAGGGGCGGAGGAGAGCTGGGAGGGTGCACAGTGAGCTCCCCCTCCCTGACCCTGGGACTGGAACTCAGTTCTCAGGCTTGGGCTGGGAGGTGAGCCCAGGCTGCTGTCGATGGAGGAAGATGCCCTCAGGACGGAGGAAGATGCCGGTGGAGTTTGGTCAGCAGCCAGCGTGGTCTTTCCCGCGGGGGATACGCAGTGCGCCAAGTCGCAGGAAAAATGCCGCTTTAGTTTTTGAATTTTGCTCATTCTGTTTATCGTGCTGCTCATGCTGGGATTTTGATATTGTTGGTAGGAATCAGTGTCAATTGCATACAGTTGACTCTTGTCCAACACAAGCTTGAGCTTTGCGGATCAACTTATATGTGGATTTTTCCAACCAAACTCAGGGAGAAAATACAGTGTTCCTGCCATGTGAAGCGCGTGTCGGAGGGCCGACTCTTTGTACACACAGGTTCGGCAGGTCTACCTGTGGGGCTTGAATGTGCCTGGATTTGGTGTCCATGGGGTCCTGGAACCAACTCCCTGAGTACAGCGAGGCCGTTTCCAGTAGCAGGTGGTTTCTTTTGTGGTTTCCCCATTGGTTTCGCCCCACACCGTCTCTCTCATGCCGCAGCTGCTGCTGCTGATGACTGATGACCTGGGCGGGCGACGCCAGGCCCCCTCTCAGCTCAGGCGGCTTCCTTGGAGAGACTCCTGTCCTAAGGACACCGTTTAGCAAAAGTCCAGATTTTGGGATATGGAAAATTTGGGGAATGTGAATTCACTCGAATACATGTTCAAAGTTGGCCTCAGAGCCTTGTGTTCTTGTTTTATAAAAGACGTACCTTTTGGGGGAAATACTGCTTAACAACATTTAATTGGAAAGGTACTGAAACAAAGTTAAGCTTTTTTTTGCATAATACCTTCTACATGGATACTGATTTTCATACAATCATAATTGTTACTCATGCATTCTACTAAGTCTTCTGCTATTTTCTACTTAAAAACTTAACATACTTGTTCATTCAGTCACTAGTTTGGTTGTTCCACAGTTTGCTGGGGCCTCCCTGGGACCTGAGCATGGTGCTGGGGACACAAAAGTAGGTGGTTCCTGATGGGATCGCATCCACGTTGGTGGCCCTGCTCGTAAGGAGTCCACGTTGGTGGGGGAGGCCAACTGGTGACCGGAACTCACACCGTGATGCCGTCATTGGTGTGATGCAGGTGAGGACAGGGTCTGTAGATATGCGTGGAGGATGGTGGTCCCAGACCTGGGCAGGTGGAGGTGCCCCCGAGGCCCCCAGTGGACATTGACTGAGTGTGGTGAGAGCTGGCCAGGAGAGAGTTTGGGAAGTGTGGGAGAGACAAGAGCAGGAGGGGTGGCAGGGGCTAGGATGGAAAGGGGCTTCTGCAGAAACGGGGGCCGGGGCCTGAGCCCTGGCACCGGGAGAGATGGAGAGAGGGCAGTGCCAGGCTCTGGCAGAGAAACAGCCAGAGCTGTGCAGTCTCCAGGTCCTGCATGGACACACCCGTGGCTTCCCCCGTGAGGCCCAGGAATCCCGGGGGGAGTTTGTGTTATGCCACGGGTCTCTCACAAGTGGGGGCCGAGGCAGAACTGAGGACATCTGAGTTCTGTGGTGGATCAGCCAGGATGCTGGTTGCAAATTATAGAAAACAACTTAAACTGTATTATACAGGGAAGTGAGCATGAGGAGGGTCAGCCCAGAGCACCCTGGCCAGAAACCATCTGGGCTCTAAGGCTGGGAGGCCCCTTGCCTGCTCATGTGCTGTGGAATGGCTTCCCCGCCTCCAGCCCTCGGCAGGTGGAAGGTGCTGCCTGGCAGCCTCTGCAAACTGAATGGACCCATGCCCCTCCTGGCTCTACATCCCATTCTCAGGGACATGGCTGTCAAGGGGGGGCCAGCTGGGGCCGGGGAAGAGTGGAGGGCACCCAGTAGAAGTGGCTGTGGACTCTGTTAGGAACAATAACCATGGCACCTACCATAGACGAAGATGTTGTCAGCCTGCGTTCTTCTCGTGTTGGTCTGGGGCATGCGGCTGCCGTGGGCTGGCGTGATCCACAGCCCTGGTCTGGGGCTTGCAGTGGCTATCGGCTGGCGTGGTCCACAGCCCTGGGCACCATGGTCTCTGGCCCTGAAATCGCATCCGGTGCTGTGTCACCTCGGGCCATCTGTCTCCTGAGGGGAAGGGAACAGGGAACAGCCCACCCCGTGTGGCCTCCCAAGCACCACCCACTCCCCAGGACCTCCAGTGTTGACTCTGCTGGGGGCTCCTCTCTCCTGGGGGGTCCTTGTCCCAACAAGAGGACTCCATGGGCTGCAGGAGGTGTCAAGCTATTTTCTCTCCTGGAACTGGGTTGCTGGCAGCTCCCAGATGCCGGAGGAAAGGCTCAGAAGTGCCTTCCTAATAAGGAATTGTTGATGTGAACTTTGGACGGCAAACACTGCTTACATTTCCTTTTCCATTTTGATGTGTTAATGGTGTGCGGCAACGCCGTGACGCCCGGGGACGCGGGTGACGGGCCCCCTCCCGCAAGGGGACCATGCACCTGTTTGATAATAAGAAGGCATGCTTCTCTTACTGCAAAGAAAAACTTCAATGGTTTTCTGCCAGAAAGAGCCTGTCCTTTATGTAGGATACATAGAGGATCATTTGGCAAGTGATTGGGGATTTTGGGTTAAACTAAAAATAAATTAATTTCATTTTATAGCACTCTGAACACATTTGAGTTAATTATTCATTGAGAATTTGAATAGCACACACTGTTCTGACTTCCGACTTCCCCCTAATGAATGGCATTTGCTGTAACGTGACAAAACCCTGAGTCTTAGAATTATTGGGTAATGTGAAAAAAGGAAAAGTTGGTTCTCAGTTGTTTTGCTGTAAGGAAATTATATTATTTTACAGTCACTTCGTTTTCTCCTTTCCAATAAGAAAAATTGCTTTCTTACTACCCGAAAATTCGTGAAGGTCAAGGGGACACACCCTGCATTGCATTAAAAGCCACCATCAAATGTGGACGTGGACTCAGTTTCCCTCTATTCTCGCCCACCATCAAATGTGGACGTGGACTCAGTTTCCCTCTGTTCTCGCCCACCGTCAAATGTGGACGTGGACTCAGCTTCCCTCTGTTCTCGCCCACCGTCAAATGTGGACGTGGACTCAGTTTCCCTCTGTTCTCGCCCACTGTCAAATGTGGACGTGGACTCAGTTTCCCTCTGTTCTCTCCCGCCGTCAAATGTGGACGTGGACTCAGTTTCCCTCTGTTCTCGCCCGCTGTCAAATGTGGACGTGGACTCAGTTTCCCTCTGTTCTCTCCCGCCATGAAATGTGGACATGGACTCAGTTTCCCTCTGTTCTCGCCCACCATCAAATGTGGACGTGGACTCAGTTTCCCTCCGTTCTCTCCCGCCATCAAATGTGGATGTGGACTCAGTTTCCCTCTGTTCTCTCCCGCCGTCAAATGTGGACGTGGACCCAGCTTCCCTCCGTTCTCTCCCGCCGTCAAATGTGGACGTGGACCCAGCTTCCCTCTGTTCTCTCCCGCCGTCAAATGTGGACGTGGACCCAGCTTCCCTCCGTTCTCTCCCGCCGTCAAATGTGGACGTGGACCCAGCTTCCCTCTGTTCTCGCCCGCCGTCAAATGTGGACGTGGACCCAGCTTCCCTCTGTTCTCGCCCGCCGTCAAATGTGGACGTGGACCCAGTTTCCCTCTGTTCTCTCCCGCCGTCAAATGTGGACGTGGACTCAGTTCCCCTCCGTTCTCGCCCGCTGTCAAATGTGGACGTGGACCCAGTTTCCCTCCGTTCTCTCCCGCCGTCAAATGTGGACGTGGACCCAGTTTCCCTCCGGTCTCGCCCGCCGTCAAATGTGGACGTGGACCCAGTTTCCCTCTGTTCTCTCCCGCCGTCAAATGTGGACGTGGACTCAGTTTCCCTCTGTTCTCACCCACTGTCAAATGTGGACGTGGACTCAGTTTCCCTCTGTTCTCTCCCGCCATGAAATGTGGACATGGACTCAGTTTCCCTCTGTTCTCACCCACCATCAAATGTGGACGTGGACTCAGTTTCCCTCCGTTCTCTCCCGCCATCAAATGTGGACGTGGACTCAGTTTCCCTCTGTTCTCTCCCGCCGTCAAATGTGGACGTGGACCCAGCTTCCCTCCGTTCTCTCCCGCCGTCAAATGTGGACGTGGACCCAGCTTCCCTCCGTTCTCTCCCGCCGTCAAATGTGGACGTGGACCCAGTTTCCCTCCGTTCTCTCCCGCCGTCAAATGTGGACGTGGACCCAGTTTCCCTCCGGTCTCGCCCGCCGTCAAATGTGGACGTGGACCCAGTTTCCCTCTGTTCTCTCCCGCCGTCAAATGTGGACGTGGACCCAGTTTCCCTCTGTTCTCTCCCGCCGTCAAATGTGGACGTGGACCCAGTTTCCCTCTGTTCTCTCCCGCCGTCAAATGTGGACGTGGACCCAGCTTCCCTCTGTTCTCGCCCGCCGTCAAATGTGGACGTGGACCCAGCTTCCCTCTGTTCTCGCCCACCGTCAAATGTGGACGTGGACCCAGTTTCCCTCTGTTCTCTCCCGCTGTCAAATGTGGACGTGGACTCAGTTCCCCTCTGTTCTCGCCCACCATCAAATGTGGACGTGGACTCAGTTTCCCTCCGTTCTCGCCCACCTTGCCACCATGGCTCATTTCACATTCACTCAGGAAAGGAAGAAACGTTGTTTTTAATAGGTATGAAGGCAGTTGTTTTTAACCTAAGGAACAGGACATAATTCTAGCAATGGAAATTACCAACCGAGTGGGTCTGTGTGAGGTTTGGAAGAAAAAAAAGGATTTTAACTTCCCCCCTCTGTGTGTGCCCACCTCCCCCAGTTGAGAGTCACAGATTTAATTACTTTAATTTTGAGCTTAAAATAATTTGACAGCCTAACAAAAACTACTACAGTCCTATAAAATTCTGCTTGAGTGTTTGGTTTTTCAGTTGCTTGGCTTAATATGGTAAATGAATGCATTATGAGTTGTTATTTTAGTAATTGCTATAAAAATTAATGTATGTTATAGCCAAGTGTTATAAAGTTAATTTAACAGCAAAGTAAAACTAAAGCTGCATTGATTTCTCGCTGTACTTGTGCTTAAAGACGGCTCCATGAGGCAGGCCCTGTGACCCTGCAGGCCGGTGGGAGCAGGTGCTACCTGGCTGGTGCGGTTGCCGCCCGTCCCCTCTTGCTGGCAGGCAGCTTTGCAGTTTCCAGGCTATGGGGGCGTCGAGGCGGGTGGTCAGTAAGAGACAGTGGGGAGTTGGGTGGTGCAGGTAGGTGTGGGGTGGAAGGAGGCATGGAGCGTGGGTGTGGAGAGCCTGGGGGAGGCTGGACAACAGCTCCAGTACCTGCACAGGGGGACAGGGTGCGGGGGGCACGGGGCAGAGAGTAGCTCCTGGAAACAGCCCTTGGGGTTTTTATAGACGGGCCTGTCTTCAGCTCTGCACCACATTCCTGCTGGGGCCGGGTGGAGGGTGGAGGCGTCGAGCGCTCATTTCTCCAGGTGAGGGCCCAGCTGACACAGCCAGTGTTTCCTGGAGGCTCCTCACCTGGGAACGTGCCCCTGCTCTTCTCAGAACAAAACAAATCTTAGTTAAACTCTACACATCACCTTTCCAGAAAGTGTTTAAGTCTGTGTGCCTGTTAAGTCACCTAAATTAAAAGAGTAATGATACAATATGCTTCTTTTTAGGGGAGAAAACCTAGCTGATTTAAAAGATAAAATCAGAGGTCGGGGGACGCAGCATTTTGGAGGAGATGGGGTTTATGTCCCAGTGGGCAGCAGTGTTTCCTGAACTATTGTGTTTGCTCTATTATTACATTACAGAAGTGACACGTCAAACCTAGGGAAATGGAAAGCAAAATAGCCCCCCCCATTCAGAGTAAACATTATCAACATATTCATGCACTCCTTCTGTTTTTGCTGTTCACTTTTTATTTTAAGAACACGTTCATAGGATGGGTATATAATTGTTTATGGTGACTTTAAAAGCACCTTTCTTATTAAAAAGAGTATTTTTTCATCCTGGAAAATTTAGACAACATGTTTTGTTTAAAAATTAGTTATAATACCACCATCAAGTCATCAATGTTTTTATACATTTTCTTGGTCTCTTTATGGACTTAATATATACAACTTAACAAATTGGAAATAACATAATTTTATGAGTAAAATGTTTCTTGGCGTTAGAGATGGAGCAGAGAGGAGGCACAGGGCTTCCTGCTGGCTGAGGTCCTCCCAGGGTGTGACCAGTGGCTTCCCAAGTTTAGGGTCTGCATGGAGAAGGATTTCTAAATCCCCTTACATCACACCCCCTGCAGCTATGTGCCACTTTGATAAGGGGGTGTACTCTGATTTTTCAAGACAAGACTTTGCTGGATCTGAGGCTGTTTCGGCTGCTTCTGGAGATGGCAGCTCCAGGATGTTCGTGCCAGCTCTCCCTCAAGACCCCACAGATGCCACGTCCTCATCTTTTGGAATCCATTGTTGTAGAGGAGAAGTCTGAGGCCAGTTTGATTTTTGCTTCATGGTAGGAAACTGATGTTTTCAGGCTTTTCCTCTTTATTTCCATAATGAAGATGATGTCCCACCTCATCCGGAGGCATCTTTCTTGTCTTGTTGGGAACGTCCAGCCTTCAGGTGCCTCTTCAGGTCCTCAGTCCCCTTCTCAGCTTCCTCACAGTCCTCCCCATCTCATCGATCTTCACCGTAATTCTGTTATTTTTTCATTGTTATGCTCACTTTCCCATGCGACTTTTGTTCTTGTTTCACAGATGACGGTGCCAAACTGTATATCTGAGGCTTGGGGGCTGTGTTTCATTCTGTCTGCCTCTGCATGTACTTTTGAGAAGTAGGGGCGGGGTTGCCCCCCAGGTGCTGTTTCAGCTGGACCTGCCCAGACTCCCTGAAGTGGGGGCATCGGGCAGAGCCCATGTGGCTCTATGGTGGGCCATGTTGCTGAACCCTACATCTGAGGTTTGGGGGCTGTCTTTCATTCTGTCTGCCTCTGTGTGTACTTTTGAGAAGTGGGGGTGGGGGTTGCCCCCTGGACATTGTTTCAGCTGCACCTGCCCAGACTCCCTGAAGTGGGGGCATCGGGCAGAACCCATGTGGCTCTACGGCGGGCCGTGTCGCTGACAGAGCAAGAAGCTGCACTCCCAGTATGCGCCTGCAGCTGTGGGCAAGTCTGGGATTGTGACGGGATCATTTCCTTCTCTAAAATACATCTCAACTATTATCCAGAGGGTTGGCTGTAGGCTTTCAACAGCTTCACTCTTCTTAGTGACCAGGAGACAATTCACTAAACAGAGCTGCTGTCAGGGTTTAATTAGTCAGGAGTTTCTGCCAGAGGCTGGCGGGACAGCTCCCTCTGCAAGCCTCCTGCAGCCTCCCCATCCCCACTCTTGGGCCCGGCCACCTGCCTTGGTCTGCAGAAGGTGCACATTCTCTCTTCTCCTGAGGGGCTCCTGGACTTCAGGACAGCCTTGGTAAGCTGATGTGTAACTCCCAGTCTCTTCTCTTTTTAAGTAAGGAATACGCTCACGGAATCCTGATCTTCTAAATTGTTTCATCTTTTTAAAACAGCCACAGCTTCCTAAGCCACCTTGTGTCTGAGTGTGAATCATTTGTTATTTTTCACTGCAAAATGAACAGAACTGGAATTGTACGATTTAGAGGGTGATGAAAAGACAGAGGTTAGGATATTCCATTTTCTCACCTCTTCCATACACTTTTTCCTTAAATGCACCCCTCGTACATCTGTGAAGTTCTTCCCAATTCTGTAACTTCACTCCACCCTCAAGTGGAACATTTGTAAACAGTAACAAGTATTGATGTGTGCAGCTGTGCAACCCAGCTGGAATTAATGCTTTTTATTTATCAATGGATGGTCATCGGATGGCCAGAGGGATTCCCTGTGCATTGCGGGGGGCCCAGTGCCTGCTTGTGAGTGACATGGACATAATGAGGGTTAGGGAATCTCAGCCTCTGTGATGCGAGTAGTGACGTTGTTTATGCAAGGCAGGTGGACGACTCTTGGAGCTTGGCATGCTCCTGGGTGGCACAGCACAGCTGACATGGAGCGGGGCAAGGGCTTGTTCCACGGGCTTCTGTGTTTTTTTTTGTTTTTGTTTTTTTTTGAGATGGAGTCTCACTCTGTCACCCAGGCTGGAGTGCAGTGGTGCGATCTCGGCTCGCTGCAAGCTCTGCCTCCCAGGTTCATGCCATTCTCCTGCCTCAGCCTCCCCAGTAGCTGGGACTACAGGTGCCTGCCACCATGCCTGGCTAATTTTTTTTGTATTTTTATTAGAGACGAGGTTTCACTATGTTAGCCAGGATGGTCTTGATCTTGTGACATCGTGATCCACCCACCTCGGCCTCCCAAAGTGCTGGGATTACAGGCATCAGCCACCGTGCCTGACCTGTTTTTGTTTTTTTTTTTGAGACGGAGTCTCACTCTGTCGCCCAGGCTGGAGTGCAGTGGTGCGATCTTGGCTCACTGCAACCTCCACTCACTGCAACCTCTACCTCCCGGTTCAAGCAACTGTCCTGCCTCAGCCCCCCAAGTAGCTGGGATTACAGGCATGTGCCACCATGCCTGGCTGATTTTTGTATTTTTAGTAGAGACGGGATTTTACTGTGTTGGTCTGGCTGGTCTTAAACTGTTGGCCTCAAGTGATCTGCCCGCCTTGGCCTCCCAAAGTGCTGAGATTACAGGCATGGGCCACCGTGCCCGGCCCTGTGTTTGATTCTTAAATCTTCTTTTTCTTTTTAATCTTTGTCTTTCTGGAGGACCACTCAGTGGATATGAGGAAGAGTTCACAGATGTCCATATTACATTCCTTTCTTAAATTAGCCTCCCTTGAACACTGCTGTAGGGTACAGACGCATGAAGGGCTGAAAGGGTGGTTGTGTCCCAGTAAGTGTGAGCGTGGAGCTGGTCTATTAGACCCCAGTGCTGGTGAGGGGACCCGTATGTGATGGCCTGGGATGGGGGTGTGTGGAGCCCTGACTGTGGCACACACCCTTCAGCTTTGATGTTTCAGGCCGTCGCTCTGGTCATCAGTGAGCAGAAGGTCAAACAGCAGTGATATTTATCACTAGTCGTGTTGGCCAACGTATTAGGAGGGCGAACCTGTTTGACTTAAGCTGCTTGATTGGTTTGCATTTAAATAGACACCTAGTGGCCTGGTGCCTGGACACTTGCTCTGTGACCTGCCCCATGTGGCTCCTCCCTCCGGTATGCATTAGATGAGATGGGCGTGTTTAGGGTGGTGTGGCCCTAGACTGGAATGCATTAGAAGTGCAAACCCTGCCCCACCCCAGACCTGCCCCACCCCAGTGTGACGTTCGGAGGCGGAGGCCCAGCATCCTTCACCTGCCCTCCAGGTGGGTCTGAGGACACTGAGGTTTCAGAGCGCTGCTTGCACACCAGCGAGTCCTGCTTAAAGAGGCCAGGATCTGAAATGGCAGGTTACCAAATCGTGTAGCAGAAAAATAGAAATGTTTCCTTAGATGGATGTAGGAAGAAAAATGATTTCCTTCATCATATCTGGAAAAGATTTCAAATTAGTAGGCACTATTTGGAATTACTAGTGATCTCTCTTTCTCTCTCTCTTTCTTTCTTTCTTTCTTTCTTTCTTTCTTTCTTTCTTTCTTTCTTTCTTTCTTTCTGTCTTTCTCTCTCTCTTTCTGTCTTTCTCTCTCTCTTCTTTTTTTTTTTTGATACAGGGTCTCGCCTTGTTGCCCAGGCTAGAGTGCAGTGGTGCAATCTTGGCTCCCTGCAACCACCGCCTCCTGGGCTCAGGTGATCCTCCCACCTCAGCCCCCTGAGTAGCTGGGACTACAGGCGCACTACCACACCTGGCTAATTTTTGTATTTTTTTTTGTAGAGACGGGGTCTTGCTATGTTGCCCAGGCTGGTCTCGAATTCAAGCATTTCTCCTACCTCAGCCTCCCAAAATGCTTTTGTACCCCTGCCCCAACAAGGAAGGACAAGAGGTGTGAGCCACACGCCTGGCCTCCTGTCTTTCCTTGTTGGAGCAGGGATGTAGAAGCACTTGCCGCAGCCGACTTGAGTACCTCTCATTTTACTTTGCTTTCCTCACGGGTAACCTGGCAGTGCTGTGCACCAGTGCTGCTGGCCAGCTGTGTTTTCGATGGACTGGCAGAAAATCAACCTGAGATCCGGGTTCCTTTCTCCCTGGGTACTGACCAGGTGGGAGAGGACGGGCGTTGTGTGAGTATCATCTTCATGAGGGCTGGTGGGGGAACGTCAACTTTAAGGTGCCTGGGATCTAAGGCATGGGACCCAGCAGTACAGAGGAATGTAGGGGATGTAGCCTCGGGAGCAGAGACGTGCGGGCCGGTGCCCTCGTTCCTGGCGGGCTCTGAGTGCAGGAATAGGTTGGTGACCCAGCCGAGGTCACAAGACCTGCCTGGAAGCATGGCTGGCATCCCTGCTGGCCCCAAAAACTGCTGATTTGGGGATTCCCCAGTCGCAGATTCACCTAGGGGTCCGGAGAGCGTCCCGATCATGACCTCAAAGAACGAGGTGTTGCCTTGAGACCTTCCGAGGTGAGGGTAGGATTTTTTTTTTTTGCAATTAGCAATAATTTGTTGTGAATGATCTTGGACCTATTTTCCACTTCTTTGTATAGGAAGAGAGACAGAATAAAAAGTCTCAATGTGCTAGATGCCATGTAATGAAGCTATGGGGTTAACGTTGTTGATTATTACATAGCATCACGTTAACTGGAACATATTCACACGTGTCCACAATGTGTGCATGTGCCCAGTCCGATGAGCACATTGGGTTGGGGTCGCTGCTGGTTCATGCAGCGCCTCTGGGTGGGGCTTTCTCAGTGGCTTGCCCAACATCATTGCTGCTGCCGCTGTTGGAGTCCAGCCTTGAACGGCCTTGCTGCCACCACGTTCTCGGGGCCTGCACACCCTCTTCCCGGCGCGCACCCTCTTCCCGGCGCGCACCCTCTTCCCCCTTCACGTCCACCCGGGGTCTGTTGTGTGTTTCTGCTCCGGCCATGTCCGCCTCTTGCTGTGAGCTAAGTTTATTGAGGTGCGGTGAGAAACCAACAGAGGGGAGCAGTGTCCGAGGCTGTCAGGGCGGGAGGGAGCCTTGGGCATCTCTTCCCCGGCTCTGGCTACCCACCTTTCGGGATGTAGTGCAGGGGAGAGGTGAGTCTAAAGGTAAAAATCTCGGTGATTTCCTGAGCCTTAATTATCTAACACTTGGCCATCTGCCGTGTCGCCCCATCGAAAGGCACCTCTGGGGACAAAGCAAAGCCTCTGGTGGCCGTGGGCGGGGCGGCCATGCCTGTCTGTGTGTCCTGCAGAGCCTACCGGGAGCCCCACCAGCCGTGGGGACATTCAGGCACTTGCCGCCTGTGGGAGGTGTGCATTAGCCGCGTGGTAGGTGCGGATGCATGGAGGGACAGGCACAGGCCCACAGGCGTGGTGGGTGTGGGAGATTTAGCCACGTGGGGATGCGTGAGGGGCAGGCACAGGCCCACAGGCGTGGCGGGGATGGGAGAAAGCGCGCAGAGTGCCCAGCAGATGCTGTGTGGTCAGCGGAAGCCATGGATACAGGCTGGGCTGGGGCAGGCACATCTGGAAATACACTTTAAGCAGCATCAATGGATAATGCCGCGATTTGGCTTCCTCTCGTGGTCCAAAACACAGTCTAGTGATGCCGCTGATTTCTGTGTACCTGGGACAAGGATCTAAATGTATTAGGGCCTTGATGTAATCTGTAAAACAGGCACAATATGCCTATTTCAAAGAGGCAGTGGACAAGAAAGCGTGCTCTAAACTATTCAGTGCAATGAGAATGCTTCGTTGTCATTAGCAGAGTAAAATGCCTCCAAGGCGAGCTTGCCATGCGTTTAATGACCTTGGACACGAGCTTCCTAAACCTGCCAGAAAGTGCTTCCAGCGTGGCTTTGTGCAGGGGCTTCAGTGGAGAATGTGCATATGCGGCTGATCCTGAGAGCCGGGCAGCACCCTGACGGCATCCCCATGTGTGGACCGTGAGCCGGGCAGCACCCTCCCGACCTGATGCATCCCCATGTGTGGACCGTGAGCCGGGCAGCACCCTCCCGACCTGACGCATCCCCATGTGTGGACCGTGAGCCGGGCAGCACCCTCCCGACCTGACGCATCCCCATGTGTGGACCGTGAGCCGGGCAGCACCCTCCCGACCTGACGCGTCCCCATGTGTGGACCGAGAGCCGGGCAGCACCCTCCCGACCTGATGCATCCCCATGTGTGGACCGTGAGCCGGGCAGCACCCTGACGGCATCCCCATGTGTGGACCGAGAGCCGGGCAGCACCCTTCCGACCTGACGCGTCCCCATGTGTGGACCGTGAGCCGGGCAGCACCCTCCCGACCTGATGCATCCCCATGTGTGGACTGTGAGCCGGGCAGCACCCTCTCGGCCTGACGGGTCCCCTTGTGCCCATTGTGGGACCTCCATCACGCAGGCAGGTGACATGTATCAAACTGAACGCAGGGAGGAGGGTCCAGGATGTGTGCGGGCTCCATGTCTCGTCCTTCTGAGGCCTTCTGGGAAGCCAGGAGGGCAGTGGGGTCTTCTGTGTGTTTCCTCCTGGTGGCCGTGGGTTTGTAGCAATGGCTTTTTGCAAAAGGGCCCGGAGGCGGAATCAGAGCCTGTCCGGGAAAGGATGATGCCTTCGCAGGCACCTCTTTCCACTACTGCAGTGCTCCTGTGATTTTTTTTTTTTTTTTTTTTTTTTGAGACAGAATCTCGCTCTGTCGCCCAGGCTGGAGTGCAGTGGCGCAATCTCGGCTCACTGCAAGCTCTGCCTCCCGGGTTCACACCATTCTCCTGCCTCAGCCTCTCCGAGTAGCTGGGACTACAGGCGCCCGCCACCACGCCCGGCTAATTTTTTTGTATTTTTAGTAGAGACGGGGTTTCACCATGGTCTCGATCTCCTGACCTCGTGATACGCCCGCCTCGGCCTCCCAAAGTGCTGGGATTACAAGCGTGAGCCACCGCGCCTGGCTGCTCCTGTGATTTTTAAATATGTGCACCCTGCAGACTTCAGCTTTCTAGTATCCTGGGTGAATAAATGCCAGGATTGCTCCAATGCCTGCAAACCTGAAACAGGAATTTCTCTGCATTAAGTTTGTCACCAAAATGGGAGGTAAGGGGAGAGGGGAAGGAACTTGTTGGCCTCGTCAGCCCTTTTCTTGAAACTCACAGTCAAACTTTGTCAAGTTCTAGGTGATAGTGCTTGAGGCAATGCAGTTATTTATGTTATTTCTTGTTTTCTGAGTACGGTGCTTCGAGAATTTAAATATTTAGGTGAAATTGCCATGCACAGTTGAATTGGCACCATAATTTGACTCTCTGTAAAACCTTTTGGTTTCCTGTTAGAGTGACCATTTTTTGAATCAACTGAAGCAAACTCTGCTGTCAGCACGAAGGAGCCACTGTATAGTTAGGAGATCAAATTAAATAGAATTCTCCTAAATAGAGCATGTTCTTTCCATAAATTTTAAAAATTCATTTATTCATCAAACACATACCGAGTACTTATCACCCTGGTTGCTAGTTACTGTTCATATATATTTTTAAGGAATTACTTCCACCTAGCTCTGAAATAACATTGCATTTAGAATTCAGCCCAGAGGTGATTAGGCATGAGCTTTTCACAGCAGTCCTGATTCCATTTTTACTTGAGAACGTGTTCTCAGACTCGGTTCCCAGCTGACGTTACCTGTGCGTTGCCGAGGCACACACCTGGCCGGGGCTGTGTCTGGGGCTTCAGAGGAGGAAGGAAGGGCTGCCAGGCGTCTGGCCCTTCCACGTGTCCCTGGTGGAGGGATTAGGCCTTGGGCAGGAGTCTTGGCTTGTCTTACTGGATTAGCTTGTGTCTCTCAGTCAGCTGTGCGTTGGTGTTAAGCTCTGGACTGACTGACCTCTGAGTGGCAGAGGAGAGGACGGCGATTTAGAATCAGTCATGCAGACCAGGGCACTCAGCGGGTCTCAGGTAAAAAGTGGTGGCAATCGATTGCTTGCCCTTTTGGGAGAACTGTGTGGATTGACTCCTCTGAAGACCTCTTTCTTTTGATTTTTTTTTTTTTTTTTTTTTTTTTTTGAGGCGGAGTCCTGCTCTGCCGCCCAGGCTGGAGTGCAGTGGCGCAATCTCGGCTCACTGCAAGCTCCGCCTCCCGGGTTCACGCCATTCTCCTGCCTCAGCCTCTCCGAGTAGCTGGGACTACAGGCGCCCGCCACCACGCCCGGCTGATTTTTTAAATATTTTTAGTAGAGACAGGGTTTCACCGTGGTCTCGATCTCCTGACCTCGTGATCCGCCCGCCTCGGCCTCCCAAAGTGCTGGGATTACAAGCGTGAGCCACCGCGCCCGGCCTCTTTCTTTTGATTTTATCTTGAGACTTTGTACAAGCAAAAATGCCTTTTAACAAAGTTAAATGATGGGCTTTTGTAACGTTTGTGTCTCCCCAAGATTCACAAGTTGGAATCCTCACCTCTGAGGAGATGGTGCTAGGAGGGGGAGCTTTGGGCAGTGAGGAGGTCATGAGGGTCTCATAAATGGGATTTGTGCCCTCATAAAAGGGACTACAGAGAGCTCCCTCGCTCCTTCCACTGTGTGCGGACCCAGTGAGAAGGTGCCATCTGTGAACCAGGAAGCCCTCATCAGACAAACCTGTCAGGCCTTGACTATGGACTTCCCAGCCTGGGAGCTGTGAGAAATGAACTTGTGCTGTTTGTCAGCCCCCGCCCAGCCTATGGTGTGTTGTTAAAGCAGCCTGGGTGGACGAAGGCAGGTCGTGAATTTTCTGTCATATTTTCTGGCTTCAGATACTTGGTAGGGAGATGTCACCGTCTTACACAGGTGGGACCGTCTGGAATCAGACGTTATGTTATGATTTGACCCTGTTCTTGCCCCGTGCCTGTGCAGTTCGCACCTCCAGGTGTCTCGGCTGCCCGCAGTTCCTCCAGGTGTTTCTGATTTGGGGGTGTGGGTGCTGGTGCACACGAGTCCCATGTGGTGCCAGTCACGGCTATGCCGTCAGTGAGCACGAGTAGGAGCTGCTGCCCCTCGTGAACCAGCAGCCTCACCGGGAAGCTGCCAAGAAGCATTTGACGGAAGGTGATCACACCTCGAGACTGAAACTTCCTGTTTACAGGGAACTGAGGTGCATAGGAGGGAATTTAATGATGGCCCGAGAAACAGATGCATCTGGGGGACGTTCTGCAGGACGATGGCCCTGGACTCTCGAAAAGTGGTCACAGATAAAGGGTGCAAGGCCGTCCCTGACGGAGACGGGGAAGGAGAGTCACTCGGCACAGTGTGTGGCCCGGATAGAAAAGACATTTTCGGGAGAATTGTGCTAATTGAATATAAACTGGACAGCGATGCTCTGAAATGGCTCTTGTCTGCCGATGATGGTTCTATGGCTGCAGAGGGGCCCTCATTCTTAGGGAACGCGTGCCTGAGGACTCGGCGAGGTGGCAGGAGCCTGTCACCTTCAAGTGGCTCCAGAGGAGAAACGAATCTGTTTCTCTGTATGATCTACAGAGAGAGAGGACGTGAGAGAGAGTGAGAAAGCAAATCTAATGAAATGTTAGCAGTTGTTGGAGCTCCACGGGGAGAAAACTTGGCCACTCATTGTACTGTTCTTCCACTTTTTACATGTTTGAACATTTTCATTCTGAAAATGTGGGAAAGTCAACATAAATCTGGAAATTAGGACGGAAGTGAGTGAAGCCAAGCACTCTTGGGTTCAGCAGGGAAGGGCCGACGGCCCGTTGGTGTTCTGTCGACTTGTCGCGGGGATTTCCTCCTCCTGGGTTCACCACCTAGTTTTCCTTGTGATAAAGTGATTTTATACATAGCTATGAGCACAGGTTGATGCTGAAAACACATGTTTAGTGTGGACTGTCATTAAGAATGTGGAGAACTGGCTAAAGAAACCACTTGTACAGTTTTGAGATGAGCCCTGCCTGCCTCAGCATCTGTGGTAACAGCTTCACTTGGGTGCAGAGCTTGGCAGAAGTTTGAGTGACTCTGTCTTGATGGTTGTCTGTCGGAGGACGAGGTTAAGTGTCACCACCGAGGACCCCGTTGAGCCTCTGGGCCGGAAGTAACTTCCCCTGGGCTGGTGAGGCAGCCTCTGGGGGCCTTTCCTGACAAGGCCCTTCACTGAGCTGCAGTTTGGCCACCTCTGCCCTCGCCTCCCCGACTGCAGGGCCTTGAGGTCTCACCACCTCCAGCCTGAGCGCCCAGTGCCCAGGGGCAATTTCCCGCCTTCCCCGGGGGCTCAGGACGCCGGCTCCCGGGGCAGTGCCTGCAGCTGGTCCCCTCCTCCAGGGCTGGCCACAGCCTCCTGTTGTGTCATACAGGCCGCTTCACCGCAGCTGCAGCCCACACTGGGCGGCCGCTCCTGCTTCTGTTGGATGAGGAGACGGAGGCCCTCACCCAGGCCCCCATGGGCCCTCAACGCCCCAGAGACCCAGCTTCCCGGCCTTGCCCTTGCTGGCCCTAAGGCTGTGCCACTTTCCCCTGCCCAGCCCCTGGTCTCTGTACAGTGTCTGTCCAGGACGTCTGTCTATCCATCCTTGACATCCTGTCCAGACGCAGCCACTATCATCCCAGTCTGTGAGGGGCGATTAGAGCCCAGGTGCCGGCCGATGTGGAGACCCTGCTGGACTTCAGTGTACAGGAAAGTGAGTTCCTTCACATCCACAGCCAGCTGGGAGCTTACCCCATTCACGGGTGGATTTGCCTTGTTTTTGGCCCAGTCGCCTACATTAAATCAGAAGAATCACAGTTCCCTTCTCTTCCGGCTTTCGTGACTGTCCGCCTCACTCCTCTGTCTTGGTTGGAGGGTGGGGTGTGTCGTGGGTTTGTGGAACCTTCTCTTTGTTCTTGTGTGGCCACCAGGGACTGTTATCCAGGCTGATCCCACAGGAGGAGTTTGGGGTGAGTTCCTGAGTGAGAGTTGGGAAGACTGATGTCTGCGTAAACCTTACTCGTTCGTAGTTATTCCTCTCAGTCTTCTTAAATTCTGAAAAATTGGGGGCCTACTAGAAATAAGGATTTAGGTATGGGTCGGTGAGGACAGAATGTTGATCTAATTGGCTTTACGTTGTGTGTGATAATTTTACGCTACCCTCCGGAAGAACTTAAGATGTTGACGGTGTTGTGAGAATCATTTCTTTTTTCTTTTTCCTTCTTTTTTTTTTTTTTTTTTGAGATGGAGTCTCGCCCTTGTTGCCCAGGCTGGAGTGAAATGGTGCAATCTAGGCTCACTGCAATGTCTGCCTCCTGGGTTCAAACAATTCTCCTGCCTCAGTCCCCCAATAGCTGAGATTATAGGCACTTACCAACACGCCCAGCTAAATTTTTGTATTTTTAGTAGAGATGGGGTTGCACTCTTAAGTACTAATTGGTGGCCTGCCATTGAACTAATGTTAGTGTAGTACTGACATCATCAGCCACAGCAGAAACATACTTGGCATCCCTGGAAGAGAGGGCAGGGAAGCATAGCGCCCTGAAACTGCCTCATTCTCCAGCGCTACTTCCAACTCTGAGCTGATGGTCATTATGCGTGGATGTGCCCAGGACAAGCAGTTTAGTGTAGCTGCCTTGGACAGGCAGGTTAAAAGTAACAAACCACCACAAAACTCACCTAATAAAATGTTAGGAGAGACTTGGGGCGCCAGGAAGGGGTGAGGCCTGTCTGTGTGCCATCTGTGTGGAGCCTCAGTACCTAGGGGACAGCGTTGACGCCGAGCCCCAGGTTTTTATTAGCATTTCCCTGAATAAAATGCCGCTCGTGAGCTGTGGACTGGGAGGCTTTCTGATGATTAGGCTTCATAATGCAGGATCACTAGGCAAGGTGGACGTGAGGGCCGTAGGATCTGGAGACCGTCCAGGGCTGCTTTCTGGAAGGCGGCCAGCCTGCTGGAGGGGGACAACAGACTTGTCCCTTCAGCAGTGAAGCCACCAAAGAGAGTCTTTTTGAGAATAAAAGAGAGAAGCTTTTAAGGAAAAAAGCAGTTTCTGTCTCTGTTTGGGAGTTGAGTGCATTTCCCCACATTTATTTGGAGATGTCCCTCAGTTCCCACTGTGTGCCGTGGCCCCGCTATGGGGTAGGGTCACCCCACCGTGTACCTAACCCAGGAAAACTCCTCTGCAGTTATTTCAGAGGCGGTTTGCATTTCTTGTGCCTCAACGGGTGGAGTGAGTTTTCCCTCCTCCTGTTTTTAGTCAGTTTGCTTAATCTAGCCTGTTACTGGGATGAGTTCCAGAGCTGAGCAGTTTTAAAAACAATCTTTGCACCTTGCACAGAGAGCAGTCCACCTGTGGGTGGTTTGTTCCTGGAGGTGCTGCAGTGGCCTTAGGTGACGCGAGGGCCCCCTGGCTCAGGATGGGCCCAGGAGGAGTGCATGAGCAGTGGGCACCGGTCGGAGGCAGGGAGGCCTGGCCGCCTGTGGCTCGAACTCCCCCCCGTCCACTCTACGGCACCGCCTCGGACTCCCCCCGTCCGCTCTAGGGCGCCGCCTCGGACTCCCCCCGTCCGCTCTAGGGCGCCGCCTCGGACTCCCCCCGTCCGCTCTAGGGCGCCGCCTCGGACTCCCCCCGTCCGCTCTGCGGTGCCGCCACGGACTCCCCCCGTCCGCTCTAGGGCACTGCTGGAACGTGAACGCTGTCGCCCTGGACGTTTTCTCTGCCCAGTGCCCAGGCTCCTGGGTACACAGGCGCCCCAGGTTTTATTTGGAAAGGGTGCAGCGAACAATGAAGTAACCCACCTGCCTAACCTTTGATTGACATGAAGAAATGTAGAGGCTACTGAAATCCTGGTCATTTTAGAACGAAGTATTTTATTAACAGTTTTCTAAAAGAAATCATTAAAAAATTGATCCTTGTTGAGGTAGAAGGATCTCGTCTTCATCCTCCTCAGTTCCTTCCAGAATCAGCTTCGAGTTCAGCTGCAGAACGGGTTCTGGTGGTGGCTGGAGCAGCCCAAGCAGGTGCCTTCGGGTCTGAGTTCACACTGGTGCCCACATGGTCTCTAGTTACGGTGCTGGCCGTGGAGTCTGGGTTCACACCGGCGCCCACGTGGTCTCCAGTTACGGTGCTGGCCGTCGGGTCTGGGTTCACACCGGCGCCCGCGTGGTCTCCAGTTACGGTGCTGGCCGTCGGGTCTGGGTTCACACCGGCGCCCGCGTGGTCTCCAGTTACGGTGCTGGCCGTCGGGTCTGGGTTCACACCGGCGCCCGCGTGGTCTCCAGTTACGGTGCTGGCCGTCGGGTCTGGGTTCACACCGGCGCCCGCGTGGTCTCCAGTTACGGTGCTGGCCGTCGGGTCTGGGTTCACACCGGCGCCCGCGTGGTCTCCAGTTACGGTGCTGGCCGTTGGGTCTGGATTCACACCGGTGCCCGCGTGGTCTCCAGTTACGGTGCTGGCCGCTTGTATCTTTCTGGAAAGTTAGAAGGAGGATCATTTGGTCACCTCTCTGTCCTCCCACACCTGACTTACGCTGGGCCACCATGAATTCTTCCTTCTAACTGTTTCTTCACAGGCAACACTGGCATTTTGTGGTCCACGTTTGCCTTTTCTGAAAACGGATTCTGTGTTGCTTTATAGAATCGCATGGTCTCTTTTAGGAATTTCGCTTTTCTTTCATAAAATAATTGTGCTTTTATCTCTTCAATCTCAATTCTGTTCCCTGACACAGGCTCTTCCCAGCTCAAAAATTAAAAGTCATCTTTGATTATACTTAATACTTTCTAAAGTTTTCAAGTTTATCAGCATGTGGGTTACTGAACATTGACTATTTATTTAATGGAAAATTACATTCTGAGTAGAGTATTAAAGTGAAAATGATCTTTTGATTTTATTAAAACATTCAGGTAAAAATATTAAAATGCCTTCGCCAAACTTCATGCTTGTATATCGTGAAAACATTAAGCTGCTAAGCTCTCTCTGCTCCCGGGAATGCATTACTAGAGTATGTGTTTGAAAGTGTCATTCCAGTCTGAAGTTTTAGGTCTTTTTAAAGGGGTTGGCTGGAGAAGTGACATTTAGCATTGAGTGAATGTTTGATAAAGATTCGTCTCAATATAAAAATAGTTAAAAACAATCCTTAGCGTTTCCTCTCAGGGTTCACCCATTAAAGAATGGTCTTGTAAAAAAAGCATGTTGAGAGTGCTGGCGCCCAGGGGTGCTGCCCACAGTTTCGTCATCCGCTGTCGCCGGGTGACACGTCCAGTGTTTAGCTGCACGTCAGATGTGGCCACAGGGCCACAGGACATCCCTGCGGACGGATGTTCTTATGCAGATTAATTAGCATGGAGACTACCACAGAACTGTAAGCCCCCCAGGGGCTGACAGAAGCCTGGGAACCCCCGAGACACCAGAATCCGCTGCTACACTGGGTGGAAGGAAACCTCCCTGGAAGATGGGAAACGCAATAAGGAGAAAGTACCAAGGCACATGGTGCTTTGAAAACCGAGATGTTTTAATTAAATTAACAATTAAAATAATTTAATTATGTGAATTATTTGAACTCATTTTAGTTCTTTTTAGGAAATTAATACTTTAAGCAAGTTTGTTTTTGTGAATCATTTGAATTAATTGAGTCAGCACAAGAGTTAGCATTGATATCTGACCCCCTTCCAGGGTTGGGGCAGAGGAGATGGGGGCGGAGGAGCCAGGCCTCCCACCCGCCTACCCCTGGACGACACTTTCCCCACGACGCTTTCCCCACGACGACGGACGTTGGCCGCGGTGCTTCACTTTGGGGACATGTTTAAGTACAAAACTGATTTTAAAATTTTACCATTATTTCAAGATAGCTGAGAGCATATTAGCACAGAATCCTTGGTCTGAATGAAATCAAAGAGTTCTTATTAATTATTCATGATGCCATGAATATGTTACCTTATTTTTTTATAATTGCCAGTCTGTATAATTAACCTTTCATTTAGTTAAAGTGCTTAACATTAAATAGAGCTATAATTACAACTGTTTTTAAAAGTATATGGAAGCATGTTTAAATGTTTGATTAGAACCACTTTTTTTAGTTTCATAGAGAATTTTTTTTACTTGTCCATAACGATCTTTAATTATTTAAACCAAAGGAGAAAAACAGACCAGAAAAGAAAAACAACTAGTCAAGCTGGGAGCTGGGACGGTGGCGTCGTTCCGCCAGTCTCGGGTTTTGCTTCTTGGGTTTGTGAACTGGTCAGAGTCCTTATCTTTGATTTCCTAACACCAGTTGTTAGAGTTGGAAGTGAGTGTGGAGATGAGTTAGTCCAACTTTATTCTTTCACGGATGAGAAAGCGAATTATCTTCAGCAAGGTGGGTGCAGGCGTGGCCCTCGGGGGACACTGTGGGGAACAGGCCCCAAGTTCGTCGTCACTGGGACAGAGCCCAGGACACTTCCCCGGCTGGCTGGCCTCTTCCTAGAACCCCACACATTGCAAAGGATGGAGTCCAGATCTATACCATAAAGAAGCGAGGGCGGTTACAGAAAGCACCATGGTCTCGGCTGAGTGGCTCTGGGCACCCCGACGTTGGTACACCTCAGCATCGTGTACGGCGACTCTCAGGCTGTGCCCAGCAGTGAGGCTGGGCCCGATCAAGGCTGCAGTCTCCACCCTGAGAGCGAGGGCCTCCTTCCCCCAGTGCAGGTTAAAGCAGTGAGGCTGGGCCCGATCAAGGCTGCAGTCTCCACCCTGAGAGCGAGGGCCTCCTTCCCCCAGTGCAGGTTAAAGCAGTGAGGCTGGGCCCGATCAAGGCTGCAGTCTCCACCCTGAGAGCGAGGGCCTCCTTCTCTCAGTGCAGGTTAAAGCAGTGAGGCCAGGCCTGCTGGAGGCTGCCGTCTCCACCCTGGGAGCAAGGGCCTCCTTCCCCCAGTGCAGGTTAAAGCAGTGAGGCTGGGCCTGCTGGAGGCTGCCGTCTCCACCCTGAGAGCGAGGGCTTCCTTCCCCCAGTGCAGGTTAAAGCAGTGAGGCTGGGCCTGCTGGAGGCTGCCGTCTCCACCCTGAGAGCGAGGGCCTCCTTCCCTCAATGCGGGTTAAAGCAGTGAGGCCGGGCCTGCTGGAGGTCTGTGCCATGTCCCCGCCGTCCGCCTGTGCCCCGCGGTCTGTGCCATGTCCCCGCGGGCCCATCAGAGCGAGGCTCCCAGGGACGCAGCGGTTCCTATTTGTGTCTCTGTCCCACCCTCTCTGGACCTGGCACCGTGCCCGTTGCTGACAGAAGTCTTGGGTTGATTGTCAGCAAAGCAGACAATCTATATGGCTCTAAGTGGCTGTAAACATGCTTGATTGGGGTATTTTTAAAATAATTGGATATGTAAACATTTGAGTTTGACACAGGTGGATTTTTGGGCCAATGGTCTTGTTCTCCAGGGAATAACCACAGGGCCATCCACAAGGACCATTTCTGGCTGATTTATGGAACACTGTTCTATCTGGTTAATTTTGGACGTTATCTCAGCCTGAGAGGTAGGTCAGCATGTGACGAAGATCACTGGTTTGAATCCTAATCTGCTACTTAGAAGCTGCATATTTTCCTGCCATGTTCTGTGCCTCAGTTTCTTCCTTGGTTAGGTAGGAAAGGTATGAGCTACCTCAGAGTCGTGAGTGAGGCCTGCATCGAGTGTCCGCATTAAAGTGCCGAGAACTGGACCCAGAGTGTTGATATTTAAAGACCTTTAAACATTCCGATGCTGCATTTTAGTACCCCGGTAAAACAGCAAAGTTATTACAGATGCAGACGCAGACCCTCGGTGAGTTGGGGGGCTGATGGCGGGAGGTGGGTCACCAACCCTATAACGAGGGCATGGTCTGTTCGAGGCTGCGCAAAGTGCACTTCGTCGCGTGTACCACGGTGGTGCCTCTCGTGAAGTCCTGTAAGGGTCCACTTGGCTGAGCTGTGCGGTCTGTTGTGACGTCTGGCAGGAGCAGAGCTTTTGGGCGCAGCCTCGCTCTTGCGTGCATGGCCCTCAATGGTCTCAAAAGACAGAGGCTTAAAGCAGGCTTGGGGTTTCCCTTACACCTCCCGGACGTCTAATTTGCCTGGCAAACATGTTTTTCTTGGGTGTAAAGGTGAAGGAGTGGGTGACTCTGGTAAAGTGTCCTAATTACTGCACTTCTGGGTCAGTGGCGCTTGGTTGAAGACACTATCTGCCCTGGGTGGACATCTCTGGCGTGGTGAGAACTGGTGGCTGGACGTCGCGGGGTTGCCAAGAAGATGCCCGCTTTTTCCTTTTTCCTCAGTAAAAAAACCCTACTTTGTTTAGGGAAGCAGTGGACCCAGCTGAAAATCCAGTTCTCTTGCACGGCGGAGTGGCTGTTGACACAGGTCCAGATGCTGGGATGCTGACAGGGGTCCTGGAGAGGGAGGTGTCAGGAGGGTTTCCCGACCCACAGCAGCCCTGGGCCCTTGTCTGGCCTTCTTGCCCGGGGCATGACGCCTGGAGGGAAAGCAGCTTCGGGGGCCCGAGGGCCGCAAGGCAGAGTCCTGGTGTGTGGGGCAGGCCTGGGCCAGGCTCCTTGGAGGATGTTACAGAGCCACTGCGTGTGCGGGGATCGCCCACCTCTGAGCCCCATGCGGATTTTCCTCCGTAGCTGAGCGAAATCCTGGTGCGGCAAGCGAGGCAGTCAGAAGCACCTTTTGTGGAAGGAGGACAAAGCTGGAGGGAAAGAGTTTTCCTAAAAGGCACAAGGCGCTGATACTGCTTTAGGAGTAATTCCTAGGAGCATGGTTGCTGGTGGGTGGAAAACTGTGGCCAAAGAATACATGGGAATGGCCCTTCTTGGTATTTAACTGATTCGTTCACGAATGGTCCAAACAGTTCTAGTGAAAAGAACATTTTGGACACAGATGTTTTCATCCTGCCTGACGATCGGCGTGACCGTGGGCTGTTCCATGCTTCCTGGGCAACAGTGAGAGGGTCTCAGGCCTTTCCGGCCCCATGCTGGCGTTTCCCCAGGGTGTGTGTCCCATCCCAAATAGGCCGGAATGCCTCTGGGTGCAGCTGAGCCTCTTGAAAAAGGAAGAGTCATGTGACATGCTCTGGATGAACAAGAAAATGAGGACAGGGAGAGGGGCCTGGAGGTGAGGGGGATGGTGAGCAACACCAGGGACAGGGGACGGAGGGTAACACGGGGACGGGGGACGGAGGGTAACACGGGGACGGGGGGATGGAGGGTAACACCGGGGACGGGTGGACGGAGGGTGACACCGGGGACGGGGGGACGGAGGGTGACACCGGGGACGGGGGGACGGAGGGTGACACCGGGGACGGGGGATGGAGGGTGACACCGGGGACGGGGGGACGGAGGGTGACACCGGGGATGGGGGGACGGAGGGTAACATGGGGATGGGGGGACGGAGGGTAACACCAGGGATAGGGGATGGAGGGTAACACCGGGGACGGTGGGGGACGGAGGGTAACATGGGTACGGGGGGACGGAAGGTAACATGGGTACGGGGGGATGGAGGGTAACATGGGTACGGGGGGATGGAGGGTAACACCGGGGATGGGGGATGGAGGGTAACACCGGGGACGGGGTACAGAGGGTAACACACCGGGGATGGGGGATAGAGGGTAACCCCGGGGACGGGGTACAGAGGGTAACACCGGGGATGGGGGATGGAGGGTAACACCGGGGATGGGGGATGGAGGGTAACACCGGGGATGGGGGATGGAGGGTAACACTGGGGACGGGGTACAGAGGGTAACACCGGGGATGGGGGATGGAGGGTAACACCAGGGACGGTGGGGGACGGAGGGTAACATGGGTATGGGGGGATGGAGGGTAACACCGGGGACGGGGGATGGAGGGTAACACTGGGGACGGGGTACAGAGGGTAACACCGGGGACGGGGTACAGAGGGTAACACCACTTCTCCAGGTGCCTTTGGGGGATGCTGCTACCCCTCCCACCCCAAAGTGAAGTCAACAGGATTCTGTCCCCAGGAGCCCCAGAGCCTGGCAGCTGGGATTGGCGCAGTATGAACCACCGTTCACTGGCTCTGCACCCTGGGACAGGCTCCCTGGTATTTCCGCCCCAGTTTCCCATCTGGACGGTGGGACCCTGACTGTCCCCATCACAGGTGCACACGGAGCCCTGGACTCCAGCGCGTCATCGGCACTCGTTAGTATCAGCCCTTGTTAGCGTTTCTTTTGTCGTGTCCACGGATGAAGTAGATCTTTCTTTGTGTATTCACAGACCTCCTGCTCACTTTACCTTCTGGGAACACCTTTTAAATAGCTTCGTATGTGGGGAGGACTGAAGTCATTAATTGAATATTTCATCAGGTGCAATTCTTCTGTTTCCCAGCTTGCAAAACGCTCTTTTGACACAACATTTGGTGAAATTTCCAGGGACTCCTGTGGTCAGCCTCATGGTTTCACTCTGTCATTTTCTAATGCAGTGTTCTTTGGGAGTCTTTTAAATTAAGCACCATCATTTAAAAATAAGTTTTATAATATGCAGTTTCAGGTTACTTCTTTATCTTTGTGTCTCAGGCAGTGGCTCTCCACCTGTGAGTAGTCAGAAAGGTTCACGCAGTTTTCCAGGGCGGCCTTTGCATTTACCGGAACTATTAAGAGCTCGTTCCTGCTTCTGCCATGATTGAAGCGCAGTGCGCGTGAGGCCGTGCATGGCTTAGCATCTTCTGCAGGCTTAGAGGTCACTTTCTGTCCTTCCCCGAGCCTGCTGTGCTGTGCCGAGTGTTCACTGTGGGCGACGGTCACACTGTCTGGCACAGGCCACCGAGGCCACAGGGCAGGCTCCACGTAGCGGAGCCTGCAGAATGGCAGAGCCTGGCCTCCCTGCCGCCCTTCACAGGGAGCAGAAAGCGTAGGCCTGTTATTAGAGCCGTGCTAGCCCAGAAAGCCTCCGAACAGTGTTTAATTTAGGAATCGGCTCCTACCAACTGCCCATTTTTAGGATGTATTTGAGTTTTTGTGATTTTTTTCAGCACTGAAGCTACTGTGCTGGCTCTGAGTCACCGTCATGGGACTTCACATTGCCCCGAGGGAAGCGGCGGGGGAGGAGGGCCGCGCAGAGGCTTGAGGCCGGCCGTGATAATGAAGGGCTTGTTGCTTCTTGGGACAGCGAGTTCAAGCTGTTTGTAATTGTCAGCATAAACAGTGACCCGCTGAGGACACGGCTGTAATTCAGGGTGGCATGGTTGATTGTCATCGTTGATATCAGGCACCTGCGTCTAAAATGACGGTACCCATACTGCGGCTCCAGGAGGGCTGGGCAGCTTCTGCCCAACACACGTGCTCCTGGGCCCTGGCAGCCAAGGTTGCGCTGCCAGCCAGGCCTGCAGCTGTGGGTGCAGCGGGGTCTTCAGGGCACTGAGCGCCTCCCTGGTTTGCTCATGGGGCCCAGCCCTCCGTCCCCAGTGCCGGTCCTCCCCGCCCCCAGTGCAGCTCCTCCCCGTCCCCAGTGCGGGTCCTCCCCTCCCCCAGTGCGGGTCCTCCCCGTCCCCAGTGCGGCTCCTCCCCTCCCCCAGTGCGGCTCCTCCCCGTCCCCAGTGCGGCTCCTCCCCGTCCCCAGTGCGGGTCCTCCCCGCCCCCAGTGCGGCTCCTCCCCGTCCCCAGTGTGGGTCCTCCCCGCCCCCAGTGCGGCTCCTCCCCGTCCCCAGTGCGGGTCCTCCCCTCCCCCAGTGCGGCTCCTCCCCGTCCCCAGTGCGGCTCCTCCCCGTCCCCAGTGCGGGTCCTCCCCGCCCCCAGTGCGGGTCCTCCCCGTCCCCAGTGCGGGTCCTCCCCGTCCCCAGTGCGGGTCCTCCCCGTCCTCAGTGCGGGTCCTCCCCGTCCCCAGTGCGGGTCCTCCCCGCCCCCAGTGCGGGTCCTCCCCGTCCCCAGTGCGGGTCCTCCCCGTCCTCAGTGCGGGTCCTCCCCTCCCCCAGTGCCGGTCCTCCCCGTCCCCAGTGCGGCTCCTCCCCTCCCCCAGTGCCGGTCCTCCCCGCCCCCAGTGCCGGTCCTCCCCGCCCCCAGTGCGGCTCCTCCCCGTCCCCAGTGTGGCTCCTCCCTGGGTTCTCCCGGCCACATGCACACTTCCCTCTTCACAGCTTCCGTAGTTTTCTCGTGGGTGCCCCAGGTGAGCGCCTGGGGAGGGTTCATGTGCCAGTCGGGTTCTCTCCAGCTGTCCCTGGCTCGTGGCTCAGCAGGTCCCTTTCAGATGAGTCAGCCAGCTGTGTGCCTGCATGTTCAGGATACTTGTCAGGGGGCTGCATCCGGTCAGAGCAAGACCACCGCTCGCCTCCTCCGTGGGACTTTGGAGCCCGCCCTGGAGAGACTCCAGCCACGTCCAGAGGGGCCGCCCGGGCCCCCGTGGGCTGCTGGGAGTGACTTCCGAGCCACTCGAGGCCCCACTTTGTGTTCCTACACCCCACAAAGCCACTTAAAGAGCCGTGTTCTGGTGCCGCGTGCCTCTTGAGTGAGGCACACAAGCCTGGACGTGGAGCTGAGCGGGCGCTGCCTTCCTCAGGCCGCGCTTGTGTTTTGGAGCCCCTGGAGCACTTGTGGCTGTGATTCTCGCCACTGTCTGTGGGCTCCCCTAGACGGTCCCACCCGCAGCGTGAGGGCCCCATCTGCAGCCACCGAGGAGCTGGCAGGTCCTCGGTCCCACTCAGTCCTTCTCGACTTTGGTGACAGAGGTGACAGCAAAGCTTCAGCTGGGAGCCCCAGGCCTTCTCCGCTTGGGGCCCTGGGACCGAAATAGCACAGATCCCTCCATGCACGTGCTGGGGGCCCCACCGTGCGGCTCCCTCTGGTCACGGGCCGCGCCCTTGAGCTGGGCAGTTCCCGAGTCCTTGCAATCAGGGGCTCAGGGCGGGTCCTGGGTGCAGAGAGGAGCAGGGTGGCGGTTCGAGCCCAACTGTGTTGGCTTCATCTTCTGCCTCTTGTCTCTAAATACATTTGCAGTTTTCCAGATGAAAACTCAGAAGGAATTTTTAATGACTGTGTAATCTGTGAATGCTGTGGAAGCCAAGTCTTTCTGCCTCTTTTATCCACCGCACTTCTCACTGTTGGGGCTCATTTTGGCAGCGTTCATAGGGGCATGGACGCAAGGGGCGGTGGCCAGCCCTCGGCCCTGCGTCCCTCCCCTCCTCCCCTCGGCCCTGCATCCCTCCCCTCTTCCCCTCGGCCCTGCGTCCATCCCTCCCCTCCTCCCCTCAGCCCTCAGCCCTGCATCCCTCCCCTCCACTCCTCAGCCCTGCATCCCTCCCCTCCTCCCCTCAGCCCTGCATCCCTCCCCTCCTCCCCTCAGCCCTGTGTCCCTCCCCTCCTCCCCTCAGCCCTGTGTCCCTCCCCTCCTCCCCTCAGCCCTGCATCCCTCCCCTCCTCCCCTCAGCCCTCGGCCCTGCGTCCCTCCCCTCCTCCCCTCGGCCCTGCATCCCTCCCCTCTTCCCCTCGGCCCTGCGTCCATCCCTCCCCTCCTCCCCTCAGCCCTCAGCCCTGCATCCCTCCCCTCCACTCCTCAGCCCTGCATCCCTCCCCTCCTCCCCTCAGCCCTGCATCCCTCCCCTCCTCCCCTCAGCCCTTTGTCCCTCCCCTCCTCCCCTCAGCCCTGTGTCCCTCCCCTCCTCCCCTCAGCCCTGCATCCCTCCCCTCCTCCCCTCAGCCCTCAGCCCTGTGTCCCTCCCCTCCTCCCCTTAGCCCTCAGCCCTGCATCCCTTCCCTCCTCCCCTCAGCCCTGCATCCCTCCCCTCCTCCCCTCAGCCCTGCATCCCTCCCCTCCTCCCCTGAGCCCTGCATCCCACCCCTCCTCCCCTCAGCCCTTCGTCCCTCCCCTCCTCCCCTCAGCCCTGCGTCCCACCCCTCCTCCCCTCAGCCCTGTGTCCCTCCCCTCCTCCCCTCAGCCCTGCATCCCTCCCCTCCTCCCCTCAGCCCTCAGCCCTGCATCCCTCCCCTCCTCCCCTCAGCCCTGCGTCCCACCCCTCCTCTCCTCCTCGCCTCAGCCCTGCATCCCTCCCCTCCTCCCCTCATCCCTGCATCCCTCCCCTCCTCCCCTCAGCCCTGCATCCCTCCCCTCCTCCCCTCAGCCCTGCATCCCACCCCTCCTCCCCTCCTCCCCTCAGCCCTGTGTCCCTCCCCTCCTCCCCTCATCCCTCAGCCCTGCATCCCACCCCTCCTCCCGTCAGCCCTGCATCCCTCCCCTCCTCCCCTCAGCCCCACAGTATTTCGGTTTCATCCCCTTCTGTGCACGCGTCCTCATGAAAACCCAGGTGCGGCTGGAGGGAGACGCCTGTGCCCATTCCCGTGACCTCCCTGGCCAATGCGGCTGCAGTGTCCCCTTGGCAGGCATCTGTCTGGTGCTGCCTCCGTACCCCCACCTGTCACCTGATGCTCATGCTCCATGCAGCCACCTCACGGGCTCCCTGGGAACGGTGACAATGTCTCACGCCTGTCGGAATGCTCCTCTCTGTCCACTGAATATTCCAACACAGAATCATTCCTCTGTGATGATTTATGCTTTGCTCTGTAGAACTGGAATAAAGAAAAAGTGAATTTAGACATTACAGCCATCAGGCTGAAGCTGGGTAATTGCATTAGAGAATTAAATGAGAGCATTTGAGCTTCCCGAGCTCTAATTCCACATCTTCGTATCCCCATCACCCCATACCCAGTGTCTAACACAGCTCTTGGTCTAGTAGTTTCTTGATAAATGCTTATTGAATTGCACTGGACTGAGCTTAACATTCCCACCCGGAGTTAGAAACCAGTCCCTGAGCAAGTTGCATTTAGAACGTGAAGAACGTGAGTTTGACGTTACTGTGGTGAGGGGTATCCTACACATCATAATTCCAGGTCAATATCGGGTATTTAGTCAAATGGACTCAGTATAGAGAGGCATTGACCCATCAGCGAAAGGGCAAGGCATGGTGCTTTAGGTCCAGGTCCCCGGTATCAACTATGAAAATAAAATGTTGTTAACTCCAATTACAGCCCTGTCCTCAGCTGGTCACTGTTTATGCTAACAATTATAAACAGCTTGAACTCGCTGTCCTGAGAGGCAACACGCCCTCCATTCTCACTGCAATGCAGCTGCTTTGGTGGATGGAATATGCCCCTCCTCCCTCCCTCCCCCGTCCTCCCTCCCACCCCCCTCCTCCCTCCCACCCCCCTCCTCCCTCCCACCCCCCTCCTCCCTCCCCCTACCCCCCCTCCCTCCTCTCCCCCTCCCCCTACCATCTCTCCTGGGCGAGGGGTGGAAGAGAAGAGACTTCCGGAATCTTCTGCTTCATCCAAGCAGCTTGGGGGCAGCATCAACAGCTGCGACTTGGCAGCCCCAGCAGGTGCCTCAGGGCAGCCTTTCTAATGGGCATCCTGGACTCATGTCTTTCCTTAATGTGTCCTAAAGGCTGGAGGACACAAAGTGAAACAGTGTTCCATGCTCAGTCCTGTGATTTTCTGTATTTATTGGACTTACTTTGAAATTAAACTAAATTATACACAAGGTAGAGCATTAAAAAAAGAAAAAACAGGCTATGGTGTTTGAAAAACAAAACCATTTGGTTTGGTGGTTTGTTCTTAGAGCTTCACAGGCTTCTAGGTCACACGTTTCAGTTTATCAGCGAATGACATCCTCTCCAGAAGCTGTGTCAGCCTCTTGTTTGATGGTGTCAGCCACAGCAGAAAGAAGCACTCTGAAGGCCCCGTGCTCAGCACCTTGGCGTGAGCTTCTGCCGTCTTTTGTTCATGCTCATCACAGCTCTGTGCAGTGGGCATCCTCCTAATCCATGTGGGATGGGAGGGGAGCCGGCCTAGGACCTCAGTGCCCATCTCATCCTTCCACCTCCTCCTCTTCCTCTCTGTGACTGTTTGACTCAGACTGCAGGGACAGACGTATGTGCAGAGCCTGTGTGCACCCCTGGGGGGAGTGTGCTCATATTGGCACAGACTCGTGAACACATACAGAGCATGTGTGCACACCTCAGGGGTGTGTGCTGGTGTTGGCACGGACAGATGTGAGCGTGTACAGAGCGTGTGTGCACACCTGGGAGTGTGTGCTCACATTGGCAGACTCGTGAGCACATACAGAGCATGTGTGCACCCCGGGGGTGGTGTGTGGTCATATTGGCACAGACTCGTGAGCACATACAGAGCATGTGTGCACACCTCAGGGGTGTGTGCTGGTGTTGGCACAGACAGATGTGAGTGCGTACAGAGCATGTGTGCACCCGGGGGGGGTGTGTGTGGTCATATTGGCACAGACTCGTGAGCACATACAGAGCATGTGTGCACACCTCAGGGTGTGTGCTCATGTTGGCAGGGAGAGATGTGAGCATGTACAGAGCATGTGTGCACACCTTGGGGGTGTGTGTGGGTGTTGGCAGGGACAGATGTGTACAGAGTGTGTGTGTGCATCCCTGGGGGTGTGTGCTCATATTGGCACAGACTCATGAGCACATACAGAACTTGTGTGCACACCTGGGGGTGTGTGTGGGTGTTGGCAGGGACAGATGTGTACAGAGCGTGTGTGCATCCCTGGGGGTGTGTGCTCATATTGGCACAGACTCACGAGCACATACAGAATGTGTGTGCACACCTGGGGGCGTGTGTGGGTGTTGGCAGGGACAGACGTGAGTGCGTACAGAGCATGTGTGCACAACTGGGGGTGTGTGCTCATATTGGCACAGATGAGCGCGTACAGAACGTGTGTGCACATCTGGGGGTGTGTGCTTATGTTGTTTTGTAAGTGGCAAATACGTGGCCCATTGCGTCGGGTGGCCCTGCGCCCGTGCTGAGTCCGTCAGTGGCCCTTGGTTCGGGGTCCCCGTCTCCCCAGACTGCACTCGAGTGTCTTGAGGTTTCAGATTCTTCCTCTCCAGGTACTTGGGCCTCCTCAGGACCAAACATCAGAACCAGCCAACTGCAAACTACAAGAACGTTCAAATGCATCTATAGTGGGAAAAACAAAAACAACTGGAATAATCTTCCAACATGACCCCGTGGTTAAGCCGTTAGATACTCCAGCCAACAGATTGAGTCACTATAAAATTCACACCCATTAAAATGGTTTTGAGAGTTGCAGAGCTTTGCCACTAAATGTTGAAATAATTGAAGCGTTCTGCTCCACTTGCTTACAAACCAGGGTTGGGGATAACTTTCAGTCCAAAGTAGCAACCTTCTAAATCTAGCTTAGATGCGAGGCTCCCACGGACACAAGAAGAGACAGTGGCCCTCGTTTGTTCTCCTGTGTTCAGATACTTTGTCATTTTTTTGTATCCTGATCATCACTTCTGCTTTTCCAATTCAAACTAAAGGGAGTTTAGTTCTGTTTTGGAGAAGCTGTGGTTAGTGGTTTCTTTTCATGGTTTGCTTAATTTCTTAAGTCTGGTGCTTAAATTTACCCAAATGGACTTTAGTACAACGATGCCTTAGCCCAGGGCTTCTCCCTCCATATCTGCCCCCCAGGAGGCCCCCTAGGAATGGGCGCTGGAGATCCAGCCCCTCTCCATGTGCAGTTTTCTTTGAGTCCAATGTAGGTTTGGCTCAGGGAAGAAAACAGGCCTCCCGTTTAGGTGCCGCTGACTGCTTGCTTGTGAAATGTTCAGTGATAAGGTGCCTTCCAAACTAATTTTACACATTGATAGTTGTAGCTTGAAGTGCCACTGTGGTTGTAAGAACAAGAAACACTCCCATAAAGTAGATAGGCAGAAAAAAAGCCATAAAAATTTAATAAAGCCCAAATAAAATGGCCTTGTAAGAATATACAATGGGAAATGCTCTCCGTCTAGGCAGATCAGCTGTGGCGTCCTCCGTAAATACATTCAGCCACGTGTGACCCTGATCGCAATCACTGCTGTGAATTGTGATCCAGAATGTTCTTGGGGTCAACACCTGGGCTGTGCCAGCAGCTGCATCTGATTGGGTGTCATGGCGGTGATGTGCTTAGCGCAGTTGGCTGGGCTGAAGGGGTGGCCACCCGTGCACTTGCCATGTGCAGCTGTTATTCTAGTGATGGAGCCGTGCGTGGTGTAGCTTGTCCACCTGGTCTACTTAAAGTACAGGGAACCCATCGCGGGCGGGTGCCTCCCGACACGGGAGCTGCCATTTTTATCCAGGGTCCTCTGGTGCTGCAGAGCGCAGACCGCTGGTCCCTGGGCCCACGGGGAGGCACCAGAGGGCTCTGCCGGGCCATGGAGGTCCCCGAGCAGGTGGTTACTCATTGCTTGTGGAGTGGTCCATGGCCCATGAGTTTATTCCTGGGGTCTGTGTGGGTGAGGGTAACCAGGTTCACAGCTGGGCACTTACCCTTGCACAGGTGACATTAGTTAAAGTGGAATCTGTATTAGCTCGCACGGGAGTGCGTGAGGAGCTGGGAGGGTGGGTAGGCTTGGCCCTTGCACAAAGCCTGGGCTCCCGACATTCTGCGTCTTCCTGTTGAGGGGCTGTCAGGGCTGCCGTGGGCCCTGAAGATGGTGGGTGCATATGGACCAGGGGGTGCGGAAGCCTCTAGAGGCTGAGGGATGCAAGGAGACGGTCGCTTCCCTGGAGCCAGCCCTGCTGACACCTCGATGTTAGCTGGTGGGACCTGTTTTGGACTCCAGTTTCCAGAAATGTGAGAAAGTCCGTGTTGTTTAGGGCACTAAGTTTGGGGTGATTTAATAGAGAAATAGAAAACTAGCCCACGAAGGGGCACGTATTGAAATGTGACTTGTCCAGGTGTTCACAGTGGCATTAGGGGGACGGCATCAGTGTTCTGGGAACTGCAGTTTTACTGAAGGAAGGGGGCTCACCACGCCTTTCCTCACGTAACTGAAGGTATGTCTGCCTGCCATACAGCTCAGGAGACAGTGACTAGAAATCTGATTTTATTTCTTATGGGAACCAGGCCACAGTCAGGACACAGCGAGGGCTGAAATGAGCTTCCTGCAGCCTGAGCTGGAAAGAGGAATCGGAAGTATTTTTGATGTTTTTCTGCACAGACATGTCCTTTCAGGTTTTAAGTTCTGGAAAAAGGGAGAAGCCAGGCACACCTCGGCGAGAGACAGTGTTTCTGGCGATGGTGCGGCTTCAGCCTGAACGCGGCCGTGTGGCTGAGCAGTGCGGGAGGGCTCTGGTCTGCATGGGTTTGTGTGGACCGAGGTCACGGGGCATTGTCCCAAGCACTTATCCTGATTTGGCAGAGGCTCTGTTCCCAAATAATTATTCCCAGGTTTCAGAACCTGTAGCTGAGTGATTGTCTTCTAAATTTGTTGCATAAAAGTAAAGTACGTCATGAGGGTCTAAAAATCATTATTTAGTAGTCACGACTGTAAATTCATACATGGGGCTTTGGGATGGAGTGAAAGCCACCGTCACCTGGCGTGGACGCTGTGTGGTATTTTTAGCATGGTGGGCGCCTGCTCGTGCCTTGAGCTCCGTCTGCAGTGCGAGTGACAGCTGTGCATTTGAGAAATGTGGGCAGGTCAGCTTGCTCCTCCAGGGGCCTGCGGGCGTCCGGCTGAGGGGCCTGGGACGAGGCCACGTCAGTGGGAAGGAGCTTGGTCTGCCTCTCCAGGCCTGTAAGCCAGCCAGAACCCAGTTTTCCTTTGGTCATCTAATGCCAGAAAAAAACCTGTTTCTTGGACATTCTTGTAATTTATATTAATGAACCATTTGACCATACATTTAAAAAAATGTTATCAGATAAGTGCACGACACTTTACAACTTGGCAGGTGTGTAACTCACATGATTGAATCAAACTGTTGAAGATACTTGTTTCACTTGAGGGTTTTTAGCATTTTATGCGCAAACCAAATGCCAATAGCATTTTTGAAAGAGTATTTTGGAATTTTAAACACACAGAGTGGGACAGTGCTGGGTCCTGGCATCCTGGTGAGGTGGACGTGACCTTAAGCTCTCGGAGCTCACAAGCAAGCAGGATTCCTAAATTGTCACACCTGCAGTGCGGGAGTCAAAGTGGATTTCTGTAAACGAGGTATTAGTGCAATAAGGAACAGATGAGTGCCCTTGGGCAGTTTCCGAGCCTCCCAGACACCTCAAGGTGGGGGGTGCGGTTACCCACCAGAGCCTGGATGGTGGAGCTGGGTTTGCTGCTGGCCGCTGCGTGGCAGGTCATTACGTGCAATAAGGAACAGGTGAGCACCCTTGAGGATGGTTTCTCAGCCTCCTTTGGAACCGCAAGTGGAAGATGCCCCAAGGCGGGCGGGGGGCGGTTGTCCACCAGAGCCTGGACGGTGGGGCTGGGTTTGCTGGTGGCTGCTGCGTGGCAGGTCACTGCGTGGAGCGATGGGAGGTGAGTGGAGTGGGAATAGAGGACGCACCCTCCACAGCTACTGCTGGGAGTTGGCTCTGGTGGCAGAGGGGGCATAGAAGGATTCCCATCAGGGGCAACACGGCTGCGGTCCCACATGCGCTGGACGCTGTGGTATTGCCATGTGTGGTCTCATTCTCCACAGCCGCCCTGGGAAGTGGGTTCAGTTACCGTTCCCATCTCACAGTTGAGAAATCTCAGGGGCTCACATCACAGCTGAGTGGGGTGGAACTAATGTCTCAGCCAGGATGTTGGCCCCAGAGCCCAGCTCTTAACCCCGCTGCTATTTGCAGTCCCCCAAGCTTGTAGAGAGGCGTGTGCGGTAGTGGGGGGCAGAGGTCGTGTATTTCAGAGAGCGGCTGAGAAACCAACACAGTAGGGGCGGGGCGGGGGGGGGCGGGGACAGGAAATAAGCCAGGTGGGAGGCACAGAGGCAGTGCCTGGGAGGTCTGCATGGGGTCTGGGTGTGGGGGCACCTCTGGGCCTGCGAACCCCATTGTGTGCTCCCAGCTTGCCCAACCTTGGCCCTTAGCCACATGCTGCGCGTTTTATGTGAAATCTCAGTCCCTCCCTGGCTTTGCCTTTCCTTAAATCAGAGTCTCAGTGGGGATGGGGGGTGGTTGGTGGTCCATGGCGTTTGCCCTCCACCTCCCCATCCTTGTCCTGTCTGGCCTGTTACCTGAATCTGTCTTTTCAGAGCCTGCAAATGAGTGGAGACCACGGTGGCCTCTTGCTGATGGGCGTGGCTCTGAAATACTTTATTCATCAGAATCGTGTTAAATGCTGATTCCTAGGCACCCCATTAGACTCTCTATGCCTGCCTGGCCTGGGTACTTTGAGGAAGGTACAGAGGGTTGCTGGGCTGTTCCAGGAGGGAATTTGCATTTGTAGAATGTCCACCGTGGTCCTTCCAGCACTCTGCTCTCCATGCACACGTGTCATTAAACCTGGCAGACCTCTGGGTGCTGTGCTGGTGAGGAAGCCCCAGCTGGGCGAGGGGCTGCTGGGGCTCAGACTTGATTCCTGGGCTGGGGACTGCATGCTTATTCTGTTCAGTGGGCCTGCTGATGGGATGCCCTGGGAAGTCCCGCTGTGCACTCAGGGGAAGGTGCAGAGACAGGCTCGGGAAATGCAGATCATGGATTTAAAAATTCCTAAAATAAGAAAATAAATCTTTTATGAGCAAAGCGAATTAATTTGCATCTGACTGAAGACGATCATTGCTTGAATAATTGGTTTGTTTACAAAATTGGTCCCATGAACAATAAACACAGATTAAAGTTTTCATTCATGCTTGTCTATAACGTAAATAGGAGCTATTACCGCAACCTAAATTAGCTTTAAATTTTGTGTCGGATTGTGGTCCAGATTACAGACGGCTGCTTGATAATCTAATTGATAAAACTGAGGAATTTAGTACTTGGAACCCAGAGTGAAGAAAACAGAATTGCTTTGGTTTCTCAAAAGCGTGTGACTGAGGGGTGACCTGGGGTGAAGAGAAGTGGCTGGAGTCATTACACTCAAGGAGGAGATCGGCCCCACCCTTTCTCAGTGTCTTCAGGATAAAACAAAGAAAAGGATGATAAATGTGGAAAAATTCAGCACTGAGTTTGTCTATGGCCTGAGCTTCTCATGTGGTCATTAACGTGAGCGGGCTCTATCTGTGGAGCCTCCCTACAGGCACAGAGGAATCAGGCTAGAGTAAGACGGCCGGCGACCTCTGGCGTCTGGGCCGCGTGTCGTTTCCTGAAGCCCTTTTGGGTGAAATGACACAGGCGCAATGTCTGTTGTTCGGAGGAGTGTAATCTCACGCATGAGACGCAGATTTTAAACACTGAAGCCAAGAAGCTTGGTGGGAGGGGCTCTTTTCCAAGTGGGTCTCTGTGCTGCCATGGACGAGGCGTGGATGTGTCATCTGTCGGTGAAATCCGCTGGTGAAGAGGCTAAGCAAACCCTGTGGGGTGTGTGTGTGTGTGTGTGTGTGTGTGTGTGTGTGTGTGTATGAAGCTACATCTCTTCTGGCATCCCAAGTAAATAGATGTTTTGTAAAACTTGTGAATTTGATGACCCTGACCCTAACCCTGAGAGTTGAAGTCTAGTGCAGTGTCTTGAGCCCTCTTCTGCATTGAGGGTGACTGTAAATGACTGATTCCTCAGTGGCAAAAGTTCAAATTTAGCGTCCCTGAGGAAGCCAGACCTCATAGTCACCCGTGTCTCCATTGTAAACACCGCGGCCCCTACGCGGGTGGCTGCGAGTTTCCAGGCCCTCCTTGCAGAAGCAGCCATGCGGTTCTTGGTGATTTGATAACATCAGCCACCTCCTGTCTTCTGTCTAATTACGGTACAAATGATTCTCCTGCAAGGAGACAGATCTGGTTTCTTCCCCGATCATTGGAAGAAGCCCGCCTAGGGACCGCACCGTCCTCTACACTTTCACAGTGAAGCCTGTGTCTGCCTCTCCGAGGAGTGTCATGTGTGTCATGGGAATCGCGGGAATTGCCTCCTTAATTCTTCCTTTATGAGGGCTCGGGACAGCTCTGCCTGTTTCACATGGGACGAGGGACAAGCCAGCTGGTGGTCTCTGACTGGTGTGGGACCAGTGCTTGGGCTGTGTCATCACATCCAGTGGCCTGTCCAGGTGGGCATCATTGTCTCTTGCCTCTTGGCTGAGGCAGCTGTGATGCCATGGGGGTCACACTTGTGTCAGGGTCAACCCAGTTCTTCCCATGCACACCTCTCCTGCTGGAGTGCCTTTCCTTATGATGACGGGTTGAATTAGCATGGAGAATGCAGTGAGGCTCTGGGCCTCTCCTTCCCATACCTACTCCCTGGAGCGGCGATGCCTGACAAGGGAGCCCATAGCCAGAGGCTCCTTTAAATTTAATTAGAATAAGGATTTGATTATATAGCTAAACACATTTGAAAAGAACTTTATAGATGACATTCCAGACTCAGCCCTTCAGGCCCAGTGGCCGTGTTTCGGGGCTCAGCAGCCGTAGGTGGCTGTTGTCTTTCTGTGTTGGCGGAGCAGATGGGGACGTTTCCAGTTCAGCAGGCAGTTCTCTTGCATGGCTCTGCCTGTGGTGAGGGCACCTTGGCTGGAGAGCCTCGTGGGGATCCCTTAGGCCTCTGGCTGCAGCCAGGCTGCACGGTTCCTGTGCCCCGGGTCCTCTGCAGTCCGAGTCGGATCCCACCGCAGAGCCGCAATGCTAGACTCTGGTACTGTGTGCAGACAGCAGAGGTGCATGTCCAGGCTTTGTGGGGGCTGGGGTGACTGCTGCCTCCTTGGCCAGGCTCCCATCTCCGAGTCTCCAGGGGAAGTGCACCCACCATCCACACCGTGCACTGGAGGAAAACTGCAGGCTTCTCTGTGTGGATGGCGAATTGAGATCACAAAGTATGACTCGGCTTGGGCTCCTAGCCAGCGTGGAACCCAATGATACCTTTAGGTGGAACCTGACATGCTCCATGTGTGCATGGCAAAGAATGCAGTGTTGTCAGCTTGAATCCAGATGTGTGCCTGTTTTGAGGTGGAAGGTTCTGGGAGCATTGGCTGCTGGTGACTGTCCTGCCATGGAGGACGTTGAATGTAGGCACTGGTTTAGGATAACCCCTGGTTTCCTGGTCCTGTATGTGGGTATCCCTGAATATCCCGGGCTGGAGGAAGGCAGGGCAGATGGGAGGGTGACAAGAGGTCAGGTGTTTCCAGCTGTGGGGAGTGATGGCATCAGATGGCCGATATCAGGAGGGTGGCCGGGGGACAAAAGCAGGGGTGCGTGGAAATGCCATGTTTCCCGGGGTGTGGGGAGGATCTGTTGAACTCCATTCCTGGGCAACAGTTCTTCCATTCTCAGGAATCTGTGCCATTGTAATTCAGTAGCAAATTCTGCAATTGCTCCGATTACCTGCTGTTAAGTCCCCATCCCAATTACCATGCATTAGAAACAGTGATAATTATTGAGAGGTAAGGAGTCGCATATATCCAGGGTGGAGACGAATGCAGTTGTTTGCCTGGTCAAGCCTTGCCAAGAAAAACCAGTGGAACCAGTTTTAGGTGCCTTGAGTTCCCTCCAAATCGGATTCCTTAGTGGGCTTGTGTCCACAGCTGCTGCAGTTCCTCCCGGGCCTGGCAGGCACATTCCAGACATTCACGTCTCAGCTCAGTTGCAGGCGTGCACATTATTTATAGAAAATCGCACTGCTCTGTGATCGGCTTGAGCTGACGTTTTCTAGGTGGGAGGCGGAGGCCGAGGACCTGTAAGGGACTGTCCGAGTGTCCTGTCATTGACTTGGAGCAGGTGCACATCTGTTCTTCAAAAGTTCTAATGGGATGAAATTAGAAATCGGAATTTTTAAAATTCACATGTTATGAACTCTGGTAATTTCCCCTGAAATGAGAGTGACTGTTTTTTTGGACAAGGCAGTCGGCCTGCGGCTCTCCTTAGATCGGTCCTAGACCTGGGGCCATGCCGTCCTGTGACCTCTTCTGGGTGTGGGATGCTCTGCTTGAAGCAAAACCACAGGAAAGAACGTGGTCAGCGTTCATCACTGCTGCAGCCAGCTCAACGTGCACACCCACTGGGAGGGGTGCCGGATCACTTAAAATTTTAAATGCATTTAACAGTAAACCAGCAAGTCAGTCAGTGCTTTCCGTAACCAAGCTGCTTGGCTCATGGGAACCTGACACTTCTTGACTTTTCGGAAGAGAATACTTGCTTCTGTGGAGCGTCAATATTTGTCTCATTTCTTGAGGCTTTGTTCAAAGCAATGAACATGTGTGTAAATTAGGACCTTTTTGTGTAAATTGGGCCACAGAGCTCTCTAGACACAGTTGGTAAACGGCTGTGAAAGATGCCACCTGATGTGAGCCATGGCTGGGCACTTTGGAACCTGGGATCCCATCTCCAGCCTTTCAAAGGATGGAGAGGAATATAAGATGCAGGTGGGAGAGTTCATATTTTGGGCATCTCTGTTATTTTGAAATCAAAGTGCAAAGAAAAAATTTTGCCTTGAGGTGTTACCCCACACTTATTTTTTTCCTGAGGTTTTAAAACTTCCTTAACTGCACTTTTTCTCCTTCCATCCTTTTGGGGAACTTCGTTCCATCTTCATATATTCTTAAGAGATATGGTTAAATTCAACATTGAAATGTAAACACTTGCTTTCATATTTTTCTTTTAACTGATGTATTTGATATTGGTGAAGAATTAAGTGGGTGTATTGGTTTATTTTTATTTTTTTTTTGAGACGGAGTCTCTTTTGCCCAGGCTGGAGGGCAGTGGCGCGATCTCGGCTCACTGCAACCTCGCCTCCTGGGTTCACTCCATTCTCCTGCCTCAGCCTCCTGAGTAGCTGGGATTATATAAGTGCCCGCCACCATGGCTGGCTCATTTTTGTATTAGTAGAGACGAGGTTTCAACATGTTGGCCAGGCTGGTCTCGAACTCCTGATCTCAAGTGATTCACTCACCTTGGCCTCCCAAAGTGCTGGGATTACAGGCGTGAGCCACCCCACCCGTCCTGGGTTGTTCTTGATTGTAACTATAATAGATCCCTTAAAAAAAAAAAAAAAATGTCTGAAAATCCCGAAATTAAAGAGCTCACTTGGACAGGGATTTGGACACCAGTTGAGTGGCCCAGCACAAACCACAGTTACATGGGTCACTGGGCCCGTTAGATCCTAGGGTATTTGAAGTCTTCGGGGTATTTGCATTTCTGCCTCTGAATATCATGTTTGTACGAATTCAGCTGGTGTTTGAGGGCCAGGCTCAGATCTGGGAGAACAAGAGCCCCTGCTCTGATGGCACTGCTTTCCTATGTGTGTGCCTTATGAAAATAGAAAGCATCAGATGTTTTTTCAATGAGCTGGGAAGATGGAAAAAAAGCAAGCTTAAAATGTTTAATTGTTCAGAGGAAGGGAAGTGCAAGGAATGCTCAGCTTTTCTTCTGCTAAAGAGGCCCCTGTTGGGAGGCTGTTTCAGAGATGGGCTTTCTCTGAGAAAGGTGGTAAGAGACAAATAGGATGCGCCATCTGGTTTGCCAGAGATGGGGAAAATAGGATCCCAAAAACAGTCTCAGCATTCTGGCAAAGGCTTCGGAAAACCAGCTAGAGTGTGGGACCTTGACGGCCGCTGGGTAGAAGGAAAACATTGCTGGTCCTGAGGCCTGTGCTATTCTTCCACTGCTATAAAGAACTACCTGAGGCTGGGTGATAAGGAAAAAAGGTTTAATCGGCATACTGTTCTGTGGGCTGTACAGGCTTCTACATCTGGGGAAACTTACAATCAGGGTGGAAGGTGAAGGGGAGGCAGGCACGTCTTTACATGGCCTTTACATGGCCGGAAAGAGACAGAGAGTGAAGGGGAAGGTGCCATGCACTTTCAAACAACCAGATCTCATGAGAACTATCATGAGACAGCACTTGGGGGATTGTGCTAAACCATTAGAAACCACCCCCATGAGTCAATCACCTCCCACCAGGTCCCACCTCCAACACTGGGGGGTTAGAAACCACCCCCATGAGTCAGTCACCTCCCACCAGGTCCCACCTCCAACACAGGGAGGTGGGGGGTTAGAAACCACCCCCATGAGTCAGTCACCTCCCACCAGGTCCCACCTCCAACACAGGGTGGGGGGGTTAGAAACCACCCCCATGAGTCAGTCACCTCCCACCAGGTCCCACCTCCAACACAGGGAGGTGAGGGGTTAGAAACCACCCCCATGAGTCAGTCACCTCCCACCAGGTCCCACCTCCAACACTGGGGGGTTAGAAACCACTCGCATGAGTCAATCACCTCCCACCAGGTCCCACCTCCAACACAGGGAGGGTGGGGGGTTAGAAACCACCCCCATGAGTCAGTCACCTCCCACCAGGTCCCACCTGCAACACAGGGAGGTGGGGGGTTAGAAACCACCCGCATGAGTCAGTCACCTCCCACCTCCAACACTGGGGGTTACAGTTCAGCATGAGATTTGGGTGGGGACACACAGCCACACCATGTCTGGCTCCCCATTCTTCTCACCTGCATGTGCTTCGCAAACGATTCTGTCATTGGTTTATTTTTGTTTTTGTTGATACATTATATATGTACATATTTTCAGGGTGCATGTGATATCTTGATACGTCCCTATATTGATCAAATCTGGGTAATTGGGATGTCTTTCACTTTAAGCATTTTCTTTTCCTTGTGCTGGTAACGTTCAAGTTACTCTCTCCTAGCTGTTTTGAAATATACAGTAAGTGACCCACTGCCATCCCCCTGCTGATTTATCAATCGTAGGTCTTGTGCTCCTATTAGGCTGTGTGTTTGTGCCTGTTACCAGCCTCTCCCCATCCTGCTTATGAGTGGGCCCTGCTGACCACCTACTTTTGGCCTCCGTGAGATCTGCTGTCAGCTCCTGCTCATGAGTGAGAACATGCACCATTTCTTTCTGTGCTTGGCTCGTTTTCTTAATGTAATGTCCTCCAGCTCCATGCTGTTGTGGATGACAGGGCTCTCCGCTGTGTGGTAGAGTATTGCTCCTGTGTATGCTCCGGCCATCATCCCCTGTTGACGGGCACTCAGGTGATTCCGGATCTTGGCTCCTGTGGACGGTGCTGCATTGAAGCGGGGAGCAGTCGGTGGCTTTATATTCGGGGACGTGAGCCACTTTGATGTTCTCAGGCAGCCTATCCCCAAAGCCCTCGACGGAATGCTGCATTCCTTTGTGCCCCTGGCTTCCACTGGGATGAACCGCTAGGAAGGGGCTTTGAGTGAATGCTCGGGTTTCTGTCTTTAATTGGTACCCGGCCGCACTGACCAAGCAGGGGTCCCAGTGACCCTGGACATTGCCCCACATAAGATCCAAAGATGCAGTTAGGTTCTTTTTAACTTTTTAAAAAATGCTTTTGACCTGGTTAAGCTATAGCATTATCAGTTGGTGTTTTTGATATTAGAGAGGTGATTTATTTTCTAAGAAGGAAAGAAACACAAATTATCCTGTTAAATACTCTAACCACAGATTAAATCATATCAAGGAAAGAGGAACTATTTTGGGGGGAAATTACCCCTTCATGTCAAAGATAAAGGAGATGACTTAACATTGTTTCTTAATTGAGTTAATTACGAAATCTTAAGTGGTTTTGAGAAGAGGAGCTGTGGATGCTAAAAGACATGAGAGACTGATGCTGATTGAATGTTAAAGTCACAGCCCTGACAGTGTGGCTAATATTTCAAGCTTGCTCCAGTATTGCTTGATAGATTGTAAGTGATGGTAAAGATCTATTTGATGCTTTTATGTTACAAAATATTATTGAGAAACAGTTCCTGACAGCCAGGGAACAGCCTTCAACCAATTTCTTCCTAATTTCCATCACCAGAACAAACTTGTCCTGTTAGTTCCAGAATTTACTTTTGGAGAGTTCCTGTAGGGAGAGCAGAGGTATTGGGGGTTGAACGGTGACTTGAATTTAGGTGAAGATCATTAAATATTTTGTAGTCATGTTTGTCTTGGTGGTTTTAGCAATTTTATATTAAATTTAGAACTACGAGTCATAAAAACCAAACATGTTCTTACCTTTTGCTTTTGTGATACTCCTTTTGTTTATATGACTATACCGGTAAAGAATGATGACAAAATCATGCTTATAGGGTTTTTTTCTGTGTAGATATTAGGATTTTTAGGGGAACAAATTATTAGACATTGTGCTGTGTGGTGGGGTCCTTTGTATATTAGTCAAATCACTGTAATGAGAACCACTTGAAAGTATATTTCTATACAAGATATTTTATATGCTGACTTGTGTTATGTAAAATCCTTCATCCTCTAAGAAGAATAAGCAATGGGTTGGAGGAGAAGTTTATCCCCCATTAGGTCTATTCCGAATGCCCAGAATTGAATGCAAGTACGAATTATGTTTTTGACGTGGTGGGTGTGTGTATGTGTGTAGGGTGGGTGTGTGTGTGTAGGGTGTGTGTGTGTGTAGGGTGTGTGTGTGTGTGTAGGGTGGGTGTGTGTGTGTAGGGTGTGTGTGTGTGTAGGGTGTGTGTGTGTGGGGGGATGTGTGTGTGGGGGGATGTGTGTGTGGGGGGATGTGTGTGTGGGGGGATGTGTGTGTGGGGGGATGTGTGTGTGGGGGGATGTGTGTGTGGGGGGATGTGTGTGTGTGGGGATGTGTGTGTGGGGGTGTGTGTGTGTGGGGGTGTGTGTGTGGGGGTGTGTGTGTGTGGGGGTGTGTGTGTGGGGGGGGTGTGTGTGGGGGGGTGTGTGTGGGGGTGTGTGTGTGTGGGGGGGTGTGGGGATGTGTGTGTGTGGGGGGGTGGGGGGTGTGTGGGGGGTGGGGGGTGTGTGTGGAGGGGATGTGGGGGTGTGTGGGGGTGTGTGGAGGGGATGTGGGGGTGTGTGGGGGGGTGTGTGGGGGGGTATGGGGGTGTGGGGGGGGTGGGGGGTGTGGGGGTGTGGGGGGGTGTGGGTGTGGGGGGGTGGGGGTGTGTGTGGGGAGTGGGGGTGTGTGTGTGGGGAGTGTGTGTGTGGGGAGTGTGTGTGTGGGGGTGTGTGTGCATGTGATGCGTGTGGTGTGTGTGTTCCTTTTTAGGTCATGGGAGGGAGGTAAAGCAAAAATCAGATTTGCTGATGAACATTTGTGCATATTCTAGTGGAGAAGTCACACGACCGCATCTGCGGGCTCCGATTTTGGTTTCGTTATGGTGTCTGTAGCCACAAGCCTCAGCCACCTCTGGGACCCATGCTGAGGGGCTGTGGGTGAGGGTTGTTATTACAGAGTCGTGCGTCTTAGCGAATGACACAAATGGCCTTGTGGGCCTACTTTGGCTTTGTTTGAACCTGTAGATTGTTAAACTAATTTTAGTTTAACATTTTGAAGATTATAAATTGTGATTCTTGTCTAAGAAGAGGTTTCCATTGTTTCTGAAGACAGGAGCTGCAATACAGATGGTCCCTGGCTCACAGTGGTTACACTTGTGATTTTTCAACCTTATGATGGCGTGAACTAATCACACTCAGTGCATTGTTCGGCCCGAGATGGGCTGCCTCTGGGTGAACCCATTGTAAGTTGAAACTATTACATCAAATGCACTTTCTATTTAGGATATTTTCAGCTTACTCTGGGTTTATCGGAACAGTTTAGCCACATAGTAAGTCAGGGAGCACATGTGCTCATAAAAGTAGAGACGATCTCATAGATACCATGTAAGATATAATGTCTCTGATATTATAGAGGGATACAGTGAAAAAAATCAAGTGGGACTTGGAAGGCTTGGAGGGGCTCACGTGGGCTGCTCCTGGAATGCAGACGTGAGCGCCACTGGCTTCTGGATATGAAGTCTGTGCCTTCTCCTTAGCCCAGCGGGTTATCAGCTGTTCTCGAGGGCAGAGAGGTCCAGCAGCTCAGCTGAGGACTATTCCTGTGTTTAGGTGTTTCAGCTGCCTTAAAAGAGGCAGGTCAGTTCTCACTGGTGTCTTCAAGGCTTTAGGCCTTCTGAACAAGCAGGAGGAAGGACGACTTTGTAGAGCTTTGGGAATCTCAGCGGACTTCAGGGCCATCCTCCTTGGCAGGAGAGCCCCATCGAGATGAGCAGGGTGCCTGCCATGCAGGCCTGTGCTGGGCCCAGGCACGTACGGACATTGTGAGGGCCACAGGACACAGATCGGTCTTGGCTCCTAACTGGTGTCGATGGCCACGCAGCATTTCTGGCACGTATGTGAGCGCAGGGACTTGGGTTTGGGGTGCGCATCCTGGCTGCCTAGTTGCTTGGAAGGCCCCTATTCAGACCCCAGCCTGAGTCACCATGACAGGCCTCTGGCTTCACACACCACACGGAAGCTGTGACGTCGGTCACTGACGCCCACCAGATGTCAGATGTGCGTGTGTAGCTTCCCTGGTCTTGGGATGGGCCTTGTTTTGAGGTTATAGAAACGTTCTTTAAGAGGGGTTTTGGATTTTTTGTTGTTTGCAAGGAGGCAGCAGAGGGTGCTTGAGCAGTGAGATCCCCTTCCCAACCAAGGAGAATTCGGATCACAGCAGATAATTACGGCAGCGGGGCGAGTGATCCCCTCCCAACCAAGGAGAATTCGGATCACAGCAGGTAATTACGGCAGCGGGGGCGAGAGATCCCCTCCCAACCAAGGAGAATTCGGATCACAGCAGGTAATTACGGCAGCGGGGGCGAGAGATCCCCTCCCAACCAAGGAGAATTCGGATCACAGCAGGTAATTACGGCAGCGGGGCGAGTGGCCGCGCCCTGAATTGTGTGGCTGTGGCTGGTGTCTTGCCCCTCGGACGGAGCGTGCTGGGGCCTCAGTGGTTCTCTGTGGGGTGGTGGAGCCCATGAGCCGGGCGCTGCTGAGTCGTGGCTGGCTCCCCAGCCCAAGGTTTATGCAGGACTTGTTCTGAGGACAACTTAGAACCCAGAAAGCAGCGCGAGGAGAACGGGTTCGTGGGTTTCTGTATCTTTGGTGCTTCCCGGTCTCCGACCCTGTGCAGGCTCCGAGGGTTCTCGCCAGAAGACTTGCACAGTGGGACCCCGGCATGGAGTGGGGCTCCAGAGAGTCTTACAGGAGCTGGAAGTGGGGGTGAACGTCTCGCAAGTGGGACCTTTCAGTTGGGCCCAGCAGGATGCATCTGTGGAAATGGTGCGGCCTGAAAGGCTACAGCGGGCGCCGTTTCTGCTCTCCTGAGTCTCTGCCGGGTTTTCTTTGGTTTTTGTCTGTTTGGAGGACGCTTCCCCCTTTCTTGGGCTTACCCAGCCCTCTGAGCTTCCTCGTTGAGTATCATAGCCCTGAGAAGGCATTTTTATTGCATAATTATATTATCCTGGTGGCTGGATAAATGACCTGCAAATGTGGGTGATTGAGTAGTTCTGAGGGTGATCAATATCCAAGGCAGAGGTGGGAATGAAATGTTCAGGCAGGCGTCAGAGGATCTGTTCTCTGCCTCATACTGGGGCCCTGGTTCGCTGACAGTCTTCACACTCAATCCAAAATGGGGATAATGAAGTCTCACGAATTCGGCTTCAGCTGAGAGCTTTCTCCAGCACAGTCTTGTGTGAGTAACAGTTTGTATGTTTGGTGCGAAGGGCGGGCATCAGTTGATCTTATTTGTGGTGGTGCTTGTGGTGGTTTTTCTATAAGGAATTTTATTAGCTTGGGCAAGGGAATCCTGAGTGATAAATTGAAAGAATGTTTCAGGAAATTCTGGAACCTGCAGTGAATCTGGAATCTGTATGAAATTGAGATTTGGAGTCTCACGATTTCCTAATGTGTCCCCGAAACCCAGTAGTTGAGATATCGTAGAGCTTCAGTTGTGCTGCCCGGGTTCCCCATTTTAAAAGGAACACATTGCTTTCATGTAGAATGTTCTGAGCTCTGAGTGCTGCCGGCGGAGTGACCAGCTCTCCGCATCAGAGGGGAAGCCAGGGCTGCGCTCACGGCATCGTGGCAGCTGGGAGCTGACCCTGGACCTCAGGCACGCATGATGCTGACCATTTTCTGTAAACCCCAAGGGTGCAGGGGTCTCCTTAGCACTTCACAGTCTTCTGAAGCTTCTGATGTGTCTGCACTTTATATATTTTTCGGAAGTAGACGGCCTTTTCCTGCACCCTTGGGCTGAGTTTTGTCAGAGGCTGACAGAAACTCGGGTGCCCAGCCGAGGTCAGAGTGGACATTTGTGCTTTGCCTTTGCTCCAGTCTGGTCTGGCTGCTCCCTGCTTGGCCAGAAGAAAATCATGCTTATCCAAGTCATAGGCAAACCCCCTAAATTAAACATTTGTCTTTTTTCTTTAATATACCCATTTAGTTTATATGGGAATAGACTGGCAAATGTCTTTTAGGGGAAAATTAATTTCTTTAATTACAGGGAACTTTTTGGATAAAAACTATAATCAAGGGAGGCTGTTTTGTAATAAGATCTAGTTAAATACTAAAGTTGAAAGTTCCTTATATTTGATCTTAAACTTGGGCCCAGGGTGCTTGTCCGCACACTTGTGCTCATGACGCCAGGCTCAGCTGTGAGCTACAGGCACACGGTATGTACTTTCTGGTTGCTTTTTTGAAAGTCTTATTTCTTGGCCTCTCTGACTCAAATGTTGAGTTATGTTGGTTCTGTTTAGAATGTGTTCATCCCTTCATCTAGGGTCCACTCGTCTTTCGGGGAGAGCCATCTTCCTCATCTTTATGTCTCCTATAGTATTGTATATTTAACAGTCAAATATTTATAGGTTGCATGGGTGACTGATCTGTTCATTAGGAGGAAAACAATGCCAATTTTTACATCATTATAATGGACTTGTTAAATGCTTATGTTAGTGTAATGAAGTTTACATGGCAGAAGAGGCTTTGCAGATGTGACTGCGTAACAGACAGTGAGATGGGGGAGGACCCTGGATTGTCCAGGTGGGTCCAGTGTCCTCACACATGCCTTGATGAGAGGAGTACGAGGGTCTGCCTCAGAGGAGACCTGAGGACGAGGTAGAGGCCAGAGGGGTGTGGGGCTGAGGGCAGGGCTGGGGGGTGGGGTGGTGTTGCGGGGCTGATGAGGGAGCAGGGGCTGGAGGGGCATGGGGCCTAGGGTGGGGCAGTGGTTGGAGGGGTGCCGGGCCGGAGGGGTGTGGGGTTGTGAGCCAAGCTGCATGGTGGCCTCTATAATTTGGGAGACTCCAGGCAGGAATGCAACCTACTGACCCCTTGACTTCAGCCCGGCACTCCTGACTTCCAGGGCTGTGAGAGGAGGTTTGCGTTTGTGGTAATTTATTGCAGCAGCAATAGGAAGTTAATGCATCGTATCTATTCTTCACCTCCAAACCTTTGAAAAGTAACTCTGTTGTATCAGCCTTTTGTGTGCCCTAAATTATAATGAGATGGTTTGTGGGAAATAATAGACACAAACGATGGCAGAACAGATAGTTGGACAGAAGCAGTGTCTTCTGTGGTTCTGTGGTTTGGGTCTGTAAAGTTAGATTTCGGTCACAGAGTGTGGTCTTGTTCAAAGTATACCTGATATACTTGTTCAGAGCTCCTGGGGGAGTGGTCTTTAACACATTACATGTTAGGATTAAAACTTCAAGCACATCAGAGACATAGTTCCTGAGTCAGTGTTAGGCGACCTTTGAATAAGGGTTGGGGTGTAGAAGCTGCCCACGTTACTAGTGTGAAGCTGCAAAATCTCGCGGGTTTTTTTTTTTTTTGAGATGGAGTCTCGTTCTGTCACCCAGATTGGAGTACAGTGGCACAGCCTCAGCTCACTGCAACCCCCGCCCCCTGTGCTCAAGTGATTCTCCTGCCTCAGCCTCCAAATTGCATGATTTATTTTTCTTGTTTTATATACTTAGTATATGAAAACTCTGCAAACTTTATTAATACAAATGACATGCCAGAACTTACATATGAGAATCCAGCATTTTCCCATGCAAATTAGTGGTGATGTGGAATTCCTGGGCTGGTTTGGTTTTAGAAGACGTAGGGTAGATTCTTTGCCTAATTTCTACAGAGCTAACAATTGTTAATCACCCAGCACTCTTGCCTCCCCCAATGGCTTGGGTGAGGGGTGTTACCACCACTGTCATGTCGAGAGGTGGGAGACTGAAGCTTAGATGAGCAGGTGACATGTTGCTGTCTGGCCTCACCCACCCCGTAGTTTCCTGCCATGGCCCAACTATCTTCCTGCGAGAAAGGATCAACATCCTGGTTCTGGGTAGAATTCCTTGTGAAACCCCCTTTCCATCCTCCAGGGGGTTCTTGCTTTACGGTGGTGGCTCACGGGAGGCCTCTGGCCCACTGAGAAAGTGACTAATGTTGTAACATTACTGTCTGGGCTGCTGTAGATTGGGTGATTTGTAAACAGACATTTATTGCTCACAGCTCTGGAGGCTGAGAAGTCCAAGGTCAAGGTGCCTGCGGATCTGGTGCCCCAGGGCCTGTTGCTCACAGATGGCAGCATCTCACTGGGTTTCACGTGGCGGAGGAGCAGGAGGGCTCCTTCAGGCCTCCCAACAAGGATACCAACCCCAGTCCTAAGAGCAGGGCCTCCCAAAGGCCCCAGCTCTTAACATATCCCATGGGAGATTGTTTCAGCGTGAGGTTTTGGGGACGGACATTCAGGCCAGAGCCATTGCTCTGCTGTGGTGTTAGGGCTGCAATGGCATCATTACTGCTGTAGAGTCACAGCGTTCTCACCTGCATTTGCTGCAAAAGGAAGACGCAGGTGCCTGTGCAAGTTGGGGTTTGGTGCAAGAAGTGGAGACCCTCTGGGAATCAGCAGGAGGAACTTAAGGGCTTTGAGAACTGACACCTTAGGACTGCAGGAGTTTTCTTCAGACTGTAAAAACCTCGGTGTGTGACAATACTGAACGTTGCCTGAGCCCTGAGATCCTGTAAAACAGTGATGGTTAAGATATTCACCACCACCCGCCCCCGCCCCCACCTTGTTTACTGCAAGAAGCCCCTTCCCATGTGGCTTAGGCTGACTTGCGGGTGACCCTTTACCAAGGACAAGGCCAGACTCAGGCCTTCAAACACCCATTCTCTGCCTCATAAGTGATTAGCTAAACTGCCTGTTCCCACTGATCAATCAGAACAAAATGTGTGTTAGCCAAATCTTGGTGGTTCCTCTTCTCTCCTTACCCGAGCCTGAGGCCCCTCTGGAGAACAGGCAGCCTCTGAGGAAACCTCTGATCCCCGATCAGCCACCCCTTCGCCTGCTTCCCCAGCCGCTTCTTCCTGGCCTTGTTTCCCCTTCCCTGTGAAGGAGAGAACAGTTTCGGCTGGCCCTGAGATGCTGGCAGGCCTGCGGTCACAGCAGTGGGCGCCTCCCACCTTGAAATGGTCATTCGTGGTGCAGTTATGCTTACAGAGTAGACTTGTCTTTGATCTGTTGCCTTCCACAGAGGACAGTTAGGGTGGGCAGGAAAGAAGTCTCTGCCACAAGTCTGCATTCCAGGCTGTTTCCGGAAGTGGGAATTCTCTCATGCCCTGGAGTCTGGGAATGCATTTTTAGTTTCCCAGCTTCAGGTGGAGTGGAATTGAAATTGAGTGAGCCAACCCACCACATCCATCTGGAGCCAGGAACTAGTGCTGTTTTAAAGCGGCAGTTTCTCCATAAGATTACAAAAAATGCACTTAGCACGTTTCTTACTTTCACATATGCATCTGGACATCTAAAATGGGAATGGTGGTTTTTGAAGCATGGATGTAGTTTTAAATTTTGAGTGTTGTAAACCTTAATGTAGCTTCTTAAAATTTTTGCCTGATTATCTAGAGATTTATTGAACCTTTGGGGTGGTAATGAGTTTTATCTGTATGACTTTGCTTTCTATGATGCAATGAAAGCGCTATAATTAAAATCTCTGCAGTTGGGTGCAGCAGGCGATTGGCCAAAACAAATTCTGCCTTTTGGTTTTCCTTAACCAAACAAGGGAGTAAAGAGTGTAGGCTGAAGTGGCAAATTCATTTCAGAGCACGCCAGAGCCGTCGACGATTGACTGAGCAGCCTTCTCAGGTGAACAAGTAACGTGCCATGGGTCTTGGCAAGGCTGGCTACCTATGTGTGCACATGACACCATAGAGCCACACCTGGGAAGATGCGGTTTCTGTAACAAGCTTTGGAAAACCTAAGTTCAACTTAATTATCCAACTTTGTTACAGAAAAAGCTTTGACCAGATGGCCAAAGACCTGATTCTCTTGTGGTTGAGACGTGGTTATAAAATCGCCCTTACTTGGTGCCAATCAGTGTTTGTCCACAACGATACTCCTCCAACCTCACTGAATAGTTTGGAGACTGAAATGAGACTGTGTGGAAAATCTCCTTAAGGTGAAAAGGGCTGTGGGGCACCCGGGAATATCCACACACCTGTGGCTGTCCTCTTTAAGGTGGAAAGGGCTCTGGGGCACCCGGGAATATCCACACACCTGTGGCTGTCCTCTTTAAGGTGGAGAGGCTGAGGCGGGTGGATCACGAGGTCAGGAGATCGAGACCATCCTGGCTAACACGGTGAAACCCCATCTCTACTGAAAATACAAAAAATTAGCCGGGCGTGGTGGCAGGCGCCTGTAGTCCCAGCTACTCCGGAGACTGAGGCAGGAGAATGGCGTGAACCCAGGAGGCGGAGCTTACAGTGAGCCGAGATCGCGGCACTGCACTCCAGCCTGGGCGACAGAGCGAGACTCCGTCTCAAAAAAAAAAAAAAAAAAAAAAAAAAAAATACTGTTCTGTGGAAGGAAGTTTAAAATTATTTTCAGCTTTTTCCCTGAAATAACCATTTAATTATTTGTTAGATTATATTTAATTATTAGTTATTCATGTATTGCAAGGGAGAAAGGGACTAGATCACTCCATGTACCCAAATGAAAATTTAAAAGGGGGTGTGGCCAAATTCATTTGATGTCCTTTACTTTTTTTTTTTTTTTTTTTTTTGACAGTCTCACTCTGTTGCCCAGGCTGGAATGCAGCAGTGCAGTGACAGCTCACTGCAACCCCAACCTTCCAGGCTCAAGGGATTCTCCTGCGTCAGCCTCCCCAACTGCTGAGATTACAGGCATTAGCCATCACACCCACTTATCACCTCTTGGAGACTAGTTTTGAGTTTGGGCATTCAGTGAACTGTATTTGGTTAATTCCCAAAGTTTCTCACTGTTTATCTTTAATTTTCAGTTTGCATTTCATGCCAAAAATCTAAATGTTTGTGAAATGCATTACATTTCCTTAGCATTCACGGACTCCCTGTGATGGGGCAGAGACGCAGAAGGTGTTGCGACATCAGGGTTGCAGTTCAGTGCTTGCCCCGAACGCACTGGAGCTCTGGGCTCTGTGGCCCCATGGGGGTCCTCTGTCCACTGAGGGTGCTGGGTTACCTGGAAGGTCCCTCCAGGCTCTGATTCTGCCCTTTTCTGGTTAACATCTCATCATTGTCCTGAACAGCGTTGCTTTTCGTTCACTGACCCACAAGTGGACAGCTGGTCAGATAGCCTCGTTCACCGACCCACGAGTGAGCAGCTGGTCAGATGGCCTCATTCACTGACCCACGAGTGAGCAGCTGGTCAGATGGCCTTGTTCACCGACCCACGAGTGAGCAGCTGGTCAGATGGCCTCGTTCACTGACCCACGAGTGAGCAGCTGGTCAGATGGCCTCGTTCACTGACCCACGAGTGAGCAGCTGGTCAGATGGCCTCGTTCACTGACCCACGAGTGAGCAGCTGGTCAGATGGCCTCGTTCACTGACCCACGAGTGAGCAGCTGGTCAGATGGCCTCGTTCACCGACCCACAAGTGGACAGCTGGTCCGTGACCCATGAGTGAACAGCTGGTCACATGGCCTTGTTCACTGACCCACGAGTGAACAGCTGGTCACATGGCCTCGTTCACTGACCCACGAGTGAACAGCTGGTCAGATGGCCTCGTTCACTGACCCACGAGTGGACAGCTGGTCAGATGGCCTCATTCACTGACCCACGAGTGAACAGCTGATCAGATGGCCACTGTTGCTTCCTTCACCTGGGAGGTGGTGACGTGATTATACTTCCATGGAACTTGGTTTGTTCTTGATCTATGAAGGGTTCAGTTGTATCTTGATTTTTAATCTGCAACTCTGAATTGGTCTTTTGATTGCAAAGAGATTGTTTGCAGGATTTGTTTCTACATATTTCATGGATAATAGGAGAACCTCACTTACCTGTGTGTTCCTTTAACGTGTTTTTGCTGGGTATTTAAATGGGTGTCTTAGTAAGCCCTTAGCCCACTTTCTGTGTGTGGTGGATTCATTCTAACCATTTGTGTGAAGTCTCGCTTCTGTTGAGACCAGAGGATGTGGGGTGCTGTCTCCCTAAACTAGGGGCAAATGGCATTGTTCCAATCTCCTCCCTGGGAACACTGGGGTTTCCAGGTCTCTGAACTTGGCTCCCACACTGGGAGAGTGGCTGTGGCTTCTGGAGCCCGTTTTGTGAGGGACTGACTCCTTCACTTACTTTATTCCACACTGTCTTTGCCGCTTTATGATGCAAGGATGAGGGAGGTGGGCCTGGGGGCTGTGCCTGTGCCTAAAAGGCTCGATGTAGAAACTCGTCGTTGGAAGGATGTTCCTTGAGGGAGTCTTTTCTACTTCTAACAGAAAAGTAACTGTTCACATGGTTCTATTCTGCTAGTGATGGTTTCCAAATAATTGGTGCAGAGTTACAAAGATGTCCGAGACACCCATGGCCCACTCCGGGCCAGGGCCAGGCGTTTTGCTCAGATGCCTTCAGACCACATTCAGATGCCAAAGATTCTTGCTTGGTTATTCTCAAACTTACGAGAATCTAAAACACAAGCCATGGTGTGGATTGTCTCTTGAGCCCTCATGCCTTTAATTGCTTTGTATTTGGGGAATGGATGACTTCATCAAGGGGAAAGAATTTGAGGAAGGAGCCTCTGAAGCTAGTAGGGGGTGAGGGGCAGAGGTGGGAGGAGCCATTGGGGGAGGAGCCAGGCTGGGGCGTCTCCCCATGATGCTCCCCCACCCCTGCCGAGAGGCCCCAGGGACTGAGACTGACTTTCCCACGGGAAATGTGTGTGATGATTGCATGTCGGTTTTGTGGGCTGGCCATTTGGATAGAGGGAATGTCCGTGTTATGATTCTTCATTGATTCGAAGGTTGGAAAGGTTTGTGCTCAACGCAGGGGTCTCTTGGCGCGATGGGAAATGGGATCGCTGCCGCTCTCGGGGTGGGGTGGGGAGGGAGGCCCTCGGTGGTAGCCGGTGCCGGCCTTCACCTCCCCCGGTGAGTGCTGCTCCATCCCTGGCGTCTCTCTTTGCCTGGCGCCTTCCTAATGGAAGGTCGTGATCCATCAGCCTTGTCCATGCGTGTCCTGCAGACTTGTGCTGACTGCAGGTCCAGCGGTGGTCAGAGGAGGCCCTTGTGATGTGAAGCTAAATGTTTAATGATGGCGCTGCTGAGTGCATGAGCCGCGTCAGCCCCAGTGTCCGGGTAGGAGGGAACCGCGGGGTGGAGGGAAGAGTGGACAGATGAGTGCTTTCCTTGGCTCCTGGGGGCATGGCCAGGTCCACGCTCAGACCTCCTGGTTTCTCCCGCATTTCCATAAATAGCCAGGAAAGGACTCAGGACCCCCAGGACCTCATGTCCTCGCGTGGCCCCAGCTGTGGCCAGTGACGTTATTCTCTAACCTCAGGCTTATTTTGTATAAAAACACGAAGGGACAGAAGTAGTTCAGGAGCCTCTAAAGACTTATGTAATTCTTAATAGGCCTACTTTTATGACTTCTTATGTATTAAGAGCAAATCATGAAACCAACTCATTTCTGTTTGAAGGAATCTTTACTGTTCTCGTTTCTGTGGCAAGCGACATTGACTCTTTGCTTAGTGAAACCATTAGTGCCCTCCTGCCCAGCACCGTGGCCCAGCGTGTCTTCGGCACACACCTCAGTCCACTGGTCTCCATTCACCTGTTCTCCATTCACCTTTCTGCCTAGAGTTGTAGGAGGGGCGCTGGGATCTTGGGGGCTAGAAGGAAACTCTGAAGACCACTTCTAGGGGCGGCTTTTAGTCAGGGCCCTCCAGAGAGACAGAGCCAGCCCGGTGTGCGTGTGTCCAGGGGGAGGCTTGCTGCAGGGGCTACGGAGGCCAAGAAGCCCCAGCACCCATCGCCTGCAAGCTGGAGTCCTGGGAGGACGTGGCTCGAAGGCTTGAGAAGTGGAGGGTGAAGATCCTACCCAGGTCTGAGGAGCTGAGACCCAGGAGCACTGGGGGCAGAAGACGGATGTCACTGGCCTGCAGCCAGACAGGCGGAGCGAGCCCAGCCTTCCCCGCCTTGCTGTTTTACTCGGGCCCTGGAGCCCTGGGTGGACAGGGTGGTGCCCCTCATGCTGGCAAGGATGGGTCTCCACTTGGTCCAGAGGCAAACACGCATCTCACACAGAAATGATGCAGAACCAGTCACCTGGGCACCCCGGGGCCCGCTCAGGTCAATGGACAAAACCAACGCCACGCGTGGCCCTCACGTCTGCATGTTCATGTCACTCCACGCGCCATTGCTCAGTCATCACCTCGGTGAGCTTGTAAGCTCATTGCATGGTTCTGGGGGTCTTTGTCCAGGGTGGTGGTGACAGGCTCCCCACCGCCCCAGCTCAGGTGCAGAAGTTGATGCCACCAACAGCTCCTTATTTCTCAGACACTTGAGCGGGTGCTCTGTGAAGCCAGTTCCACCTCCAGCAGCATCTGTTCACTACGCTGATTCCATTCGGAGTGTGTGCCTGCCTGCCGTGGGGTGCAGCCCTCTTTCAGGGAGGGACTGTCCTGTTCGCCTGCGTCTCCTGTGATGTATCTCATGGCTGAATAAGCACCTATAGGATACCTCGGTGGCTGAATGATAGGTTCATTGGAAGGAAAACTTAGTACTTTTTTTTTTTTTTTTTTGAGTTGGAGTTTCACACTCGTCACCCAGGCTGAAGTGCAATGGCATGATCTCAGCTCACTGCAACCTCTCCCTCCCGGGTTCAAGTGATTCTCCTCCCTCAGCCTCCCAAGTAGCTGGGATTACAGGCACCTGCCACCGTACCCGGCTAATTTTCGTATTTTCATTAGAGACAGGGTTTCACCATGTTGGCCAGGCTGGTCTTAAAGTCCTGACCTCAGGTGATGCACCCACCTCGGCCACCCAAAGTGCTGAGATTACAGGCGTGAGCCACCGCACCCAGCAACTTAATACCATTTTTTATTATCACGATGGGCTTGTTAAATGCTTGTGTTACTGTTGTTTTTTAAAATGTTATCTGTGACCTTTCAGCTTTTCATAGCACTTCTCGCGTGAATCTTTAAAAAAGGTCCTTTAGTCGTGGGGAAGAAGGAGTTATCCCTTTGAGCAGAGGGAGGTGGAGGAACAGGCCTTAGTGGGTCTGAGCACAGGCAGTCACCTCAGCCTTGGTGCTTGCTTACGTCTGTTCTCCGTTCACCGTAGCAGTGTCCACTCTCATTGTCGGCTTAAAAATAAGCTTTTTCTTCCTCTTTGTGATCAGAACGGTTAGTTTGTTAACTGTCACGTTAAGGTATCGAAAATGATGGCTTTCAGGCCTCAGATTTTGACACAAGTAGTAAATGCAGCTGACCCTGAACGACGTGGGTTTGAGCTTCGAAGGATCACTTACGTTAATTTTTTTCCAACCAAACCCTTACTGAAAAAACCTGGCTTTGTGGAGGGCCGACGTTTCCTACATGCAGTTCCACGGGGTGGCCGCGGGTCCTGCAGACATAGACATTTGGGTAAACTCGGGGTGTCCTGGAACTGATGTCCCTGTGTAGACGGAGGGACAGCTGCAGCTTTTTAAAAGTTTGTGTCCTGCCTTGTTCTAAAAAGGCTCCAAGGTGGATGCAAAATCATTTCATTCTTTCAGTTTTCTTGGTGGGATATTGATGTTTATTCTTCAGTGTCTTAAATTCCTGAGTGAGAAGAGTTAGTGCTTCAGGAACAAAGCCACAGTCTGGAAACAAATACTGAGATACCCACCTTTTTTTCATGGTTTCACAAAAGGTCATGGTCATATTTTATTCAGTTGAACCGTAGACAACTGCTAATATTTGGCTGTTTTTGGCCTACAGAATGGCAAGTTCATATATTAAAACCAAAGGCTTCCTGGATGGGGAAAATAGGAACCAATAAGAACCTGGTTTTCTGTCATGGCCTGTGAGTCACAGGTGAGTAAACCTGTGTGAGGGGACGTTGGCTGTACAGTATTTTCCTTCTGTTTTGAGACTCAGAAAAAGGTCAGTTTGATTCCGTGTGGTCCCTGCGCCTTGCCTTTGCTGCAGAGGGGACTTGCCATTTTACCTGTTGTCTCCAGAGTGCCCAGGAGGCTGATGCCACGTAGAAGACCTGCGGGTCGGTGGACGTGAACAGGCGTCGGACCCGCTATGCACCTTGGGACACATCTGAGAAGCGCGTGCTTTTGCAGCAGGTCTGGGGTGAGGGCGTGTTCCGTCTCCTCTCCCTTCTCTGGCTTTGCAGGCCTTTGAAGTTGGTCCTGGGAAGTGAAATTAGCTAATGCTAATTAGCCCGAGGTCAAAGCCTGACTCAGACTCATTTCCTGCAGTGTCCACAGCAGCAGATTGTAAACTCAACATGACTTGAACCCAGAGAGTCGAGATTCTGCCCTGCTTTGCGGCTTGGTTATGTGTGGTCTTGAGAAAGTGAACATGGGTTTTCTTGACGCTGAGGGGGCCGGCAAGACCCGCCCTTCACTAGGGGTGTGAAGCATTGGGCCCTCCTGTCAGGAAGCAGCAGGGACTTGAGAAAGTACCACGTGCCCTCCAGTTCCCTTACGTTGAAATGGTTCGTACTCGGCCATGTTCCCTTGCGTTGAAATGGTTTGTACTCGGCCACGTTCCCTAATGTTGAAATGGTTTGTACTCGGCCACGTTCCCTAATGTTGAAATGGTTTGTACTCGGCCATGTTCCCTAATGTTGAAATGGTTTGTACTCGGCCATGTTCCCTGATGTTGAAATGGTTTGTACTCGGCCATGTTCCCTTAGAAATGGTTTGTACTCGGCTGTGCCGGGTCATTTTGGGAGGTAAGTGGGGAGTTTTTTGTGGGATTGTGCAGTATTCTTAGGTGTCAGGTTCGAGAGTTGAATTTGTAGAAGCTGTGCAGATAGGAAAGGGCCTGGTGGGAGTGCTGTTTACACGGAGCGGACTTAACATGAGGTCTGTGCTCTCCCTGGGTCCGTGTCTGGCCGTTCTCTCCCAGTCTGCAACGGGACCTTCACGTGACTTGGCACCGTTGGCCCCTCTGTCATCCCACTCTGCGTAAACTTCTGAGGATCTGTGCATGGCTGCTCTGTTAGAGTGAGTTGTGATAATGAACTGAGAAACGGTGAACAAACCCTGAACTGGTTAGCACTGGTTCCACGACCAGTTCCGCCGTGGTTGGAGTCATTCATAATAAGGTGTGCTGGACTCCTACGCAGAGCTCTGAATTTCAGAGGCCCTTTAACCTGGCAGCTAACCAGCTGCTTCCTTCAGAAGACATTTGAGTCCCCTGTACCTGCCAGGGTGACCCTGAGAGTTTGAAGATGAGTGAGACAAGCCCTCCCTTTCTTGTGGATTTTACTGTCCAGAGGGGAGACGGATGTGGATGGTGAAGGAGGCCCTATCGGAAGTCAGTGCACGTTGGTTTTATTTCTTCGGCACTTGCTGTGTTCAGGCGGTGCCCGGGGCCATGTGCAGAGCATCTGGGGACCCTGCCCATGGCATCCCAGGCACAGCTAGGATCTGTGCCATCTTCATGCTTGGCCCGGGTTTTGGAGGAAGTACTGAGGAGGGCCCCTGCCTTTGCTGGAGAGGATTGGAAGTCAGAGGGTCAGAAGTCAGGGCAGCCCTCCTCGAGGAGATGATCGCCAGCTGATTCCTCAAGAAAGGGGGGGGGGTCCCCACGTGGGCAGAGCAGGGCGGCATGCACAGACCCGGGTGTGGAGTCTGGGGCAGGTGCATCTGAGTGGGGTCTGCTGGGAGACAGCAGGGGTTAGGTGTGAAGGCAATTGGAATTTACAGGATAAATTATCACTAAGGTGATGCTGGGAGAACAGATATAAAATTGGGATTCTCTGGGGTAAACGTGGACTTAGGGTTACACTGGGTGTGGGTGTTTTCAGGCTCTGAAGGCAGAGATTTAGGAAATGGGGGCAGAGCTGAGCCCCAGACGAGGATGAGACCACCCTGGGGGGATGTTGAATGAGGCAGGGATGGAAACCCAGTGAGTGTCCTGGGGTTGGTCCAGCAGGAAGGCGGCAGAGGAAACCAGTGCCCTCAAAGGCATGGGGCCTGCCTCTCAGTGCTGGGATTACAGGCATGAGCCATCGTTCCCGGCCGTTACTGGCGTAATTTCTAAGCTACTCTCTCTCATACCCACTCACATATATATATTTTTAAAACCAGCTTTATGGCTGTATTTTTTCCAAGAGAACCAAACAGTTACCCATTTGAAGTACAAATAACACTGACACCGTGTTTAAAAACCAAAAATGCCAGTTTGCACTCCAAATACCCAGTCGGGTTGAGCCTTGCAGTGTCATACCTGCTCTCAGATTTCTGCACTATGTGTAGATAGTGAGGCAGGGACGGCTCGTACATCTTCAGATTTCCATTCTACTAACTTAACTGGAGCTGTATTTTCATGGTATTTATTTTGAAGCTTGTCAAAGGAACAGTTGGGAAAAATTTCACATTTTTAGAATTTTCATAGTAATAGTTATACTTTACAAAGAATTTAAAATAGTCATTATTTTGCTTTTTTCTAGATGTGCGCCTGAACAGGGTTGCTAATTATAATTTCTAAATCACAGAATTCAGAACAGTACCCTTTTTAAGCAGACACCTGTAGTCGAGGAATTCCACCTAGTCAGTTCACTTTAAGCATTTTAAAAATATTTTCTTTATCCTAGTTGGCACCTGTGGCTATAGTTTATTTTCACTGCTGAGGAATATTCCATGATGGGAACAAACTGTAATTCATCTGTTTTCATATCGATGGACATTTGGATTATTTTGGGAGGGTGTGTATGTCTATTCACCCTTCATTTTTTCAGGATTTTTTGTAGCAGATAATGTGACGGTATAACATGCTCTGCTACGGAGCCAACACGAGCCCTGATTACAGCCACACAAAGACTGTCACGCCTTGTTACCAATACACAGAACCATTTTCTTAAAGTTGAAACACACACAGCAGAACCTGAAGTCATCTGAACAGGTCCTCCAATTTTTACACTTGGAATTCACTTGTTATTAATATATTTCTGCTAATTAGGAAGTGTATCAATTACACAGAAATCTGAGAATGTCTATACATTTATAACAGAAAAAAGTCTTGTTTAATACCCCAGAACACATGGCTATGAATGTTTTTCCCTCATGCCCTACCACTGTTTTCTTCGCGTGAAATGTGAAATGACACTTGAATATGGTTTTCTAGCGACTGTTAGACTCGCATAGTTCTTCAGAGACAGAAGATGTAAAGCACATGGAGAATTTCTGCTGTTTGTGGAATGTGATTTCCTGGTCGCCTCATTCAGGCCGCCGCTGCCTTCCCTCTGGCCGCCTGCACCGTGGGACATCTGAGGAGGTCCCTGTTTCATCCTCTGGAAGTTCTGGAAAGGAAGGAGAGGAAGGCTTAAATCAACTGGGTATTTGGAAACTTCTGTGCAAATTGGCATTTTTGGTTTTTAAACATGGTGTCTTATTTGTACTTCAAATGGGTAACTGGTTCTCTTGGAAAAAATATAGCCATAAAACTGGTTTTTAAAAAAATAGGGGAGTGGGTATGAGAGAGTGGCTTAGAAATTACACCAGTAATGGCAGGGTGTGGTAGCTCACGCCTGTAATCCCAGCACTTTGAGAGGCCGAGGCAGGTGGATCACCTGAGGTCAAGAGTTCGAGACCAGCCTCGCCAACATGGTGAAACCCTGTCTCTACTGAAAATATGAAAATTAGCCAGGCGTGGTGGCAGGCACCTGTAATCCCAGCTACTTGGGAGGCTGAGGCAGGAGAAACATTTGTACCCGGGAGGCGCAGAGGTTGCAGTGAGCCGAGATCATGCCGCTACACTCCATCCTGGGTGACAGAGCAGAGACTCCATCTAAACAAAACAAAAAAAAAAACTGGTAATGGAAACCTGACTGTGTTATCTGTGATGGAGGTGGCGGATTCTTTCATTTTTAGTGACAGGATGAATTGGATGTGTGTTTGCAGTATTGATCTTGACAAGGGTAATGGTCAGAACCAGTGTGCCGCCGAGCTTGGGCCTCGCCACTGGCAGAAGAATCTGGCAGGGGACAGACTGGAGGCTCGGAGACCGAGGGGGGAATTCTCACGCCATGAAGCTGGTGCAGTCACTGCTCCTGGACTCCTGCTGGAGGGAGGCAGCCCCTTCGCCACGCAGGCTCTGGTGCGGTGGAGACCTTAGGACCTGCCTAAGTCATCAGAATGATGACTGCAAGATATTTGAGTCTGAATAGCGTTTCTGGGTTCCTTCTGTTTTTAGTCTGCTTTCTAGCACTAGGCAAGTGAAGACATGGAAAGTAAAAACCCGTCTAACTTGTAGAGATGTAGTGTTGTGCAGGAGCAGACTATGGCCTCTGGCTCTGTTTAAAGATTGTAGTAGACTCTTATCTGGCATGGTCAGGGTGTAAATTATCTTGTTTAATTGAAATGTGAATGAGTCAAAGCTGGCACCTGCATCATTGATGGAACACCTGATTTTAAAGGAACATGTGGATATGCGCTAAGATACCGGCAATTTCCTCACTGAGGCTCGGTGTGGGTTCGCAGGAGAGCTGGGCCTTGTGTCACCAGGGTCACCTCTGGGAGAAGATGCTCAGTGTAGGCATTAGTCATTTAGCCTTTCCAGAGCCAAGGAACAGCTCACTGTGGTCTTTTTAGAAGCTGTATTTTGAGTCCGTTTGTCCCACTTGACTCGAAGGTGCTGCGCTATTTCAGACCTTTGCTTTGCACCGTGCACTCGTTTTCTTGTCCCCTGATAACTGCCTTGGTTGCCCCTGGCCTGACATTCGAGCCTCGTTATTCATAGATGCAGAGGCTCAGTGGTGGGGCCCAGGCTGCGACTCCAGCTTTCACAGTTCCGTGCCTCTCACTGTGGTTTATCACATCACTCCCAGGATCTCCCGTTTCGAGGAAGAGTGTCCGTTTCCTGCAGGCCCTGTGTGGTGCGGAAACCACTCCTGCCTTTCTCCTGTTTGAACTGTACTGTGAAAGGTATTTCTGTTCTTCTAGTCAACCGTTAGAATCTGAGGATACGGTGATTTATGTAACTTATCACACACTTCTCAGCAGTTCTTAGGAATTTCATTCTGTTGTGAAATTATTGCAGTTTTCATGGCTACATTGGTCTCACGTTGTGGCCCTTGGTAACTACCTTGAAATGAATTGCCTTCCCCCTTGTGTTGTGTGTTAAGGTTTTGCCTGGGAGCCGTTGAGGCCTCACCTCTGCGTAGGGCGGTAGCTTTGCTCTCCTGGCAAGAGGAAGAATCTCATTAGAGTATTTCTAGTGTGGTTTTTGCTTCCAGACAATTACTTTTTTCACAAAGAGACATCCACTAAAGTCGTGAATTATGCTCAGGATGGACACGCGGGTCAGCTGACAGAGTGAAGTCCAGAATAGACCCAAAGACGCAAAAGCAGTTCAGTGGAATTTGAGTCTTTTCAACAAATGTTGCTGGAATTATCGGGCAGCCATATGCAAAAGAGTGAAAGCAAGGAGAAATTCCTGTATGAAAATTAAGGTGGACCATAGCCTTGAAGGTAAAACGCCAAGCTAGAAAACCTGTAGAAGAAATGGGAATCGTTGAGAGCTGGGGTCTTGACCTAGGATTAGAGCTCTTAGCCATGATACCATGATCCACAGGGAAGAAAACAAGGAGACAAGACTTCATCAAAATTAAACTTTTAATATAAAAGACACCCCTAGGGAATTGAAGAGACACATTTTCTACAGACAGGGAGAGGATGTCTACAAATCATGCAGCCGGCAAAGGACTTGTGTCCAGAATGCACAGAGGACTCCCAAGGCTCATGACTGAGAGAACAAACTCCCTGACTTAAAAGCAGGCAGAGACCTGAGCAGGTGCTTCGTCGAGAAGGACGGGAGGGTGGCCCGAAAGCATCTGAGATGACCCTCAATGGACCGGTTGCACCGAGATGTGCATTGCCGCCTCGGTGAATTTTTTCACACCCCTGCTGGAGCAGCTGACATAAGGTCTTCAGTACCGGGTGCTGGTGACAGAGGCAGCCGGGACTCCTGTGCGATGCTGGGGTTCAGCACGGTGCAGACGGCTTGGCAGTTTCTTACAAAACTGAACTCACACAAATGTGGGGCCCGGTGACCCCACTTCTGGGTATTTACCCTAGAGAAACAAGCTGATGTTCAAGAAAAACTGTGTCCAGATGTTGAACGTGGGGGCTCTTGTCAGTGGCCAGGGTGAGAGTACCAGCCTGGCAGGCTGGGGGAGCCCGTGGGGCAGTCTGGGCACCACCCTCCCCGCCAGCGGGACGGCAGCTGGAGGAGCTCGAAGGCTGCCTGCCTCACGGCTGTCAGCACAGCAGCCCCTCCTGGCCCTGGAGCAAGCTTTGGATCCACGAGCCCCTGCGCCTGGACTTGCCTCCTGGGACCTCCGCCTGGACCTCTGCCACTATCCTGAGAGGGCCCTGGTGTCGCTTTCCCGGCGGGACCCAAGCCGCAGGCAGCTGTGACCTCAGAGTCGGTTGAACTTTCCCTTACCTCTCATTCCAGCACGAGTGCTCACCTCACCCAGTGCAGAGCCTCAGGTTCCCTCGAGACCCCCAGAAACAGAATCTCCCGATTTAACAAGACCGTTGGTGACAAGATTTGAGCAGCACTGATCTGACTCAGCTTCCAGAGTTTAAGTTCCCAAGACACAGTCCTGGTCCTTCCCTGCCCTCATCCTGTGACTGGTGTGGATGTGGGTTTCTGGAGGGTGAGGGCTGAGGCGGTGCCTGGTGTGGATGTGGGGTTTCTGGAGGGTGAGGGCTGAGGCAGGTCAGAAGCAAGGGAACAACTTGTTATTGATTGTTCAATGTCTTGAGGATAGCTGGATTAATGACCTTTATAGGACTGTAGGTTTGGGGTATTTTTATTTTATTTTTTTTAAATGACTTGGATTTCACGTGGGGTGACCTACGGCAGTGTGGCCTCCCACGTGCCCAGCAAGCCGCGTGCCGACGCTGTTCCTGTGTGTGATCCCATCATCCCATGAGGTGGCCATGGTTATAACCGCATTTTACTGACACGGAACTTGGAGAGCAGAGGGTTTAGGAAACTCCTGAAGCCATGCTGTTAGCGGGACCCGGGTGGTCCAGCCTTAGATCCTGCACTGTTTGCCCCTCGCCATGCTGTCAGCGGGACCCGGGTGGTCCAGCCTTAGATCCTGCACTGTTTGCCCCTCGCCATGCTGTCAGCGGGACCCGTGTGGTCTGGCCTTAGAACTCATGCTGGTCGCCCCTCCCCACCATGTTGTGGGGTTTTTCCTGCTTCTGGGCAGTATTTGATAGCTTGTGAAACAAGACTAAGACTTACTATGAGTGGATAAGCCATTATCTGTCTGAGATCCAGAACGTTCCCTGGACCTGGCCTTGCGGATGTCACGTAAGGGGAGGTGAAAACATTTTCATTGTGGTCATTGGGGCTCCTGAGATGGTGTTTTTCCCAGTGAAAGTTTCCTCACGAAAATCTGTTAACTCAATACTATGTGAACAGGAAGAGGTGTGTTGGGCTCTAGTTAAATGTCTCAGAGCCACAGAAGTAAATGAGGGCACCTTCCGAGCACAGCCTCCCGGAGGAGGCCGAGGAAGTTTGCCTGGAGGGTTTGCCGTGAAGCGGGACTCGGGCAGGGCCGGTCTGCCGGTGGCGTGAGGTCGGTGGTCCCCGAGGAAACCCCTAGCAAGGCTGCTTGTGGTGGGATGGAAAACTGCTGTTCAGCGGCTGTAATCCGGGTTTCACCGGTCCGATATACATTCCTGCACTTGGATCCCAGCCAGGTCACATGGCCCTGAAAGGATATTCGGGCTGTGACGGCTGCGCCCATTCTCAGCATCTGCAGGGCCTTCCCATGTGTGTGTTTCCATTTTCTTTCAGAGGCTCAGCACAATTTAATTCTCTCTCCCAGAGAAGTCGCGAGAAATGGAAGGAAACGTGGAATGAAGACGTGGTTGAGGAAAGTGTGGTGTGGTCTTGGACCTTGTTTTGCCTTGGTTGGTGCTCAGGAACTTCACCTGCCCTCAGAGCTGAGCTGTTTCTGCCCGGAAGTCCTGCCTTTTATCCTGTGTCTCCTTGAGGCCTGTTGAGACACTGCAAGAAGCTTCCTTACCAAATTGCCTTTTCCTTTGACAGCAGTTGGATATATTTGCTGCAAAACAAAGGAATAACCCCCCTTGACCCTCTAATATGGTGACTAAATGCATTTAAGTATAGATAAAATTCAGTCTTGAAGGACCTGGTGTTTTAATCATCTTTGGGTCATGTAACTAGTGTTGTTGGTGATTAAAATCCGACAGCTTTGTTCTGCCACATTCCTCAGTTTTGAATGATGATCTTCCTGGTTGTACCTTGGAGCAGCATTTGTGGCAGGAGAGAGCAGAGTGGTGGTTCCCAGAGGCTGGGAAAGGACAGAGGTGAGGCCCCTGCAGGACACCAGTGTTCCTGGTTTAGGGGATTTGGGCTCAGCCACCTTCCTGTGTCCATGTAAATTATACCCAGGATCATTTTCACTCACCCCACTTTAGTTGAGTGTTGGAGCTTCAGGATGTGTATGCCCACGTCACCTGGGCCGTGATCCTGGAGCCGGGTGAGACTGTGATTCCCGGTTTTATAGAATTACTCTGGGAGTATTAAAAATAAAAGCGCTTGAGGCATTCAAATGCTATTTACTGAACGTAATTTATGGGCAGTTCTTCAGAAACATTTCTCTGAGGAAGCATCTATAATTTTTGTTTTCTGCCACTCGGTGCTAGAAAGAATTGTGCAGTGCTCAAGTGGGAGAGCAGTTGTGGTGGAGAGTTGAAGGGCATTATTCCCCTCCCTCCACCATGCAAGCAAGATTACATGTGCCTCTGGCTCCCCTCAGCCTTCTCACCTGCAGGACGCCCGGCGTGGCAGTGTGCTGCTTTCTGTCTTCTTTTTGGGGAGAATTAGTGGTGTTTCTGTGTCCTGCTCAGCTCAGCGTGGTGCGGTTCTGTGGGTGAGGAGCTTGGTTGCTAGGTGACCCTTCCAGGCCTGCCTCCCACTCCCGCCTCTCCAGGCCTTGTTCTAAACTGACAGATAACCCGTGTGTTTTGGAAGAGGACAGCTGCAAGGCAGGGGAGCATTTGTTCAGACTTTTTCCGTGCACTGACGTTTGAGCCCTCGTCCGGGCTGGGCCCCTACAGAGCTGCCTTTGTGTGTTGCAAACCACTCCCTCCCAGTAACCGTGCTTTTAGAGGTTTGGAAATGTGACTTAACTCATCTTCAATTTAAAGTGTACTATTAAATTTTAATGTTGAAATTGATGTATTTTATGGCCTTTTATTTGATTTCTCTCTTGATTGATTTTTCTTTTCCCCATATGAGACATGGTATCTTAAGGGAGAAAGCCTGGTGTGGCCCCCTTTCCTGAGGATGGAAGTGAATTCTGAAAGCCCTTTATGAAGGCAGTGAAATAATCAGGGAACCGTTATTATAGCTATGCCCATCCACATAAAGCAAGCACGACTCATAAGCAGAAAAAAATAAAAAGCTGCCCGGGGGCAAGGTGAGTGCTATTGCTGCCTGTGCCTCCTCTCCCCGCCCTGAGGAACGGAAGTGCCGGTGGTGGCAGCTAAGTCAGCCTCCAAGCCTGGCCTGCGCCCCCCTCATATCCCTCTGCATCTGCAGGGGCACAGGCCGTGCTGCCACCCCTCGCTCGGTGCCAGGGCTGATGCGTCAGGAACAGGCAGTGCTGCCACCCCTCGGCCAGTGCCAGGGCTGATCTGTCAGGATCCCTTGTGCTTATCTGGTCCCCATGTCTTCATCACCAGCCTCTGGCTCATACCGGGCTTGTTTTTACCTTGGTGTGTGTTATGGGGTGGTGCTCAGCCCTCCAAGGGAATCGGTCCTTAGCTGATTCACATTCAGCAGGACCGAGGGATGGGCTGCTGTTCCATGTCCTGGATCCCAGGAAGCCCAAGCCCTGGACCCTGTAATGCCCGGGGTCTTCCTGAGAAACCTGGTGCCATTGGAGCACAGGCTGGCCCACTCCACGCGTCCCCATTTCACCACCGTGTAACTGCACTTCCAGGATTTAGACACTGCTTGGTGTGAGCCAGGTTTTGTGTGGAAAGAGGACAGGTCATATGCAGGAGCCTGAGCCCTGGTCCAAGCCGGCAACCCACCAGCCCAGAACCATCTTTTATGCTTCCAGATTCTGTGGCCAAAAACTTACACAGGGACATTGAGAGTGATGCACTTCTGCTCTGTGATGTCTGTGGTCTCAGCTGGAGGGATGGAAAGGTTGTGGAGCCTTTTCACTCCTGGTCTTGGACCTGCTGTTGCAGCCTCTCAGTGGCACCAGGGCCCCCTTGTGTCACGGTGGCCTCGGGTTGGTAGCACTGCACCAGAGTGTCCCAGGCTTCATGACATCCAGGCTCCCCTGGTATGGCGGCCTCAGGTTGGTGGCACTGCTCCGACGGACGTCCCAGGCTTCATGATGCCCCAGGCTCCCCTGGCATGGCGGCCTCGGGATGGTGGCACTGCTCTGATGGACGTCCCAGGCTTCATGATGCTAAGGCCTCCTTGTGCCATGGCGGCCCTCGGGATGGTGGCACTGCCTCAGGGTGTCCCAGGCTCCAAGGCCAGTGTTCCATCCAGCAAGAGGAAGCTGTACTTAAGGTCTAGTCTAGGAAGGTGCCTGGGTACCATCCTTCAGAGCGGTCCCATGCCCACCACAAATCAAATGGCGGGGGCGGTGGGAGACAGGCAGGAGATGGGCAGGAGGCCCTACCAGAATTTGCAGCTGTGGTTTCAGGTGGTCCCACTAGGCCTCTTTTATTTTTGCCTAGTCAGGTATGTAATTCTTCTCTTTGCTCTTTTCTTTTTTTGAGAAAGGGTCTCACTTTCACTGCCCAGGCTGGAGTGCAGTGGTGTGAGCATGGCTCACTGCAGCCTCGACCTCCCAGGCTCAAGCGACCCTCCTGCCTCAGCCTCCTGAGTAGCCAGGACCACAGGCATATGCCCCCATGCCTGGCTTATTTTTGTATTTTTTGTAGAGATGGAGTTTTGCAATGTTGCCCAGGCTGGACTCGAGCTCCTGGACTTAAGCAGTCCAGCTGCCTCAGCTTCCCAAAGTACTGAGATCACAGGCATGAGCCACCGTGCTTGGCCAAGTATGTTTCTAATCTCAAAATTAAGAGGACCCAGAGCCAGTTAATTACGTCTCTGTTGGAACGTGCTGCTTGTAGTACATTAAGAAAAATCATCCAGAACTTGGAAAGGGGCTGGACAGACACAGCCCTTCGAGGTTGTCTGATGAGCCCCTGGGGTCCTTAACCATCTGGAGGGATGTACGTGTCAGACTCAGTGTTGTCGACGGACTGAAGCCCAGGTTTTGTGAGGTCATGTGTTGGCTTGTGGGATTTTCTCTGGCAGAGATGTGAGTGACTTCTGTTCACCGAGATGCTCATCTCAGGGACTTCGTGGCCTGAGGGATGGCAGCCTGTTTCAGAACTGACCGAGCAATCTCACGCTACCCTTATTTTCTGAAACACCTGTGAGTGACCGTGCGTCTTCATGCCCGCGTTTCTTGTTAATGAGCGAATGCTTTTTTGAGCCCTCCTCCCCTTTCTTTGGGGTGTTCCGGTCTCGGTTCTTGCACATTCCGCTTCTGCGGGAAATTCTAAAGCTGCTGAGTGTGGAAAGCACCCGTAAGTCTGTGCTTTTGCCCCTCCGTGAGCCTTCCAGGCATCGTCCCCTCCTCTCGGCGAGGTGGAGCCCATGGCACCGAGGAGCTGTCCTCCTGCCTCCACCCCCGTGAGCCTTCCAGGTGTCCTCCTTCCCTTCCGTGAGGCAGCATCCATGGCACCAGGTCTTCCTGCTCTGGTCGCCTGGCGGTGGTCTCGGCACAGCTGTGGGATTTGTGTGGTGTCTGGTCACTGCCAGGCTCGAGGGTCAGCGGCCTGTGGATGCTGCTCCTCTGTTAGGTGAGGAGGGCGCAGTCCTCGCTGCGTGGGTGATGCCTCGGAGGAGCACGTGCCGGGCAGGCTGCCCTAGCGGGTGCTGAGCGAAGCCGCTCCTGGCCGGCCCAGTCAGAGGTCAGAGGTTTGCAGGCATTGCATGTTGGTTTCTGACACGCTTGGCCACTTGCAGAGTTGTCGGTTTCTTAGCTTCACGTCGCCCATTCCAGAAGTAGGGCTTTTGGTTTAGGCTGAGCCATCTCCAGGATATGCAGCCCTCGGAGGCCCCTGTGCCGAGGTGAGAACATTGCAATTTCACAGCTTAGCTGCCCTGAGGGGAACGTGACTCTCTCCTTTGTTTTTTTTTTTTTTTTTTTTTTTTTTTTTTTTTTTTTTTTACATATTAACTAGGCTGTGATAGAGGCAAGGAAGGCACTGGCAAGAGAACTTTTCCATTTCAAACAAAAATTCTCTTTTGAACCCTTTCAAATAGGAGCAAGACATCCTGGCTTGTGTGTTCTGTTTGGAATTGGTTAGAATCCCTCAGAAAGTGAAAACTATTTCCCAAACAGGGCCGGTATTGACCAAAGTCGTAAGGTGATAATTAACGTAAGAATATTGACTTAAAAAATTCTGAAAATGGCAAAATGCAGGATGGAGCACCTTCTGGGGTTTGCGATCTCTTGCTTGGAATTGATGGTGACAAGACCACAGCATGGGGGGTCCGGAGCCCATCCTGCCACCTGACGTGGAGGGGCCTGGGCGAGGTCCTTGGCTAGTCTGAGCCGTGGTTTACTCATATGTAGGATGACGATAAGCAAGGGTGACATGAGGTCATGCCTGTAAAGCACTGGGCCCAATTCCAGTCAGATGGTGAATACTCTGAGGTGCCGCTGTCTCTCCAGCCCCAGCCCATCCCTGACAAATGCAACAAACTGTCACTGAGGGCCAGAAAAGTTACTGTTCCAAATTAAAGATACTTGTTTTAAGGGCCCTGGTGTTTAACTCTATGGAAACTGGAAGTACAGGTGGCAGTGAAGAACATTTTTCTAAATTCTTATATATCCTATTATTTCAAATAGCCCGTAGAGATATTAAGTTCCAGGAGGACTGGAGGAACAGGAACCCTTCAAACCCTTCTTAAACTTGTTTTCATGTCTTTGTTTTAACAAAGATATTTCTTTGCATCTTCTCCCTTATCCAGAAGTGAGGGTGAACGCTGACTTATTCATGGGAGTCAAGAAGGGACACGCAGCCCAAAGTGACATTTGTTTCCCTGCAATGATTTGTGTGTGTTCATCTTAAAATGCAACTCAGTAAACGGGTGTTTCGAGGAATGACTTTGTTTAAATTACCCAGGTAAAAATGTGATAGTTAAATTTCATCCAGTCTGTGCAGGTGTCCAAAGCCCTCTTCTGTGGTTGCATGTGAGTTTATGTGGCTTGTGGTTATTTGTGAAGAAAGAAAATCTGTTGTTGCTGAGGACTTCAGAGGGTGTGCTGGGATTGTGTAGGGCGGACATCGGGGGCTTCGGTGTGTGTGGCTTCCTTGAAGAGGTTTAAATTAAGGCTGAGTGGCCCAACTCCGAAATGCTCTGAAACCTTCGAGCTCCCTCATGACACTCGAAGCAAATGCTCTTTGGATTTCTGACTGGGCATACTCAGCCAGAAAGTGAAATATCGCAAGACCATTCTGGCCCCAGGAGCTTGGATAAGGACACGTGGCCTGTGCCAGGCATCTCTGGAGCGTGAGGGAGCCTGGGCTCGCTGGACAGGCTTTTGTAGGAGCCACAGAACGGAAGAGGGTCAAAGTGGCCACACCTGCCTCCTGAGAAGGGCGGGCCGGGGGGAGGTGGGCGTGGAGGGCAGCAGCGGAGCCCCCAGTGTCCCGGGCTCCTGTCCCTGGTGGAGTTCAGAGCCTCTTCCAGTTGTGGCCTCTGCCCTGTCAGCAGCCACTGAGGCCTGGAGGGAGCTGGGGGGGAGAGGGCCGGTGTCGCCCTGTGCTAGCCTCGTGCGTTACTCCTGCATCCAAGGTGCACGGCCGTGCCTCATGGCATAGCGGTTTCTGGGGTGCACAGTGCTCTTGTCTGCAGTAACGGCTTTGTCTCCAGCCCTTGGAGGCAAGTTCCCTTTTTTTCCGGTGAAAAGAGGTAGAAAATCTTATAGAAATGCATTTGGCCACTGCTTTTGCTGGAATGTCTATTTTCCAGTAAAACACAGTACGCTTAGGCTAAATCTGAAAGTATCTCCTCGTGAGTCTTGTGTAGAGTAAGTACAGTTCATGCATATTTTAAAGCAGGTAGATTTAGGAATGCAGAGCATGCCGGTGTTAGGATGGAGTTTTCCACTAACTCTGGGAATGGAATCTGTAGAGCCTCAGGTGCTTTCACCATGAGGTTAGCGAGGGTGCACTCACAGCCCTGCCTGCACCGTATCCCTTCCATTAGAGTGTCTGCCGGGGCCTGCGTGGGTCGCCTGAGCTTTGTTGTTACCTTTTTCACATGTGCCTTTTTATCGAATACTAGAATAAACTTGACCTCACATACTGGGGGGAGAGAGAAAAGTATATCTGGGACCGCTTTAATTGTATGTTGGAAAATACATGTGGGCAAAATATGTCTGCATATGTGTGCTTGGTGGGGGTGGCGTTCCCTGCCTCACCCTGAGGCACGTTTTACATTTTGTTGTAGTCTTGGGTCTATGGCAACAAAACTGTAGAAGTTGGCTATGACTTATTTTCTAAAATCTAGAAATAAACATACAATTGGAATCATAATCTATTGGACTTCTTTGTAAAACCTGATTTGAGCTATCATTTTTGGTTGGTATATTAATTTCATTTTTTATTTAACATGGCATAAAATGAATGGAACAAATATTTAATTCAAACTCAAATTTAAAAATGAGTAATTGTTACCCTTTTGTTTTCATATCAACATATTACTTCACCAAGTTTATTCTCATTAACAGTTCTACTTTCTCTATAACAGAAAAATTAGCTGGGCGTGGTGGTGCATGCCTGTGGTCCTTGCTACTCTGGAGGCTGAGGTGGGAGGATCACTTGAGGCTACAGTGAGCTGCGATTGCTCCACCGCACTCCAGTCTGGGCAACAGAGTCAAGTCCCTGTCTCAGAAAGAAAAAGGAGAAAAGAAAAAAAAATCTCCAGAAATGTCATTTTCTTTTTTAATCATCCCAAAAGAGAAATCAGTTTTTTCTAATAATGTAAAGGGTGACTGATAAGATTCTTTCCTTGCATTGTTTTTCCTTTTCAAATATTTACAGTATTCCGTCCACATCTCCTGTCATCTCCTCATTACAAAGCAGCAGGTGTCTTCGAGGTTAGTGGTGTTTTTCTGTCTTGCACCTTGGAGAACAGCCAGCACGAAACCTCTTACCATGATCGTGCGCATTGAGTCCCAATTAAAATCCTCTCCAGAGACGCCTGTGCTGCTTATTATAGCAGAACTTTGGTTGTGCTAAAATATGCATTCAGCTAATGGTTTTAAGTTCATATCTGAGATGATTCTGTATAATTCATTAAGCATAAGGGATCAGTAATGATTTAAGGTAGTTCTGGCTGATACCATTTAGAGGATATTATTTTTCACTTCTATTCAAGTTAAAACTTCATGATGGTCATTTTGTGATTCATTTAAATATGTGCTTTATTTCATAGCTCAAATTTTCATTAGTCATTTCATAACATAGAATTTTGAAAGCAGATTTGGCAAAATCTAATAAAATGTTTGCTTATTCAGGTCATTTGTAACGTCCCAAGGAACAGCACTCAGAATTGCTGGTAACTGGTACGTTTTGAGGCTGTTGATAGAAGTCACTTGAACTTAGCTAAGGGCTTCTTTGTGAGGCAGATGGGGTTTTGAACCCTGACCTCCTGATGCACCAGCCCTGACCCTGGCCTTTTGTCCTCTCCACTGGGAGACGAAGGCGCCAGCGTCCGCCTCATAAGGGCATGAATGCTTGGTTTGGAGACGGCTGTTCTTCCTGATAGAAACCCTGTCACGCCATTCTCCAGTCTTCTGCGGTGTTTCCTCCACCTCAACGCATGCAGTTTCTGTTGGTTTTTAGTTCATTTATATTTTCTGAGACAGAGTCTTGCTCTGTCACCTAGGCTGGCATGCGGTGGCGTGATCTCAGCTCACTGCAGCCTGGACCTTCCTGGCTCAGGCGATCCTCCCACCTCAGTCCCCCGAGTAGCTGGGACCTCAGGCATGCACCAGCATGCCTTGCTGACTTTCTTTGTTGCAGGGATGGGGTCTTGTTATGTTGCCCTGGTGTGGCTCTGTTTTATGTGGAGTGTACACTGGGTTTTTATGGAGAACCTCTGTATTTGGGTTGGGTGCATGGCATCCTGGTCGGGGAGCTGCCCTCAGGCTTCCTTCCTGCCCAGCAGGGTCACGAGTGGTGTCTCCACCTGGGCTGGTGTGTGTGCTGGCAGGTAGGGCTTCGCCCTCGGCTGCAGACTGGTACCAGTACCATGGTCTGTTAGGAACCGGGGTTGCAGCAGGAGGCGAGTGGCAGGTGAGTGAGCATGACCGTCCGAGCTCCGCCTCCTCTCAGATCAGCAGCGGTGTTAGATTCTCATAGACGCTGGAACCCTATTGTAAACTGCGTGAGGGATCTTGGAGGTCTTCCTTATGAGGATCCAATGCCTGACCTGAGGTGGAACGGTTTCATTCCAAAACCACCCCCCAGAAAAATTGTCTTCCACGAAACCCATCGCTGGTGCCAAAAAGGCTGGGGACAGCTGGCCTAATGCGTGCTAAGACGTCAGTAGATTTTTGGACTCGGGCCTCAGTTGGAGAGGATTAGATTTCGAAAGGTGGGGGATTTTGAAGGCTTCTAAAGGACAAGTTTTCATCTCCAGTAGGGCCTGGGCAGAACTGGGTAGAACTGACCCAGAACCTGACAACCAGTCAGCCCTGGCTCACTGCCTGCATCCTGTATGTGCAGCCTTGCTGTTTATTTTATTCTCTCGTGGTGGTGGATTCCATCCACAGCCTCAGAGAGTAACGGAACCCATTACTTCAAGGCTGACCTTATTGAACTTTAAAAGACATTAAAGTCATTTAGTATAAATCTTCCAGATACTTGAATCTTTTCTTTTTCTAGAGGCTTTTAAGTATTGCAACTTAAAAATCTTCAAAAATAACTTAAAAAAACCCCTCTAAGTACATTTTTGATTAGCACCTTTGACAGCTTAACATGTTAAGTAAATTCCCTTGACTTTTGTATTCCTAGAAACTTGTTCATATTTGCAGAAGACTTTGCCTTTATTTTGTCAACAGTGGCCACTGTTTGGTGACCATCATACCTGCCGTCTCTCATTTAGAAAGTTGGATGTGGATGTATTAACTTTTTAGACATACAAACACATGGGCTGTTTTTTTGTTTTTGTTTTTTCCCCAGCTGAATTCAAGAAAGGGAAACACGTAGACTAGAGTAAGTATCAGAAAGCGAAGTGACCGGGTGGGGGATGTCCACTTTGTGGTGGGGGAATCCTACTTTGGTGTTGGATTGCATTCTGCCAGACATCACTCCTAGAAAAGCTGACCCTGAAGGGCTGGCGTTGCCCTCACCCTGGGACATTCATCTGTCTCACTAGAAAATGAATAATCTGCCAGAATACTGTGAGTCAAATTGTCAGAACTTGATTAAATAAGAGACTTTGTCTTGAAGGCCAAAACATGAGGACACATTTCTAATTTTTAAGGAGCGCTTCATCGTGAGTCAGTCCTGACGTGTACTGTATTAGGAAACCCCTGAACTCCACGGCGAAGCCAGAGCGCTGAGGGAAAGTGGTTGTGCCCTTCTCACTGTGTTTTTGTCACTAGCTTTATTCATGAAAATTATTTCCTTAAAATCTTTGTATGAGTTCTATTATAGTTTGAAAAAAAAAATTAGAACTGGAAGCCCTTCCGCAGCGTTAATATTCATGGCCTATTCTGGGTCTCGGTATATGTGTACTGTACAAATGTACACGCGCATGTGGTGTATGCATACTATGTGTATTTCCATTGTGTTTACAATGTATAGGTATGTACACTACATGGGTCCTACATGCGTGCATGCTATAGGCATGCATGTACACGTGTACATATGTGCGTAACTATGGGCACTATGGTTATATACACACTATTTGGACATGTATCTGTGCTGCATATGTATACATATATGCATGTATTTAACGCCATGTATGTACCTGTGTACATACATGATATGGGTATGTGCACATTGTTTGCGTATGTGTATATATACCTGTGTGTCCACTGTAAGCATGCATGTACACTGTGCACACTGAATAAACTTGTGGATGTGTGCACACTACATGTACGCATGCTGCATATGTATGTACACTATGTACTGCATGTGTATACTTTACACGTGTATATACGTTAGTGTACTGATACATGTACATTGTATACATGTGCATATGTGTACACTACGCATGCTAGGCATTCTGTAGTGCACCTGCGTACATTGGATATGAATGTGTACACTATATGCGTGTGTATAGATGTTATATCTGTGTGCCTACAGATGTGCATATGTGTATGCCATATGCATGTATATACGGGTTATAGTATACCTATGTACACTGTATGGATATAGATGTGTGTACGTGCTATGCATGTACATACGTGTTATAGTGTAGCTATGTATGCACGCTGGCTGTGGATGTGTGTATACTTTATGCATGTACGTGTTAGTGTACCTGTATATGTACATTGGCTATGGATGTGTATGCTTTATGCATGTACATATGTGTTATAGTGTACCTATATGTACATTGTATGGATATGAATGTGTGTATGCTATATGCATGTACATATGTGTTATAGTGTACTTATGCATGTACACTGTACAGATACGGATGTGTGTACATGCTATGCATGTACATGTTCTAGTGTACCTATGCACATATGCTATATGGATATGGATGTGTGTATGCTCTGCATGTACATATGTTATAGTGCACCTATGTAAGTATGCTGTATGGATCTGGCTGTGTGTACACTATATGTACATACATGTTATACTGCACTTATGTACATACACTATATGGATCTGGATGTGTGTATGCTCTACACATGTACACGTGTTACAGTGTACCTATGTATATATATGGATCTGGGTGTTTACGCTTTATGCACATACACATGTTATAGTGCACTTATGTTTGTACACTGTGTGGATCTGGATGTGTGTATGCTTTACCATGTACACGTGTGTTATAGCATACCTACGTATGTACACTACATGGATCTGGATTATGTATGCTCTATGCATGTACACATGTTATAGGGTACCTATGTACATACACTACATGAATCTGGATGTGTGTATGCTCTATGCACGTACACACGTTATAGTGCACTTATGTTTGTACGCTGTGGGTCTGGATGTGTGTACACTCTATGCATGTACACGTTATAATGCACTTATGTTTGTATGCTGTGTGGATCTGGATGTGTGCTCTATGCATGTACCCGTTATAGTGTATCTATGTATGTACACTATATGGATTTGGATGTGTGTGCACTATGCATGTACGCATGTTATAGTGCACTTATGCCTGTACACTATACGTAGTTGGATGTGTGTACGTTATGCATGTACACGTTATAGTGTACCTATGTACATACACTATGTGGCTCTAGATGTGTGTGCACTCTGTGGCGCCACGAATAGGGCTCCCGCAGGGATCCAGGAACGCACCATCTCGCTAGCACCGGAGAGTATAGGATGAAAACAGTTGTTCATCGCAACCTAGTTGAAGTTTGGCAGGTTACTAGACCCTTTGCAACGGTTTAGGAACCAGTCACTTCCTTGATGTGTGTTCCTGACATCATAAACAGCTCTGTGAGGTGTGTCTCATCCCCAGATGAGAGAAATGAAACAACAGTGACTCGGTGACTTAAGTGAGGTAGAACTAACATAGCAGCTGTCTAGTTTTCCGTATCACAACTTTGTCAGCACTCAGCTCAGTAAATGAGAAGTCACCACTCATCAGGAAATGTGTTCATTTTCTACTGTTCTTTATTCGTGGAGTATTTACTGCCTCGTGTTCTTCCTCATGATGTAGCAAAATCCCTCCTAGTGTTGTGAATATAAACAGTTCATGACAAATGCAGTATCATCTTTGTTAACATTGACAACGATATGTAAGTTCATCTTCAGGTACTGTTTGGAAGGATGAGAAAGAAGATATTTACGACAAAAGAAGAATAGAGAGCTTTCAAGTAAACAGGGAAAATAAGGACTTTGTGCAAAACATTTCCAAATTTGCAATTTGAGAATAATCTCAAATCTAAGATTGTGGTTATTTGGATTTTTAAAATTAGTATTTGGTTTTCCACGCCTTTGGGAATTTCACTCCTGATAGATGATTGCAAGAATAATCTGATTTTTCAGAACAGAAAGACAGTCTGTCTCAAAGGTAAATTCCAGGTTCTACAATGGAGAAATAGAAATTGCTCCCAACTTTCTGAAAGGTTCTTCAGTTCTTTCCTCTTCTGTGGTTAAAAGAAAAAACCATCTCTGGGTTTAGTTTCAGCCAAGTTCCTCTTATTAGGTTGCCTTACGTTTCTCACAGGTGTTCAGTGTCTTCATCATTCGTAGTTATTTAGCTTGTTAAAAGCGAAGCCTTGTACTAGTTAGATCTGAGCACCTTGAAGGCAGGGCTTTGTTTTATACTTTTAATAAGCAGCAGGCTGATGGCAGGGCTGGGGCCCTTCATCCCATCATGCGTTCCTCTGAGCATTCACAGAGTTCTCACTGCGTGCTGAGTGTGGTGTTGGCTGTTGAAGGTTTAAATAGGAATATGAGGCTCTGCGACTCGGGAAGCTCTTACCACCTTCATAGAGAGCCTGGTGACAGCTTAGGATGAGAAAGTATACACAACAGGTGTGCAAACTGTTACGGCCACATAGAAAGGGTATCGATTTAAACGTGACTAATTTCTCCTGCTTATTTTTGCCTTTATTCCTAGTTACAATCCCGATACTTTTTCTTCCTTTAAATTCTTGCTAATCGCTACTGAATTAGTGATAAACTGTATTTATGTGTTCTCTAAATCTAGCGACTTAATTGGAGGTCATTCTTCTTGTACCATGTGTCAGTGCTATGTCAGGATGGCTCAGTTTTACGTTGTCAAAGGATTAATTACAGCAGGATGCAGCCTTACTGGAACTTGCTCATTTATGAAATATACGCACTTTATTTTTTGTTGTTAGTGACACTCGAGGTGTGTTCAAATGTAAACATTTTGAGCAGTGTTAGAAAGATATACAAGATTGTAATGAAGAAGAAAACAACTTGATTAACTACCAGCTAATGAATTTTATATTTTAAGTAAATGGAATGTGGACCTTGGAAATTAGTTTTCATCTTGCCCTTTTTATTTTCTTTATTAGACAGAATGTTGCTCTGTCACCCAGGCTGGAAGGGTGGAGCACAGTAGTACGATCTTGGTTCACTATAACCTCCTCCACCTCCCAGGTTCAAGAGATTCTTATGCCTCAGCTTCCTAAGTAGCTGGGGTTACAGGTGTGTGCCACCATGCCCGGCTAATTTTTTATTTTTACTAGAAATTGGGTTTTGCCATGTTGGCCAGGCTGGTCTCCAGCTCCTGACCTCAAGTGATCACCCACCTCAGCTTCCCAAAGTGCTGGGATTACAGGCCTGAGCCACCATCCCTGGCCTGACCTTCTGTTTTAACGTTGGTTATTCAGTCTCAATGATAGCGCCTGGTTGTATTAAATTGGGGTAGACAGCACAATTTGAAATGAATGTGGTTGTGTATGTACGTGAGCACTCATGGCAGCAGTGTGAGGTGGGCATGGTTCCTGAAGTAACTCCGATGGGCAAGTCGGGGCTTAGGTACAGGGCTTGTGGGCAGTCACTGCTGTCCCATGGCTGAGACCAGGCCTGTCTGATGCCTGTACCCTGAACGCTTCTTTTTTTTTTTTTTTTTTTTTTTGAGACGGAGTCTCGCTCTGTCGCCCAGGCTAGAGTGCAGTGGCGCGATCTCAGCTCACTGCAAGCTCCGCCTCCCGGGTTCACGCCATTCTCCTGCCTCAGCCTCTCCGAGTAGCTGGGACTACAGGCGCCCGCCACCGCGCCCGGCTAATTTTTTGTATTTTTAGTAGAGACGGGGTTTCACCGTGGTCTCGATCTCCTGACCTCGTGATCCGCCCGCCTCGGCCTCCCAAAGTGCTGGGATTACAAGCGTGAGCCACCGCGCCCGGCCAACCCTGAACGCTTCTTAACACTGCCTTTCAACACACGAATGAGTAATTGTCAAGAGTCAGTGAGTGCTCGAGTGTGATGTGGTCTGTGGTGTTTGCCTCGCAGCGTTGCTTTGGCTTGGGATAACTGGGAGACAGCTCCCTTCCTTGTGCAGCTGCCTGGGAGTCCCAGGAGAACCCCACTGATACCATTTATAAATGCTGGACATCTGACGTTCTGCTTGGTGCCAGCACATCTGGAATTGGACAGCGTAGTTAGATTCTTGGCCAGCAAACCTGTACAGGAGTGTGTGAACTCTGCATTTGCTTCTCCTGGACAAAGGTGAATTCCTGGTCACTGTGCTGGATGGCAACAGGTGTGGCCTCAGGAACAGCACGGAGATGGGCACCCGCGTGCAGGAGTAGCATCTGCATAAGGGGGTGGGGAACGTGACAGACACAAAACCACTGAAATCCTGAAAGTGCGATCTCAGCTGTTACCGTGGAGGAGAGGGGCAGGTAAGACCAGATCGTTTTTCATTGTTGCACGTTTCTGAAAATGACCCTAAATTGACTCCTCTGTGGCTCCTCGCGCTTCCTAGTCAGATTGGAGGAGACTGCGCCCCTGGCTCCGGCCCCGCTTGCGGCGAGACGGAAGCTGCTGTTGCTCTCGCCCTGCCCTCCCTGTGACTTCCTCTGTGCTGTTCTCCTCTGGGAACTGTTCTGCTGAGCAAGCTTGGACTCTGCTCCCTTCTGCTCTTGGACTTCGTGTCTGGAAGGCTTGTGTTCTTTTCTGGGTTTCGATGATGCTGAGCTATGTTTTTGCAAAGATCACACATGCCTATAGCAGGGAGAAGCCCCTTTGTGACTTTAACATCTTGACTCTCTCAGCAGAGCTCGCTGTCGAAGTTGACAGCCTCCTGCGTTTGTTTTGTTTGTTTTGGCAGAAGCTGAATTTCAGTCCTAGGACGGCCTCAGCACACTTGATCCTAGCTCCTCTCACTCACTGCTCCCCTCGTGTGTGGCAGAAATCATATGCCCTGAAGTTTACCAGTCCCTTCATTTGAAAACTTCAGTTAATGTATACGATCCTCAAATGAGAATTTTACTTTTTATAAAAGCAGTCACAAAGACTGGATTTTGCAAAACCAGTATTTTATGTGTATATTAATTGCACTCACAATAAACTTTGTCTTCTAAATATTAATAATTCCATGTTTCAGATGAGCATGGGATCATGCCCTGGAGTGGTTTTGCTTTTCCGCTGTTATTTTTGGCTAAGGTAAAGTTGGGAACATTGTGATATTAGATGTAGTGAGCCCTTTTAGTTCCTTCTATGTCTGTTTTCCTTTAAGCCAAGACCAGCGGACTGATTAATACCAATTTGTGAGCGCCTGGCATCTCCCAGGCCCTTCCTGGGTCTTCCCTCCGCTGTCTTGTGGGCAGAGCAGTCACTCGTGGAAGGTGCACCTGAGAATCTGTGCGTGGAATTAAGTAAACTTCATAGCTGTCTTCTGTGACAAACTGAATCACATTAAGCCCAGTAAGTTGTAACAGCAGGCTTCGCACATACAAAGCATTGAACACCAGGACAGGTAACTGGGCTGCGACGCTTCTAGTCCTGCACAAGACCTCTGGTATCATAGCGCATTTAAGATATTGGCAGTATTGAGTGTTTGAAAACATTGTGTATGTACCGTGTCCGTGATTTTCGAGGGCCTGGATAAACATCTCTGTGGTTATGGCAAACTTTATCAATGGGAGCTTCAGGTTAGTACTGGGGCAGATTGTGTTTTAAAGAATCAAGGTCTCTTGAGTATGTTTTGGTTTTCCCACGAAGAAGAAAGATGTTAGCTTTTCTTTCCTGGACTGTGGCTATCAGGGTGCCCCAGCACGATCACTAATACATTTTCCCCATTTCCATTTAAGCAGGCTGGGCTTGGGCCAGAGTACTTCCATTGTCACACGTCATATGAGGCTGTCTGCCGACAAATTGTCTTCTGCTTCATCGTTAGCATATTGAAATACTGCTTTCCAAAGCATACTCTACTTTATCATTTGTGTTTATGTATGTAAAATAATGGAATGGTTATTCTAACCGTGCAGTTTCCTATCCTTAGTTATTTAATTGCGGAAAGATAAGTGGGTTTTATTTTGCTAAAATCTGTGCTAGGAATTGTGCAAAATCTTTGTGAAATGCCCAATTTCCTAGCTTAAGTTACAGATGTTTGTATATAAGAGAAAAAGCCTGTTGCTAAAAGTGGCAATGTCTTTATCGATGCAGAAACTTTAAACTTACTGGCCGTGTAGTCAGTAAAGTGCATCAGAATGTGGTGAAAATTGAGAAAAGCATTGAAGTTTTAAAATCTGCTGTGCAGTTTTCTTCAATTCCCTTGCAAGATACTTAATTTGAGTAGAAAACAGAATAAAGTGTTCCCATTGAGGAAAGCGACAGGAGGACCATTCAGAATGTGTTGGGAAAATGAGCAGTCCTGTCACGCTGTAGTCTGTGATGTGGTGGTGTGTCCATGGTATCACTTTATAGAACTTTAAGAATGCTGCTTCTGTGAATAAAATACATTTTATTCTTAGCATTTCAGTTGTGAGTTTTGAGATGTGTAAAACATGTTAACGGTTTCTTTCTCTTACAGAATTACTTTGCTTGTTCTTTTTTTTTTTTTTTTTTAAGTGCCTACAAGACTCTGAAGCACATAATCACTTAAAGAAACAAAGCCGGGCGCGGTGGCTCCCGCCTGTAATCCCAGCACTTTGGGAGGCCGAGGCGGGCGGATTGCTTGAGCCTGGGAGCTTGAGACCAGCTTGGGCAACCTGGTGAAACCCAATCTCTACTGAAAACACAAAAATTAGCTGGGTGTGGGGGCTGCACACCTGTAGTCCCAGCTACTCCAGAGGCTGAAGTAAGAGAATCGCTTGAGCCTGGGAGGCGGAGCTTGCAGTGAGTGGAGATGGTGCCACTGCTGTCAAGCCTTGTTGACAGAGGGCGACCCTGTCTGAAAAACAGCAACGATAATAACGTGTGGGTGAACTGCCTGGCTGCGCTCTGTCTAAACTAGAGTAGAATAAATCCAGTTATGTTTTAGTCTTTTATTAGCATTGACATTTTCTTAATCATCCCATGTTTTTTCATTACATTGTAGCAATATATTGCTGCTTAGAGTCTGGAAGAAGTAGGCTTCTCTTGATTGTCAGGTTCTTCTGGATTGCTAAAACTTGGAATGATTTTCGCCTTCCTTGGATGTGAGTTATAGAACTTTGCCTTTGGAGGTGTTGTGCTGCATTTAATAGCAGACACAGGAACGCCCGAATAATTCACTTATGTGCTAAAATATATGTCCTTTGTAGCATCTCCCTCCTAGAATGAAAACAGTACCTCTCATTTGTGGGTTGATGCTATTTGCTGAAAACATGTTTATTTACTGCCTCAGTCCGCAGTTCTTTGTAGGACATTCAGGGAGCGGGGACATCTTGAGTCTTGAAAGGCTCTCTCTGCGAGATGGCAATCTTCCGGCCTCTTATTTAGCAAGTCCTGCCGGCTGTCATTTACTGGAGAGCGCAGTTTCCTAGCTGCTGTGGTCTTTGAGGGGAGGGAGACTGAGGGTCATTTTCTCACCTGGACCAACGTGTTTATTAAACCTGGCTTGTGGATCATTTGGAGGAAAAACCGCATCTGTGACTTTCAGATGAGTGGAAGTCATGTTAAAAAACAACGCATTTTTTTTTTTTGGCTATTATAGGGAAGTTTTGTCCTTGTGACCTGTGAATACAGTCACTGAGGAGCAGAATGTTCACGGTGTGGGTGCTTACAGTGTACATACAAAGTCACATTCTTCACAAGTATTATGTTAAAAAGTGACAAATAATAGAAAAGTATTTTCCTCATTACAACCTCGGTAAGAAGCGGGCAGCACTCTTGTTTTTGGAGGGGTGCGAAGGGAATATTGAGAAAGTGTCATCAACATTAGACTCACCCACTCTGCAAATGCTGTGCTGGCTGGAATGGGGACCCCGCGCTGGAAAGATGCAACCCTCTCCTGGACGGAGTTGAACTTCTGTGGCGCTCAGGATGCATAGTTAACTGCTAGAAAGTCAGAGTGTGAAACGCTGTGGAGGCTGAGAGAAGAGATGTGGTTAGCAAGTATGAGTGAGATGTTTGGGGCGTGTTAGCAAAGCTTGCTGCACACACGCCAGGTGCTGTCTGCACATGTGTGATCCTTAGAACACTGGCGTGTGGAGCCGTGAGGCTGTCGAGGGCCCCAGCTCCTGGCAGGCTGAGGGAGTCTCCTGTTACCAGTAGGGTAACCGTGATCGAAGGCTGTCACTCAATCCCGAGAAGGGTCTCCTTTCAGAGAGGAAAACACCGCCAGAGCCTCAGGCAGAATTCAGTGATTTTTATTATAATGTTGCTTAGATTTCGCAAACATGAAACCAAGAACACATTTCGGAATGCTTGTGGTTCATTTGTAACCGTGGATACAAAGTAATTCGCAGGTGATGGACAGTTTTCGGAAGCTGAACTGCTTAGATCATGAGCACGGCGCTCTCCCTACTGCCCTGGGCCTTGCTCTGGTTTGCTGGGGAGGCTTTGCAGGGCCTCTTGGCTGGGATACCTCTCCCATGTCCCATGTTGCTACCCCTGGTCACAGCCATACTGCTGGGCACTGGTGCCGTGAGGACCCTGAATGGACATGGAGCCCACGGGGCAGCAGCTGGTCATGAGGTGGCATCCAGATGGTCCAAAACAGGTTTCTGTTCATTAGGAATAATCATTGCAATAAAAACAGAGTGAAAGAAAACCCTCTACTGACCTATGTGTCGGCTGAGTTGGATGGGGAAGTGCAGTGAGGAAGGTGAGGACTGAGAAGAGATGAGGGAGGGAGAGGAAAGGAGAGAAGGGAAGTGAAAGGGGAGGGAGGATGAGAGTGAAGAGGGGGATGCAGGAGGAGCGGAAGAGAGAGGGTGGTGGGCAGGAGCCTGGGAAATGAGCCCCGAAGCCGGTTCCCGACCCTCGCGGGTGCGTCAGAGCTGATCTTCCAGGAGAGGCGGCCTGGCAGGGCTGACCCTTAGGAAGTGAGGGCCGGGGGGAGCTGATTGGCCCTCAGCGCGGGGCTGTTGCTGTCCTGAGATGTGGTTGACGGTTATCCCGAAGAGGTCGTCCACACAGCCACCGTTTGCTGTCAGGTTGGAGACAGAAGTGCTCCTCCCATGGGTTCTTTCTGTTGTGTGGATTTTCCTGGTTTAGCCAAGTGGCCTGTCATTGGAAATGTCAGGGATTACTCGCATGTCTCCATTCTGCAGAGCAGTCGCCAGCTTCGGATCCTGTAGCTGTTGGGGACGCCACTCCCGTCGTGTCGTTAGGCCAGTGCCAGCCCAGCGTGGAAGCCGCAGCCCGGGGTGCTGGGAAGCCTGCGGGGGTCTTGCTGCCGGAGCTGTGGTGAGAGTCGTGTGCTGGAAGAATAACATCTGTTGAGCAGAGCCTGGCGAGAAGGGGGATGCTGCTGTTGCAGCAGTATGTGGAATTTCAAATGACGAACGAAACATGCCTTTAATTATTACCAGAGCTCCATGCTCTGTGTTTCTTCAAATGGCAGTGTTGTGCTGAAATGAATTTGCTGTTAATTGGTTGCCTCATGCAAGGCAGTGTGTTTGGGAGAAAAGTAGGTTGTGGACTTATCTACAAAGCTTCCTTCTCTCAACAGACTTAAATCAGTTGGATGGTGCTACACAGGAATACATGAGAATTCGTGTGAGAAAGGCGATAGATACAGACCTGTGTGACTGGCAGGTGGTGGGGGGAGGTTTGAGAGAAGCTTTTGGCTGAAGTGGTGTTGGGTGCAGGTGCTGAAATGTGATGTCTGGCTGGATGGAAGAGCGCACGCCTCTGGGCTGTGGGAAACAGATAAAGGAGGAGATGGGGAGACGTGGGTCATGTCTTAGGAATGGCAGCAATTCAGGCAGACCCAGGATCAGGCTCCCATAGGGGAGGAGTGGATGTCAGGACCCAGGGAGTGTGGGGTGGGGGTCATGCCCAGGCCTCTGTGGGGCTTGCTGCTGTGTCAGCAGGGCTGCGTGCTTGGCCTCTTTAAAACTGTTTCCTGATCCATAAAATGGGCACGACAAAATCCATCTTGTGACACCGTGAATCTTAAATGAGATGATCTACATAGTGTCTTCCTTCCCTTTCTGACACGTCATAGACTCACAGCTATGGTGGCAGCGACAGGCTGGATGGAATGCTGGAGCCACTTTGTGCCTGATGAAGCCGCATGGATTTATGCAATGCTGCGACTGTCTCTGAAAGCCTTTGGTCGAGGCAGTGGCAGCCTTGAGTGGCTCTTGGCATACTTCAGTCTGTGGAGTGCAAGGTTGGCTGGAGCTCCGAGGCCATTGATACTATCCAGGGGTGAGCTGATGGGACCCTAAAACATGGGGGAAGGCCTAGAGGACTTGGCTGCCAGAAGCACTGTAGATTTCTGGCTTCCAGAACTTGCTCACTTATGGATATAGGAAGGTAAACCCAGATGGCTCCAAAATTTTAAGTCGGGAAGAAAGGTGTGAGGGTAGAATTGCTGACTAGGTCATGGTTGCCATGTCCGTTTCTTTCTGGCCATCCTCTCTCCCCCTGCGTTTGTGGGCAGGAGGGCCTGCGCCTGGACAGCGGTCTATTTCATGGTGATGATGGCCGATTATTACCCTGCAGTAAGAAGTCTCTCCACTTTATTTTGCAGCAGTAGTTAAATAAATTTAAGGAGTGATGGTGTAGTGGTATTTGTTTTGTTTTTGCTTTTTAAAGAAAAAATAAAACAAATGAGTGTCATTTAACTGAATGTTATTCCCAATTTCATTGATCACTTTGAGAGGCCACACGTGCTTCAGTTTGTTATTTTGCGTTTGAATTTGAGCTAGTTCATTTCTCACAGGAATGCCAATTATTCTGTTGTCATGCATCATTATGTATCTCAAATTGTATTACTATAATACTTAGCTGAATTACCTCCCTTATTTTGGCTTTTACAAAACTCAAATCTGTGTTAAACACAGGATGGTGCATCATCTCCATTGAGGGTTGTTCAAAAGTGTGACTTTTCCTGGCATGCTTTTGAGAATCAATGACATTATTTTATAGAAACACTTTGTAGCTGACACCAAAGCTAGAAGCTTCTGTAAAGGGCAGGGTAGGCAACGTGTTATGCTTTGTGGGCCACAGAAGTCTCTGCATATTCTTTTTCTTTTGTTAAAACATTAAAGTGTAAAAATCACTTCTGGTTCCCCGACCAAGGCTTGGGGATTGTGGTTTGCAGACCCTTGACCGCAACTTACCTGAAAGCTGATCTCCCATGCGCTGAGCGGGAGCCCACTTCATTGCTTCAACCAGGAAGCCGCTGCCCTCATGCTGGAATTTACTTCAAACAAACTCGGAAGCTCTGGCACCGCTGCTCATTTCCGCCCTGTTGCAGGCCATCTAAAATACAGAGTGTGCCTTGGCGTTTTTGATTTTGTTACTCCTCTTGAATGGCTCTGAGATGGCTCATCGCAGGTAGACACTTGCAGAAACGATCAGGCAGAGCCACAGCCATCTTGCAGATCAAGTGAAGTTTTTTCCGAAAGCTTGTTACAGGCTGAAATTTCTGATCCCTTTCCTTCTACTGATCTGGTATGATTGGTTTCTTTTTTGCTCCCATTTGGGTCTATGAAACTTATTGAACAGCGTCTCCCCCCAACGGTAGAACTCTAGCTCTGATTTCACACGTGAGTTCGAATCCTCCTCATTTGCGAGGAGAAAGCACTTCAGGTCCTGGGTGGCTTTCGTCCCCTCCCTGCACGTGGATTGATGTGGGAGATATTCGAGGTGTGTGAACTCGCTACCCCCAGAGCCTCCTGGCTCACTCCCTGGGCCGCACTCCTCCCTCTTGGGGGCTTGGTGGTTTCTGCTGTGCTTGTGCCAACACAACAAGGCTGAGTGGAGCTCCAGGGCTGTGACAGCTCACGCAGCTGTGGCATTAGTGCAGAGAACTGCGGGGATACAGCTGCCCTTGCTGTGATGCTTCGAGTGTCGTAGTCGGTGTGGGAAGCTGGGTGGGACGTGGATGTCCCAGGATGGGAGGGGAGCCTCCCCTCAGCCTCTATCAAACACTTCTCAGCCAGGCACAGTGACTCATGCCATGTAATCCCAGCGCTTTGGGAGGCTGGGGCAGGCGGATCACCTGAGGTCAGGAGTTTGAGACCAGCTTGGCCAACGTGGTAAGACCCTGTCTCAACTAAAAATTAGCGGGGTGAGGTGGTGTACACCTATAGTCCCAGCTACACTGGAGGCTGAGGCAGGAGGATCCCTTGAACCTGGGAGGCGGAGGCTACAGTGAGCAGAGATCACACCACTGCATTGCATCCTGGACGACAGCGAGACTCTGTCACAGAAAAACAAAACCAAACTTCTCTATGTCATGTTGACTGGTTCTCACAGCTTGTAAGCAGAGGAGAGAAGAATGTTTGGCAGAAATATTCAGATGACGTAGGAAGTCTTTTCTGATTAAGCGAATCAACAGCCCAGTTAATTATCTGCCGACTTTCAGTCCTGTTGTGGCTGGGAGCAGGCGTGGCTGTTAAAACAGATGCCTGTCTTTGGGAGGCTGAGATGGGTAGATCATGAGGGCAGGAGTTCGAGACCAGCCTGACCAACGTGGTAAAACCCCATCTCTACTAAAAATAAAAAAATTAGCTGGGTGTGGTGGCATGCACCTGTTGTAATCCCAGCTATTCAGGAGGCCGAGGCAGGAGAATTGCTTGAATCCAGGAGGTGGAGGTTGCAGTGAGCTGAGATCGTGCCACTGCTCTCTGGTCTGGGCGACAGAGTGATATTCTGTCTTAAACCCCCCAAAAATGGTGCCTGTCCTCCTTCCACCAGAGCTGGGTTTGATTTGGCAGCTCTGAGATGGGGCCCTGGATACGTGTAATTCCAGATTCTCAGATGACGCTGATCTGGGCTCTGTGCAACCAAGTGAGTCTTAACATTTAGCTTCTTTCCAATTACAAATAGTTATTTTTCCCTTTCTGAATAGGTCAGTTCATCTCAAAGAGATTTGAGCCACCAGAACATCAGTTCTGAGATGGCTCCCTCAGCATTTGATGGTGTATGGAATGGGATTTCTCTCATCTGAGCCTTGGTTCAGAGGCAGTACATGCTGTGGATGAGATGTCTCTGTTGCATGCTACCTGTGTATCACAGCAGCCACAGACGCTGCTCCTCATGGTGCCCGTGAGCCAGGCCATCTGTCCTATGGGCCTGACTTTGAGCAGCCATGGGCCACGGCTGCACCCCGCTGGGACTCTCAGAGTTGTTGTTGTTGTCTTCGAAAACACTGCCTCCATGGTGAGAGACTCAGGAAATCTCGGCCAGGGGTGTTGCTGTGAAGAAAGCCTGGGCTTCTCCGTGCTGGGGCTCACAGGCCCTCGCCCTCTGGAGAGGGCAGGAGAAGGTGCTGACACCTGTCTCCTCAGCACTGGTATCTGTTTTGCTATCTGAATGTGTAAGCATCAAAGTCTACATGAACTGTAAAAATATCAGTGTGCGGCGTGTTGGTGCTGTTTGTTTGTGGCATGCTACTCGAGAGGAAAGGCAACTGTAATGCTCCAGGATTTGGTGGCGCTTCTGGTGGGTCAGTGGCGCATGCACCAGGTGAACTGGCAGCAGCAACACCGCTTCTGAGGAAAGCCTGGCGTGGTTACCCCGCAAGGGTCACATTAAAAAGCATGTTGGTAAGATTCCTGGCCAGGCTTTTAATAAATAGTAACTATGATTACAGTTTAAAAATGGGCAAAAAAATTGTTTCTTCAGATGCTCTAAAATGTAAGCTATGACTTTTTTTTGGACTGAAGATCTTAGAAAGTCCTAAAATAAGGCATTGATTTTAGAAGTTTCTATTCTTAGAGCATGTCCCAGTGTTGAGATAGGTGTTTTTTTTTTTTTTTTTTTTTTTTTTCTGGTGGGTTTGGAATCCGCCCCTCTCTGTCAGGGTTCTGACAGCATCTGAATGCCGGCCTTTGCAGGAGTCCAAGGCGCTGCCTCTAGCAGGAGAGCAGGTGATATGGATCTGAAACAGCAAATCAAAGCCGGGCATCCACACGGCCCTGCCTGCTTCCCAGCATGTGAAGTGCTGGTCAGTGGTTTCCTTCCACCCTTGGATTCAGTTATTAGACTGTTATATACCTCGGAGCAGGGCACCAGCCTGGGAGGTTAACTCCTGCTTTAGTCTCCTTGCTGCACTGGACTCCGTTACGTAACTGTAAGCACATATTTTTATGCTTGGGTTTTGGGCAACTGCGGGAATTGGAAATTTAAGTGCATTTGATGATATGCCTTTAAAAATGAAACTTGCATGTAGCAAATGGGAAACACACCATTTTACATCCTTATTCCTTTAGCATGTGTGAATTCCGTGGTTTTAAATTCTAGGTGAAGTTGTGTTAGTAGTCTGTGGAAAATGCCATCTCTTATGATTGGAAAAACTGATTGCTCCTCATACGCCTTGTTTAAAAAGAGCTAAGATGGAAAAGGGATCTTCTGGGCTGACTAGTTGCTGACAGTTTCACTGCATGTGAGTTGTGTGGTTTTGAAAGTTTGACTCTGCATTACAGGGGTGTGTGTGTTTGTCTAGGTCTTTTTTTTAGAACTCAGATACTGTTTCGTATTTTTAGGAGTCTCATGGTTTCCTCAGCTGAATTTAGATTTGTGGAAGGGCGGTACTCTTAAGGTTCTTAAACGCTGCATATGTACAAATGCCAGCATGATGCTTTGTACAGAGAGGACGTTGACGCCTGGTCTATTGATGGAATGGACGTGTTCTCCTGCCTGTGCTTACCCGAGGCCCTGATACTGACTAGGGGTGGTCCAGGCTCCATGGAGGGCTTCCTAACCGATTAGGAGAGTGACGGCACCACCCTCTCCTGCAGCACCCAGTTTGCCATTGAATAGGGGAAGGGAAATTGCTGGTAGCAAAGGGGACCAGATGCACCTGTTTCACACGTGTATGTGCCTGTGCATTCACCCATATTGGGTCATACGTTGTATTTTACATACTGCTTTTTTTTTTACTTTGTATTGTAAGTTTGTAACGACTTTGTGAAGAAAAGGGGGTCCTGGCAGCCTTTGGCCGTGAGAAACGTGATGTCACAGGAACAGATGAGACAGCCTGGGGGAGGCCAGCAAAGGCCATCGTGGCCTGGGAGCCAGTGTGCATCCACTGTCTGTTGCTGTGTGACAAGTGACCCCAAAACCTAGTGGCTTAAGGCAACACACACGTACGACTGTACAGCTTCTACAGGTTGCAAGTTCAGGGCAGCCCTGCTGAGTGGTTCTGGCGCAGTCCCCCTGGGTCACAGTGAAGATGCCGTCCAGGGCTGTGGCCGTCTGTAGGCTCAGCTGGGCTGGAGGTTCTGCTCTAGGATGCTGTGCTGACATGTCTGCGAGTGGAGGCCTGGTCCTCCACACCTGCCAGGCACATCCCTGCCCAGGGCCGCTCCTTTCCCCAGAGACGTAGGAGTGCTGGTCTTACGCCCAGTGTCAAGGTGGCCGGTCCCCTGGCCGTGTCCCATGGGCCACACTGACCAGCCCTGAGCTCTGTAGAAGGGAGCACACAGCTGTGTGGGAACATTGAGGGCTGGCTCCTGGGCTATCTGAGAAGCTCTGGGTGTTGTCTTAAAGCTGAGGAAAATGGCAGAATCTGGCTGTGCGCCGGAGAGAGAGGAGAGCACGCCTGTGGGTTTGATAGGCCGTGAAGGTCGGGACAGGGCTACGAAGGACTCGGGTGCACAGGTCCCTTCCAGGGTCAGGGTGCACAGCATGTTCTTCTCTGTGACTCAAGGCACGCACTTGTTGAGGGTGGTTTTCTGTATTTTGTTTGAGGTGTCAAGAAAAAGGTTGTTTTCAATGCGGTGGGTGTTGGGGGTGAGTCTGGGGCTGTTGATTCCAGTGGAATGTCCTGAAATGGAAGTGTGGGCAGGACGGAGGGCCAGGCCCCAGCGGGCAGGGTGGCAACATTGTGGAGGGAGAGGGGCTTGTTTCATGTGTCCAGCAGATGGTGACATGTTGGAGTGATAGGGTCTGAGGGAAGAGCCATGTTCAGTCTAAGGCTGTCAAGTTTGCTGAGGAACCTCCAAAATGTCCTGGTAGAGATGGGTAGCAGCTGCCAGGGAGTGTGGATCCCTCTCTCGGGAAGATGCAGGTGGCTGTGTGACGACACTCTGAGGTCCAAGTGCCAGAGATGGTGGCATGCACAGTGGGGCCCAGGACAAGCCTGGGATGTGACTGTGGAAGGGGTGGGTGGGTGGGTGCTGTGAGGGAAAGGCTACTGCAACTGGACTCTAACGGGATTTCCATGAGAATTTGAGGTATGTTGGGGGCAGGGTCAGGAGCAAAGGCTTGTTTCCTCCACTCAGTGGCCGCTCCTGCAGGGCTGGGCAACAGTGGAGGTCATGCAGGAAGGTGTTTGCTGAAGACTGTGTTCTGTGACTTGAAGACGTGTGCTCCTCCCGTGAGTGGAATGGAGACTAGACGCCACGTGGCTTGTTGGGAGCGACGTCCTGTGTGACCCTGTGCATAGTAGGCTTACAGCAGAGCTAGTCCTTCCTTTATAGATTCTTTTCAGAGTTCACCTGCCTTTAGATTCTCTGATTAGCGCGTCTGAGGTGGGTCCCAGGAGTCTGCCACCTGACAGGCCAGGAGGTTCCCCGCATGTGGCTGGTCCCCAGACACCCTGAGAGCCGCAGCTCAACAGGATCACCTGAGTTTCTTAAATGCGAGTCACCTGCCTTCCCTTCTCTGCTTTCACGCCTCCCCCAGGGTGGGCCAGTCCTGTCAGCCGCAGAGATACCTGCATGCTGGGGCTCCAAGGAGATTGGGGGTGTGCCTGGTCACCCAGGGAGATTTGGTGACTGAGGATACTCTGTCATAGTAGCCAAATGTCCTTATTTTTTCACTTTTAATGAAGTTCAGTTATTAGGTTTTTTCTGATGCACAATGACGTCCTTATGAAAAACTGGTGATCAAGGAAGCAAACAAGTGTGGGAAAATGATCCTGCCCTTAAACCTAAAAAAACAATAAAACAGCAAAGAGCCCTGAAGAGCCCATGAACCTCCTCATGGGGGAGTGAGGAGAGACCTCAGCAATGGCTTAAAAAAAAATCAGATAATACTGAAGAAAACGTAAACTAAATTTTGGGTCTCATTTGGGTAAAGAGATTGTGGTTTACGTTTTGTAGACATGCATTTTTACACTTATTTATTTTTCTTTGTTGGATTTAGAATTAGTTGCGATAAACGTGATTTTTTTAAATGCAAAAGAATTACTTGGGGTAAGTATACGAAGTCTAATCCCTTTGTGATATTTCTGTACTGTGAGACTCCATATACAAAAGTGAAGCCCAGACTGTCCGTCTCTAACGAACCGGAGAGAAGTGGTCATCTCCTGCAGGCCGGTCTGGCCTCCAAGTGTCTGGCCATCCTCCCAGTCTTGGGCACACCTGCATCACTGGTGCTTCCTGCCAGGCTGTGACTCTGTGCCCAGGTTTCAGGAGCACATGGAAGTTTTCCTGGGGGCTCCTGCTTTGTCCTGGCTCCTGGAAGCACAGCCTTTTGATGAAGGACTGACTCCCCACTGCCAGGCAACTCGGTGACTGCCCCCCAGGCTGTATTTCTCTCATGGGGCGCAGAGAGTCTGCACGGTGTCCTGGCCCTGGAGCCAGCTCTAGGACTCCACGGCGGCCTTGCCTCTGCCCCTCATCTGGGAACAGGGCAGTGGGGAGAAGGGAACCAGGGTCTCGCCCCTTCTGTGACTCAAGAACATGGGAACACATGGTCCCACTCCCTCGCACCATTCATAGCCCAAGGTTGTGTGAAGTATTTAAGTTACTTTATAACTTATAACCCCCCTTGACAGTGATGTATTTTATATAAGCAGCACATAGAAAGTGGTAATTTAATACCCTATCAAGCACGATCTAAACAATAAGGAGCAGATATCACTGTAGAAAAGGTTACTTTCTCCAGGAAACATTTATCCACTGCAGATGGAAATGAATCATCGCTTCCTCCTTGGCTCCTTCTGATGAGCCTGTGAAATTCTGTCCTGTTCACCACTCTTACAATTACAAGCGTATACCTTTTTTCCTATGACGTATATTTCTTGCCTGTTCACCACTGTTACAGTTACAAGCTATACCTTTTCTTCTATGATGTATATTTCTTGAAGGCATAGACTAAATCCTAATTCCACAGTATTTGATGCACATACTCAAGAGATAATTGTTTGAATGAATGGGTTAATGGAAAATAGAAGTGGTGACAACTTTTAATTCATTATGCCAAACTTCAGGTGCTTACATGCAAAATTTTATGGTCCTTTGGATAAACTGGGCTTCTGTGCAGGGTGGTTAGAGATTGTGAGAATGCGGCAGATGGCTCTGTGGCTCTAGGCTCACGAAGGGCTTGAGGGACTTAGCGGCGGCACCTGTGTTGAAAACTCAATTCCGCAAATCCTGAGTGACCTGCCAGCACACACAGCTCTGCTTCCCAGCTGATTTCTGCAGAGGCTTCTCCTGAACGCCCCAGGTGAACGTGAATTCAGCCGGCACTGCTGGGCTTCCACAGCAAGTCAGGTGCAGGGATGAGGGAGAGGAGGGGCAGGACCCAGCTCTTCCTGGGCCCCAGCGCCCGTGTGGGGACGCTGCCTGGCCTGGCTCTTCTTAGGGAGGTCAGGGAAACAGTGGCATGGAGGGTCTGTTGGCATGAACCTCTTGCTGAAACATGGATCCCAGGTCTGTGTGGGAGGCAAAATAGAAATTGATGTGGATATCCTCAGTAACATAGCAAATATGGGCTCTTCCCTAGGGTGGCTGACCCTCTCCCTCATCTGCTGAGCAAAGGCTCGGCCTTCTGGGCCTCCACAATGAGCTTTTCCCAAGCTCTGTCTACTCTGTGGAGATGGCCGGAGCCAGGGCAGACATGTGTTTGTCACTTTTTCTTGAGACAGAGTCTCGCTCTGTCGCCCAGGCTGGAGTGCAGTGGCGTGATCTCGGCTCACTGCAAGCTCCGCCTCCCCAGTTCACGCTGTTCTCCTGCCTCAGCCTCCCAAGTAGCTGGGAGTACAGGCGCCACCACCATGCCCGACTAATTTTTTGTATTTTTACTAGAGACGAGGTTTCACTGTGTTAGCCAGGATGGTCTTGATCTCCTGACCTCGTGATCCGCCCACCTTGGCCTCCCAAAGTGCTGGGATTACAGGCGTGAGCCACCGCACCTGGCCGGGTGTTTGTCACTTTTTGAAAGCTACATTTAAGGGATGAAATAAACTGAACAGAATTACTTATTTTTGAATAATACTTAGTCTATCAGAACACTTAAATATAGTTAATGTATTTGAATAATAAGGAAGAAATTTCCCTCTCTGTTTCCAAAGCAAAAGTATAAATAACCTTTTACTTGGCAGGGACTTCACTCTATTTCTAAAAAGCCAGCAAGCACTATTCCTGAAATAGACCGATCTGTTCCTCTGCATACACCCTATTAACATTTTAGCTACATCTCTGCCGTATCTTGATGTGATAGATTGTAGAAAATTTCTTGCTACTGGAACTTCACGATGCTTTCCTTTTAAACATCAGATAGAAAGTATGGATAGTAAATCTCAGATTAGTTGCCATTCTTGGTCTTGGTAGAGCTGCCACCGACAGCCCCCGTCAGTTACAACAGAGTGTTTCTCTCCAGCAACCCAGCTTAGATTGCAGACTGAGCCAGGCTCGCCCAGGATTCAGTGCAGCGTCTTCCAAAGCTGTAGCCACTGCTCTCAGAAGAGACTTGAGAAGCCCTCCCTTTGATGCCTGCGTGTGGCTGTTCTCAGATCACAGTAGCTACGGCAGCATCTCAGGGGATGCTGGCAGGGGTGTCCTGGGTATGACACTGCGGCGGGGCCTGCAGCATCTGAACGAAATGGGCCGTGACATTGAGCAGCCTAGGGGAGTCCAAAGCCACATTTCAAAGGTGCAGTGGCCCGAGGTGAACCCCAGAGCCTGGCACTGAGGTGCCTGGAGTTGACCTGTCACAACTCCATTGAGAGAGCTGGCTGAATTCTGTACCTGCGTGGGCAAGATGGCTGTGTTTGCTCTTGGACCCTTCCCAGGCCAGGGCTAGGGAGGTTGTCTGCACAGCTAGTGGAAGCTTGACTGTTCACACTCAGGGCTGAGTCCCTCACCTTTCTCTGAGCCCAGGGAAGATGGACATACTGCTGTGACACAGCCAGCCTGGCAGGAGGAAGGCGCGTGTGGGTTTGTGCACCGAGGCCTCCTTCCTCTTGAGGAGCAGGAAGGGCGTTTGGGATCCTGCTTCCAGCTGCTTTCCCTTGCTAGATTCTTGGCCTCGGGGGCCAGGAGAAGCTGAGTGCAGACCTGAAGCCTGGACCCCTTCCACAGCCTCCGCGGCGCTTGTGGTGGTAAGCGGGTTGTGGCAATTGGAACTCCAAGCCCTACCCTGGCATGCCTGCCCCTTGGGGCATCTCAGGCACCTGCTGTGTGCCAGGCTTCATGGCAGGGTAGGCGGCAGCAAGGGCTGTGGGGAGGAGGGGGCATGGTATGTGGATGTTGTGGAGAAGCATGAGGGAGGCACTTGAGGCAGTGACAGCAGAGCCGAGACCTGCAAGGAGGGGACTGGCTGGGGGGTGTTGGAGCTCAGAAGGCTGCCTCTACCAGAGCCACAGTGTCCACTGAGGGCAGAGGGAGGACCGAGGACCGGGGAAGCCATGTGCATGGTTCACGTCAGGTATGTACCAGAGCCACAGTGTCCAGTGAGGGCAGAGGGGACACCGAGGCCCAAGGAACCTGTGTGCGTGGTTCGCATCAGGTGTGCAGGCCTGCCCGGCTGTGCTGCCCTTCTCAGTCCTGGCCGGGCCTGGGGTCCCAGAGGGAAGGGCACATCCTTGCGTCTCCCTCTTCTTGCTTTCCTGTTGCTTCCTGGTCAAGGAATGCTTGTTTATTGCAACTCTGGCAACTATTCTGAATATTAAGAGGAGTTTCACAAAATTGTAGGGGGAGAGGAGCTAGGGATTCATTTTTTTTTCTCCACCTGATTTTACACGAGGCTTCTGCCATCCCTTAGTGTGCAGGCAGAGTGCAGATGCTCTGCGGTTATTTGTCCAGGAGGAGAAGAGCTTCTGGGAACTCACAGATCTGATTGTTGCAATAGCACTGACATTTTTACATGGAGAATGCTGATATCTATAGTAAACGGAGTAAAACTTCAGTAGCCTCAATATAAAGATGCCGAGATGATCTTAGAGCCACTTTGTCCATAGATCCTTCTGCAGCGTGGAACTGCAGCGTCTATCAGCCTCTGTGGTCAGTGGCCACCTGTGGGTAATTGAATGCTTGAAGTGCAAATGAGAAACTGAACTTCTAATTTAATTTTAGACAAATAGCTACATGGGCTGGGCGCCGTGGCTCATACCTGTATTCCTAGCAGTTTGGGAGGTCGAGGCAGGTGGATCACATGAGGTCAGGAGTTCGAGACCAGCCTGGCCAACATGGTGAAATCCCGTCTCTACTAAAAATACAAAAAATTAGCTGGGCATGGTGACAGGCACCTGTAATCCCAGCTACTCGGGAGGCCAAGGCAGGAGAATTACTTGAACCCGAGAGGCAGAGGTTTGCAGCAAGCCGAGATTGTGCCACTGCACTCCAGCCTGGGCAACAGAGGGAGACTCTGTCTTAAGAAAAAAAGATTTAAAAAAAAAAAAAAAAAACCTACACATCCCTAATTGCTTCTGTAGGAGACCGCATGGTTCCAGAAGGTAGACCTTGTGTTGGGGACTCTGCATTGTCAGGCTGGAGACACAGTCTCCCTTCCTAGCAGCGTGGGCTCCTGGGCTGCCCTTCTACCAGAAGGGATGGTGGTGTCTCTGGAGGTATCTGTGGACTCAGATCTATGTGGATTAGTGACTTGTGTTACTCACAGATACTTAATTTTATGGGTAAATAAATACCCGGACTTGATGCGAGCTTCAGGGCAAGAATCGGGAGTAGGGAGTGAAAAGTGACGAGGGCACCCATGGCTTGTCCTGCTGCCCCCGGCACCTGGTTGGGGGGTCCCCTCTCCTCTGAAGCCCCTGGCACCCGGTCGGGGGTCCCCTCCCCATCTGAAGCCCCCGGCACTTGATTGGGGGCTCCTCCTCTGAACCCCCCGGCACCTGGTCGGGGCGCCCCTCCTCTCTGAAGCCACCAGACCCTCCTGGCCTGCAGTGCTGCTTCTCCAAATGCTGCCCTTGGCTGTTTTCCAGGAGTCACTGGCGCCTGAGCAGGCTGCATGTGTCACTTCTGCACGGTTTTGGGGTGTCAGTGAAGCTCATTCGTCTTGTCTTCCTTCTCATGTGCCACATCTCACCTGTTGGCTTGTGGGTAGGTCTGTCTGAGTCCGTGTGTGTACGCATTGTGCGTTCTCAGGCTGTACTTGGTGCTTAGGTGACAAGACGTCTTACAGCAATGGACTGTCTGCTCCAAAGGGCGCGGTATGTGAATTGAGACATGGTTTACTTGTGGGGTTTAAATTTTCTGGGTGTTGGAGGCAATTAGGGGAAAAAAGGTCTAAAAAGGCCCCTGGGGATGAGGGAGGCGATAATGAAAAAAATGACTTTATACACACTTAGCAGTTGATTTAATTTGAAGGTGAATTTTGCATTTTGGGGACTCTTAAAGCTACTGTTTGTAGGGATTCCTTGATGAGCTTCTTGTTTTTTGTCAAGTAGAAAGTAAAGTGGATCGGTTTTGCCTTTAATTCTGACTGACTAGAATCTACTTCCCTTTTTCCCCCCATTCATGTTAGGGTGGGGATTGGACTAGAAGAGCTGTAGGATCTTTATTTCTGATCTTAAATGAATTTTTTCTTTACTCACTTTTTTTTTTTTTTTTTTTTTTTTTTTTTTGGTGAGCTGCTATTTTTTCCTGCAATGCACTGTTCTTTGGTTTGGGAAATGTGCTATATTTGTACCGTGCTTTAAATGTACACAATCGTTCTAAATTGCTACTTTAAAGTTAGATATAACATCTTAATTAAAATGTCATCCATAAATCAGGCACAGTCTGTGAGGTCGTGCAAGCATGGAAGCTCCACAGTCTGAGGCCTGGAGACCCCTCTTGCCGCTTCCCTCCAGCCGTGTCTCCTCCCCCGGCCACGTCCCCTCTGGCCACGTCTCCTCCCCCCACCACACCATGTCACCCCGCATCCCCCGCCAAGTCACCTCTGGCCACATCACTTCCCTCCCAGCCACATCACTTCCCTCCCAGCCACATCATCTCTGGCCTCGCTGCCTCCCTCCGTCCCTCCATCGCGGTGGCCTCCGCGGCTCCTGCTGACTGCCCTTCTGAGGGTCTGTTCGAGGCTCCTTTCCTGTCTTCTGCTCCTGAGTGGGTCTCGGGCCTGGATGTTTCACAGGACACAAGTTTGTTCCCTTCCAGCCGTGGGTCTCTGGGCGACAACTCCAGAGAGGGCACCAAGCTCTCCTTACCCACCTGGGGGCCCTGAGCCCTGACTGCCAGGGCTTTCCTGGGGGGTGGGGCAGACTCATGTGTGAATTGGACTGAAAAGGTGCTTCCAGGAATCCTCGTTTTAAGTGCACTGGGGCAGAGGTGGGAACAGGGGACCACCATACCACCTGGTTTGCTCAGAATTTGGTCCCGATCACAGCCAATGAGGCAACACAAGCACCTCCTAAATGAAGCATTCCAGACTGCTTTTACACATGACAGTTGTGATGGCTGAAAAAGGCTTCACACAATGAGTGAGTTTGAGCTGCATTTGAAGGAAGAACAGGTCCCTGCAGATGGAAATGAGAGATAAGGGTGACCCAAGCCATCAGCAGCTGCGGGTGGGGTGGTGTGGGCTCCCCAGGGATGGTGGGCATGGCTGAAATGCAGGAGAGGGCAGGGGTGCGATGGAACAGCAGGGCAGCGTTAAAATCCCCCTGCAGAGAGGGACATGACTGAGATTTTATCACATGTATAAACTGAGAGATGATTTGAGGAGGATTTCTGGGAGCCCGTGGGAAGAGCACGTGGTCATCGTCAGTTCTCTGGATCTCTGAAAACAGTCATGCCTCTGCCTATCTTGTGAGTTATTGTGAAGATCAAATCAGATAATCTTCAGCGAGCTTTGTAAATGCTAAAGCTCATGACAGAGGCTGTTCCAGCCCCCTTGTCTCCACCCTCCCTTCCTCCTGGATAATGTGAACCCTGCTGGGTACCTCGCTGTCTGCCTGCCTTCCTGGTCTGTAACATGAGGCATGAGTATTTGCTGGGTACCTCGCTGTCCGCCTTCCTTCGTCCTCAGTAACGTAAGCCCTGAGTATTTGCTGGGTACCTCACTTGCCTGCCTTACAGCTGGCTGTGGCCTTGTCACACACACTTGGCTGGCACATAAGCAGAGGTACTTGCCGGGCCTGGGAGGGCTTTCTAACATGTGGGTGCATGCTTTTCCCTGTAGGCTGGAGCTGCAGGAGCCCTCCTAGATCAGAGGACCAAGGCTGTGGCCTCGGGGTGGGGGCTGGGGGAGCTCCCTGGGTTTATTGTGTGGGTGAGAGCAAACTTCAGTCCCGCTGCAGCACCGGGATTCAGGGTTCCCTCTGGAATGTTCTGAATGAGAAACAGGAAGTATGCGTGCGTCTTCTGAGGATTTGATGGTTATCTTGGGAGAGCACTTGGTGCCCCTGAGCTATGAACCTGCAGAACTGCTTCTTCCACTAACGGCCTTCTTTATCTAAAGAATGACTTACAAACTATGCCACTTCAGATGTAGGTATGTGCAGGTGTGGCCTGATAAATAAACAAATTGACTCTTTCATCTCAAGGAAAATACCTTACAGTATTCCCAGTGATAGACATTTGAGCTTTCCAGTGAAAATTAAAATATAAAAATCTTGTGTCCACCACTTTTTCATGTGATCAATGGTGATATTGATGTGATTTTTTTGACATTATATAATGAAACATGGAAGCTGCTCATAACTCTGAACCAGTGTTTTCTAACCAAAGTGTGATTACAAAATCGTGTGCTGGTAAAAGAGCCATTCAAGTGAAGGACAGACCAGTCGGCTTAGAAGGAATTGGGGCAGAAAGGCCCGTCGACCAGGGTCCAGACTCTGCGTTGCAGACAGCCTGCACAGAAGTGCCGCTTGTTGCATTTGGCAGCAGAGAATACCTAAAATTATCTGAAAACACAATGAAAATACTTCTTCCTAACTGTATGTAAGCATGGGGTTGGACTTTCTTCATAAACTTCAACCACAGCTCTGCAGCCCACTGAACGCAGATGCAGGCATGAGAACCCTGCTGTCTGAGGTGTAGAGAGGTGTTAGGTGTTTTCACAGCAGCACAAACTGTTGCCACACTGCTGCTTATTTTGGAAAATGGTTTTTTCTTTAAGACTGTGTTGTTTATTACCATGTAATGACTTTATTTAAAATAAATTTGTTACTTTTTTTTTTTTTTTTTGAGACAGAGTCTTGCTCTGTCACCCAGGCTGGAGTGCAGTGGCGTGACCTCAGCTCACTTCAACCTCCACCTCCTGGGTTCAAGCGATTCTCCTGCCTCAGCCTCCCAACTAGCTGGGACTACAGGCACCCACCACCACTCCTGGATAATTTTTATATTTTAGTAGAGATGGGGTTTCACCATGTTGGTCAGGCTGGTCTGGAACTCTGACCTCAAGTGATCCACCTGCCTCGGCCTCCCAAAGTGCTGGGATTACAGGCATGAGCCACTGCGCCCAGCCTCATGAGAAAGCTTTTTGTGATCTTTAATAAAGTACAAAGGGTTCCTGAGACCCAAAAGTTTGAAAACCACTGGCTTAAACCGACAACAAATTGTCCACGATTCTTCAGTGTACCTTCTAATCTGTTGCTGGAGAAAGGATGTAAGGGGTTGCTTTACTTTTTTCATTTCACAACTCAGTGGTCCTGGGACAACTGGATATCCACATGGAAAAGGATGGACTGGACCCTCCCTCACCCTACACAAAAAAATGTCTCAAAATGGATCCAGCGTAAGAGCCGATAGTGTGAGACCCATTCTGTCAGTCTGCTGGGTACCGTAACAGACACCACAGACCATGAGGCTTAAACAACAGCATCTTGTTTCCTTTGTTCTGGAGGCTGGAAGCCTGGGGTCAAAGTCTGGGCAGGCTTGGATCCTCCGGGGCCTCACCCCATGCTGTGTAGACAGCGTATTCTCTGTGTCCTCATGGGTTTCTCTTATGTGTGTGTAGCACTGAGGACTCTGTGTCTAAATTCTCTCCTATTATAAGAACACCAGTCAGAGCCGGGTGTGGTGGCTCACACCTGTAATCCCAGCATTTTGGGAGGCTGAGGTGGGTGGATCACCTGAGGTCAGGAGTTCCAGATCAGCCTGGCCAACATGGTGAAACCTCATCTCTATTAAAAATACAAAAAATTAGCTGGGCATTGTGGCAGATGCCTGTAATCCCAGCTACTCAGGAGGCTGAGGCAGGAGAATCGCTTGAACCTGGGAGGCGGAGGTTGCCGTGAGCTGAGATCATGCCATTACACTCCAGCCTGGGCAATGAGAGTGAAACTCTCAAAAAAAAACAAAAAAAAAAAACAAAAAAAAAAAAACAAAACAAAACACCAGTCATACTGGATCAAGGCCTTACTCTTAAGATCTTATGGGACCTAAATTGCCACGTTAAAGGCCCTGTATTTAAATACAGTGACATTTTGAGTTTCTGGGGGTTGTGACTTTAACATGGGAATCCTGGGGGCGGGGGGGACACAGTTCAGCCCATGACACCCTTAGGGGAGAATCCAGGTGAAACTGTTACGTTGGATTAAGCAATTGTTCCTTAGATGAGACGTCTAAAGCATAACAAGCAACGGAAGAGAAAAAGTCTCAAAATGTTCATTTCAGAGGATACTATTAAAGTAAAAAAACCCACAGAACAAGATACATTATCCCGATAAGGGCCTGATATCAAGAATATCTTTAAAAACTCTTACTCAGCAATAAAAAAACCAACTTAAAAATGGACAAAGGATTTGAATAGACATTCTCCAAAGAAAGATATAAATGCCTTAAAAAGCACATGAGATGTTCAACAGAATTCGTCATCTTAGAAATGGAAATCAAAACCACCGTGAGATGCCACTTCACAACCACTGGGATGAGTAAAACTCCAGTATTGGATGGTGACATGTTGGTGAAGATGGGAAAATTGGAATCTATATATTGCTAGTGAGAGGGGAAGGCAAATGGTACAGTTGCTTTGGAAAAGTCTGGCAGTTTCTCAGAAAAGTTAAGCATAAAATCACCATACGACCCAGCAATTTCATTCCCAGGCATATGCCGAAGAAAACTGAAAACATTTTTACAAAAAAATCTTATGCAAGAATCTTCATAGCAGCATTATTCGTAATAGTCAGTAGAAACAGCCCAGGTGTCTGTCAACAGATGAACGGATAAAGAAAATATATGCACGCAATGGAGTATCACTCAGCCATAAAAAGGAACAAAACAGCATGTGCTCCAACCCCAACGAGCCTTGAACGTGAAAGATGCCGGCGCCAAAGGTCACGCCAAAGTCACGCACTGTGCGATTCCACTCACCTTGAACGTGAAAGATGCCGGCAGCAAAGGTCACGCACTGTGAGGTTCCACTCACGTTGAACGTGAAAGATGCCAGCACCAAAGGTCACGCACTGTGCGATTCCACTCACCTTGAACGTGAAAGATACCGGCACCAAAGGTCACGCCAAAGGTCATGCACTGTGTGAGTCCACTCACAACAGGCGTCCAGAATGGGCAAATCCAGAGAAACAGAAGTCAGCTGGCGATTGCCAGGGACTGGTGGAAGGAAGGAGCAGGTGCTGACTCTTAATGGATTCAAGGTTTCTTTTGCGGGTGGTGAAAAAGTCCCAGAATTAAATACTAGTGGTGATTGTTGTGCAGCTTTGAGAATATGCTAAGAAGACTGAATTGTACCCTTTAATATGGGGGATTTTATGGTTTGTAAATTGCTTTTCAATTTAAAAAGAAACTAAAGAACTTATTTGGTGTTGATATTTAGAATGTGAAAGAGACTGTATCCAAAACATGTTACTATGTAACTCACGTCCCCAGAGAGTTAAACTTCATTTTCTGAGGATCTTAAAGTATGTGTTTGAGCCTAGGAGACACAATGATCCATACTATATGTTACAGCCCGTCTTACTGATTTCTGTCTCATGTAACAACTGTATTCAGGGAAAACCAACATGTAAACGTGAGCTAAATGCTCTGCAGAAGCACATTCCTCTTACCCAGATGGTCTTTAGTGGTGCAGTAAGAGATAGGGTCATAGCAACGTCAGTTTAATTTCCATGGCAACAGGAATTTGGCACATCTGATGAGTTAGATCTCCCTGCACAGCTCCTAACAGGGTTACCCATTTCTGTGTGGTGTCTCTGTACGTTCTCGGTACTGAAATCAGTGATGGCACCTGCACAAACACTTGCCCGGAAACGTGCACAAAGCTGGTGAAGGCAGAGGACAGGCGAGTGGGAAGCATGGCTCAGCCCTTGCAAAGGAGACGGTTATTCCTAACGCAGAAGATTCAGGAACACGATCCTTGGGAAGACTGGTGATGTCCATGGATCTCACCGCTGTCCAGTTGTATCTGTGCAGTGAGTTACCAAATCCGCCAGAACCACATGTGTTGGTATCGGTGTCATCATCATCACTCAATGTTTCTGACTTTTGGTATTGGTGTCATCGTCATCACTCAGTGTTTCTGACTTTTCCTGGTGCTGAGGATGACTGCATGTGGCAGAAGCAAAGTGCTGGGCTTAGAAAAGAACTGGGATCTGATTATCTGTGCTATCAAGAGGGGCAGGGTCAGAACCCCCCACTCCCCAATCTGATAAGAGCTGGGATCTGATGATCTGTGGTATCGAGTGGGGCAGGGTCAGAACCCCCCACTCCCCAATCTGATAAGAACTGGGATCTGATGATCTGTGGTATAGAGAGGGGCAGGGTTAGAACCCCCCAATCCCCAATCCGATTGTTGAAGAAATAGTTAGCTTGGGAGGGTTTTTACTCCTAAGGCTGAAGCTCGCATTTCTGGAGCCTGGGCTGTCAGCCGTGGTGGTTGGGGAATGCTGGGGCTGTGGTCGTCCGGCCGCCGGCAGCCCTGCTGTGGTGGGTCCTGCCTCTTTGACACTGTTCATTTCTGAAGCTTGTTTTCCCCAGTGTTGGAAGTAGCAGCACTGGAGGAATGGCCTTCTTCCTACAGCAAAGCTCTGCCAGGAGAGGAGAAGACATGGAGCGTCTGTTGAGGGACGTGATGTTCTGGGCACTGCACCATGCGTTCTGCTTCTCAGCGGTGCCTCCCGGTTGATGTTACCGTCACCTGGCATCGCCCAGGAGGTAACTCGCAGATGCCACACTGACGGGAAGCCGCGGCAGTGCAGTTTGAATCCAGGGCCATCTGGAGCACTTCAGCAAGGTCGGGCTGGATGCATGTGCTCCACCCAGTGGGTGGCCTGTGGAGCTGGGGTGGCGTGAGAGCCAGAGGGTCCTGGTGGAACCCTGTCAGATGACAGGAAAGAGGCCCATGAGGACAGGAACCAGTGGATTCGAGGCAGGGAACCGAAGGAGCTCGGAAAGGAGCGAGCTGTCACAGGGTGGGAGGCTCAGGAGCCAGCAGGCAAGTGGGATGTGGCCTCAAGGTGCTGCTGGGTTGGTGAGGGGCCTTCTGTGACTTTTCAGTTGTAGGGGTGGGTGCCAGCTCCCGTAGATAGAAGAGCCAAGTGTCCTGCAGGAGACCAATGTGTGTCCTGGGAGTCCCCAGGGGTGTGTCCTGGCACGCGGCCCAGAGGCCCCTGACAAGGCTCAGTGCACCAAGCACACAGCGGATTGTTGGTGCGTGACCCAACGAGAAAATGAAGAAATGCGGTGAGGAGGGCCGAGAGACAGATGCAGGGATGCACGGGATGGGGTGCGGTCAGGTGGAGGGTTACACTGTGGGGTCCAGGAGAGACGGGTGTGGTCGGGTGGAGGGTCACGCTGTGGGGTGCAGGAGAGACAGGTGTGGTCAGGTGGAGGGTTACACTGTGGGGTCCAGGAGAGACGGGTGTGGTCGGGTGGAGGGTCACGCTGTGGGGTGCAGGAGAGACAGGTGTGGTCGGGTGGAGGGTCACGCTGTGGGGTGCAGGAGAGACAGGTGTGGTCGGGTGGAGGGTCATGCTGTGGGGTGCAGGAGAGATGGGTGTGGTTGGGTGGAGGGTCACGGGGGGGGTGCAGGAGAGATGGGTGTGGTCAGGTGGAGGGTCACGCTGCGGGGTCTGGGAAATGTATTGTTTTTGCTTCTTTCTGAGCAGCTAGACCTGAGCATGTCTGTGCTTTGACATTTAACCTGTGCACTGTCCTCGGCAGGGTGTGTGCCTCTGTGACAGAGGACACCTTGGCCAGAGTGGGTGTCAGCGGCGGTGGCCAGACTCAGGGTCCATGAATGTTGCGTGATAGACGTGTTTGGTACATTCTCAGCTCCTGCCCAGGTGCCTCCCGAGCATTGGGTGTCGTGGCTCCCCACACCCTTCCCATCTGTGTGCAGCACGACCACCACCTTCCTACCATGTGTTTGTCCTATCACGGCTGCCGTGTCTAATGCACGCTTTGCTTTCCAGCTACTTTCCTATAATCAAAACCCTTGAAAGGCTTTACCTGTGTTTCAGAGAGGACAGGGTTGTTAGTCTTTCATGATTGCTCTGAGGATTTCTAAAAGCAAGTGCACCTTACAGGATGCAAGAAATGGGAGACAGTAATTATTACTTTTCTCAGTTAAAGTCTTTTTATTGTGGTAAAATTACATAGCACTCCCACCATTTTTAAGTGTACGGTTTGGTGTGGCATTAAGTATATTCACACTGTCATGCCACGATCACCGCCATCTTCCTGGTCTCTCCATGCTTGAAACTCGGTCTACCAAACACTAGCTTTCCTCCTGCCCCAGCTCTGGTAAGCACTACAGATTGCTTATAGAGTAGGCTTTTTCAGTAAGAGAAGGGGCAAGGAGAAGAGGACTCAAGACTGTCTTGAGATTTGAGGAAGTGTTTTAGGTTTTGCTCTCTGGTTCCCAGTGTAAAGGAACATTGAAGACGTGGGAAGGTGGAAGGTCTGTGTGATCTCAGGAAGTGCTGGGCCAGGCAGCTTTCCCCCTGTGACGGGGGCACTTGCCCTCAAACACACCTGAGATAATTGTGTGAGGATGGTGCTGCGTTGTGACAGCTCTGAACTTGGTCTCCTTGGAAGTTACCAAGTATATAGCTTTGGCATTTACCATCTAGTGTCTGCGGGAGATCTAGAATTTGAACATTGTTGACTTTAGAACACACACATCATTTTTATAACACTTTACCTGTTCTCATAAATAGGAAATACGCTGTGTCCTTTTTATTTTGCTGTAATATTCTGTGTTGCAGTAGCAGTAGTTGCAGCAGATGCTACTTCTGATTCATGGTTATTGCCAAACACAAGCTTCTAGAAACCATGTGAAAAGTGAAGGGGAAAGTGGTTTTCTGTAAATGGCTTTTTTGAACATCTTGTTTTTTTCTGGAATATCTGTTGTGGTGTCAAACATTTTCATATTTAGGGGTTTTGTAATGTGTTTTATACTGGTTAGCTTTGGAATCCCATGTTTTTGCATATTGTGGGTCTGCTTTATCCTGTTATTCTATGATATAGTGTTTTTCAAAACTATTGGTTATTTCACTTTAAAAACCAAAGCAGCTTACAGTATGAGTGTGATTCCTGTAAGAATTTAATTGTAAAATTGATTTGTGTTCAATAAAGTTACTGGAATGACTAGTTAGATCAGTGGACAAAAAGATAAGAACATGTCAAGTCTCTGGACCAGGAAGGACTTGCAAATAATACATGTGATACACAGTAATCTCTTAACAAAATATTAGATTTAGTACATAACTTTTTAAAACCTCTATATTTTCTATTATAGCCATTCCACAGTGCCCATGGGGGTGGGTTGCAGGACTGCCTGTGGATACCAAGGTCTGTGGGCGCTCAGGTCCCTGGTATAAAATGGCATAGTGTTTGCATATGACATGCACATCCTCCTGCAGACTTTCAGTCATGTCAGGATTGCTCATAACACCTGTACCATGTACATGCCATGTGAATATTGTTAAACGATATTGTTTAATGAATAATAAAGTCTGAATGCTTAGTGCAAATATATTAAAAAAAATTCTTGATCTATAGTTGGTTGAATCCACAGGCCTGGAACCCCAGGATAGAGTACAAACTCTAGAAGCAAAATAAATATTTAAGAATCTAATACAGCAAAGATTAAAGGATTAATATGAGTACTCTATGAAAGGTTTGCTCAATCGATGAGAAATGCCGTAGGAATTCAGTAAACACACAGAATGATGTGAACAGACAACTCACAACTGAGGTCATATAGCAGATTCACAAAACACACAGAATGACATGAATAGACAACTCACAACTGAGGTCATATAGCAGATTCACAAAACACACAGAATGACATGAACAGACAACTCACAACTGAGGTCATATAGCAGATTCACAAAACGCATGGAATGACGTGAACAGACAACTCACAGCTGAGGTCATATAGCAGATTCACAAAACACACAGAATGACATGAACAGACAACTCACAACTGAGGTCACGGAACAGATTCAGAAAACGCAGGGAATGACATGAACAGAGAACTCACAACTGAGGTCATATAGCAGATTCATGAACACAGAAAAAGTGTTCTTAGTAGTCACGTACATTTAAATTATGTGCTGCTTTTTGCTAATGAGCACATTTTTCAAAGTCATATTACCCATTGCTTATAATTTGTTTTTGATATAATTTAGAATTGTGATAGTATTAATAGGTACAGTTATCTTTTGTTAAAAATATTGTTTTCAATAAGAACCTTAGAATGTTTATATCCCTTCCTGGGTAATTTGAAGTTCTTAGACTTATTTGTGAGGTTCTTAAGTTCGGCTAGAGAACAACAACAAAAACCCAAAACACTCAAACCCAGAGGCTGACAACATTGACTTAGATCTGAGAGCACAGGCAGGCCCCATCGTTTCCACTTTGAGACCCTGAACCATCCCTCTCTTGCACTAGCCCCTGTATGGCCCGAGCTGGAAGAGTCCAGGATTGTGGCACCTGTTTATGATGAAAATCTTCAGGAGACTGGGCACAGTGGCTCATGCCTGTAGTTCTAGTGCTTTGGAAGGCCAAGGCTGAAGGATAGCTTGAGGCCAGTAGTTTGAGACCAGGCTAGGCAACCAGATAGCAAGATCCCATCTCTACAAAAAAGAACTAGCCGAGCGTGGTGGTGCACAGCTGTAGTCCTAGCTACTTGGGAGTGGGAGGTGGAAGGATCTCTGGAGCCCAGAGTTTGAGGCTGGTGTGAGCTGTCATTGTGCCACTGCACGCCAGCCTGGGTGACAGAGCAAGATCCTGTCCCAAAAAAATAACTCGGGAAGCATTTGTTATCCTCAGAGGATACGGAGTCTAGAAACATAAAAAGCTTAAAAATTTAAAATAAATTCACAGACAGGCTCACGGTTGTTATCCCAGCTCTTTTGGGAGGCCGAGGCAGCAGCAGATCGCTTGAGGCCAGGAGTTCAAGGACCAGATTGGCCAACATGGAGAAACCCCATCTCTACCAAAAATACAAAAAATAGCCAGGAATGGTGGCGCGTCCCTGTAATCCAAGCTACTTGGGAGGCTGAGGCAGGAGAATCGCTTGAACCTGGGAGGTGGAGGCTGCAGTGAGCTGACATTGCCACTGCACTCCAGCCTGGGCTACAGAGCGAGACTCGGTCTCAAAAAAAAAAAAAAAAAAAAAAAAATTCACAGATGAAAGATAATGGCTCGATATTTAGGAAGACCCCAAGAGCTTTGCTTGTAGCCAGAGCAATGGGTTTGCACCACCCAGTGTTGACTCACCAGCCTGTGTCTCGTGTCTTCCCTCATCCCTCTCCTGTTGTCATGTTAATGGGGGGAACATAAGCCTGGCTGAAACCTGGGTGATACCCGTGTCCTGGGTGCCCTGGGCACAAGTGTGCGAGGTGGGGAGGGAGGAGGACGGGGGGGGGGCCAGGATGCTGGGTGCCCTGGGGACAAGTGTGTGTAGGGGCAGATGCTGGAGCCAGGTTGCAGTGACTTGTGTTGTCTGAGCTTCCTTGGGCATTAGAGAGCCACTTGTGGGAAGAAAAGAGGCAAATTGAAAGGAACTGGAGTCTGCCAGGGTGATCCTTATTTGTTAACAATGGGTATTTTAGACACAGTTTTAAATAAGAGTCCTTTCAGTGGAGAGACGCACCTGCCATGTTTGAGTCATATTTACCCCCAAATCAGAGAGATTCTGGTCCAGGTGAAGTCCGGGGAGCTGTGCAGGGGCCGAGATCCCACTGCCTCCTTCATACAGCCTTGCCTCTGGGTGGGCAGGTTGTCAAACTCACTCCACCCTCACTTCTTCCCCCACGGAGGGAATCAGACTTCACCTGGGACCTGGGCGAGTGCCTTCAGGCTGCCTGACGGGGTGCGGTGAGGAGAGCCTGGGGTGAGACACAGGACACAGCCAGCCTCATGCCTGATGCCCACCTTCTTTTGTTTATCTTCTATGACTACAAAATGGGTGGTGGTATCACGGCAGGGATGATACGTTCTAGGAAAAACAGAATAAAGAACTGGCCTGTGTTAAGTTTGAGATACTCAAGTAGAACACGGAACTGGGGGGTCAAGAAGATGGTTTCAGATGACTGCCTTTTCCCTTTGGATTTCCCACACACTCTTCTGTTCATGTAGGAGCTGTTTGCTGGAAAGAAGGTTTAATCAGTCAAAACCGAGTCATAGCTCAGGCTTCCAAAAACAGCACTCACCGTCTTTGTCTTAGCACCTCTCAGGATGGCCCCCCACTCCACAGAGCACTAGGAGTCAGTCCCATCAACGAATTCCGATTCGCTTTCACTGTCTGTTTGGCTCCTGGCATTAAATTGTGTCCTCCCAAATTTATGTCCCAGTCCTAGCCTCCAGGACTGTGACGTCCCTGTTGGGAACAGGTCTTTGCAGATAGATAAAATGCTGGCCCCCGGGACTCTGATGTCCCTATTGGGAACAGGTCTTTGCAGATAGATACAACTCTAGCCCCTGGGACTGTGATGTCCCTATTGGGAACAGGGTCTTTGCAGATAGATACAACTCTAACCCCTGGGACTGTGATGTCCCTATTGGGAACAGGTCTTTGCAGATAGATACAACTCTAACCCCTGGGACTCTGATGTCCCTATTGGGAACAGGTCTTTGCAGATAGATACAATGCTCTCAGGAGATATCCTGGATTTAGGGTGGGCCCTACATCCAATGGCTGGTGTCCTTGGAGAGGACAGGGAAATTTGAGACAGACACAGAAAGGGCTGTGTGAAGACAGAGGCAGAGACGGGCGTGCTGCGGTTGCAAGCTAAGGGACGCCTGAGCGCACGCAGTGGAAGAGGCAGGAAGGATCCCCCTTGGAGCCTGCGGTGGGAGTGCGGCCCTGCCCACACCTTGATTTTGGACTTCTGGCTCCCAAACTGGGAGAGAATCAATTTATTTTGTTTAAGCTGCCCAATCTGTGATGTTTGTTATGGAAACCCAGGAGAGCTAACGTACCATCCATCTGAAGATATTCTTTGCTCCTGAAGTGTGCCTCAGGATGGAAGCTTACATAAGCAATGGGAGAGAAATGTCGAAAATGTGGCATTTGCATACATATAAGTATGTGTATATGTTTATAATAATTATTTTGACCTAATTCTCAGAGTATACTGCAAGAGCAAATGTGACACAAGATGTCGTATTTCCTGGAGTTAACACCAATAATTCTTTGAACCAAACACATGTGCTCCTTTTACATATTTGACATAAAAGGTTCGAGTGCAGGTGTATGACTGCCATAGCCCACGTAGACTTTTTATGATCAGACTGTAACCTTGCATCTTGAGTAAAGATGGTAATATAAATGAACAGGTAAAGAACTTGAGGTCAGCAGTGACGAGTGTGGGATCACACTGAATCTTGTGTGTTTCGCTGTATCACTGCAGAGTGTAAATGAGAACCATTTTTAGCTTAAGGTTAAAATAGGTAACAGGAAACACTACAGAATGGGCACGAAGGCACGCCCCTCATTACCAAGGGTTACAGCCAAGTGTCTGCCTCCTGGGGAAGGATCTGTTCTGTGGGGAGTACTAGACGTGGATGATTTCTGGATGTGTGAAGGGAAATGCCCCTGAGAAGCGTGGCTTTGGCCGGAACACATCAGATGAGAGTTAGGGTGGTGTGGAGTTTCCACAGCGCCCCTCACGCCTGCTGCTGCTCTCCTCTCCCCACCCCTGGCCCTGACTCTTACCAAGGGAGGAAAGTTCAGCTCCAGCTGAGCCTGTGCAGGGCTGTGGGTCTCTAGGGCAGGTGCCGCCTTCTCCTGAACAGGCTGCGGCAGGAGGAGGGTCTGGCTGTGCTTGAGATGTGAGAGATGCTGTGATCCAGCATCCTGCAAACCCGGGTGCTGAAGGTTCCTCCTCCACTGTCCTGCAGGGAGAGGGGTCTGCTCCTGCCTCCCCTCAACCCAGGCTGACTTCTTGTCTGTTCTGTACACCGAGCTCTTAAGAGCAGGTATTGTTAAAAATAATCATCCAGCAGACAAACACTGTAAGGTGACAGCCTGGGAGGGTAGATGGGGCTGGAAGGTAGTTTCCTGAATAACAGGGTTCAGTTTCCTGTGTTGGCGTCATTTGACCCAAGGCCCCCAGATAATTGAAATATTGTCAATCAGCAAAACACCCATGTTGTATCTTTTTTTTTAAAGGAATGGGTGCGAACTTCTTTCTAACAGGGACCTGACAAAAGAGAAGGATTTCTTCACTGTAAGGTGAAGGTCAGGGCTGGTTGGCATTTGCCATCTGTGACTAGCAGGGACCCAGGCTGCTTCCCTCCTGCCGCCCAACTCCTGACCATCCGGCTCCTGCCTCTGTCTCCACCAGCAGGAAGAGGAGTGGGAAGGCGCCTTTTCGCCTTTAAGAGGATGAGGTGAGAGTTGGACCTGCCATTTCACACGCCCCTGAGGTGATTGTCCAGCATGGGTGGGAGTTGTGTTTGGAGGCCTGAGCCCCGTAAAGCTGGGGTTGCTGTTACCTGAGCAGCAGAGCATGGACTCTGGGAAGTAGGGTCAGAGGGCGGCCTCTGCTGCATCACAGGAGGGGCTGGCTCCTCGTCCCAGTTGACCATCGTCACTGTGGAAGGGGGCGTGGGCTTCATGGTCCATTGATAAATAGAACGTTCCTTTTTTTTTTTTTTTTTTTAAAGCATTCAAACCCTAATTCCTTCAGCCTTTACTAAAGTGGCATTTTGTAATTCCATGTGATTCCATTGTTATACCCGCAGGAAAGACTGCTTCCCGTACACCAGAAGTGTCTCTGAGACAGTTCTCAGCCCATTTAGAGAGTACATTTTCCCAAGGTTAAAGACACGGCCTCAGGAGGGGTTGAGGACACGCCTGTGACACGGCCTCAGGAGGGTTGAGGATGCGCCCATGACAAAGCAGATACACATTTATCTCTGTGTGCAGAGGGTGACTTTGAGTTCTGTCTTCTGTCCATGAGAAATTTCCTTGTGGACTAGTTGTGAGGGAGGTACATGGCTTTTTTTTTTTTTTTTTTTTTTTTTTTTTGTAGGTATCTCTGTTAGGAAGAGCATGGGAGGCAGGTTTGCCTAAGCCGTTCCCCACCTTGACTTCCCTTTAGCTTAGTGATTTTGGGGTCCTGCGATGTATTTTCCCCTCACACTCCGGAACACGCGGGCGCTCTAAACTGTGTTGTAGGAGGCCGTCTAACCTATTTAGAAGAATAAACTTTCTGGAAGGACTTGAGCACCTTCGTCCTTGAGAGAAACAAGCCTTTGTTTAGTTTGCCCCGAGGCTGTTATGGTGCCCCGGGCTGTGTGGCCTTTAGAAAGCTGTGTCCCTCTGAGCACCTGCCTGTGGAATCTGGTGACTTTGAAGTTAATCCAGCAGCTAGGTGTTTTGGAAAGCAGGTTGCTCTTAAAGTGTTGGTGATGATGATTCTAACACGGGAATTTCAATGGGTGTTTCCCACCCTTCTTTCTTTCTCTCCTCATACCCGAGACGCTGCATTTGACCTTAGTCTTCATCGAGGGAGGGTCAGTTCTGACCCTTTCTTAGATATTGACCTTGAACAGGAAAACACTCGAGCTGTGAGAGTGTGCTGGGAACTACGTAAGTGGGGTTCATGTGTCAAACTCAGTAATAGTTTAAGAAATGTCAATTCTAGGCTGGGCATAGTGGCTCACATCTGTAATCCCAGCACCTTGGGAGGCTGAGGCGGGCGGATCACTTTTGAGCCCAGGAGTTCGAGATCAGCCTGGGCAACATAGCAAGACCCTGACGCTGGCGAAAAATTAACTAGGAGTAGTGGTGTGCACCTGTGGTCCCAGCTACTCGGGAGGCTGAGGCTGCAGGATATCACCCAAGCCTGGGAAGTTGAGGCTGCAGTTGAACCATGATAGCACCACTGTACTTGTGGTGCACTGTGCCTAAATGACAGAACAAGAACCCCCGCCACCACACAGACACTCACACACCCACTCACGCACCCACACAAAATACCAATGCTAAATGGACAGAAACGAGGTCTTTTCAGTGGAAAAACATCCTGTTTTGGTTGCTGTACTTAGGTAAGTGTTGACTCATTTGCCAGTATGAAAATGCAGCGGCCAGTTCTGTTGGGACCACCTGTTAAGGCTACTCTGGGCCTCATGGTTTGAGAAGGGTGTGTCCGGGGGAGAGTGGGAGTGGCTTAAGGGCCTAGAAGCCAGTTCTGCTTCAGCGTGACTGCAGGTGTGGAGGTGGGGGCAGGGCTCTCTGCGGGCATGAGTGGGTAAATGGATAGGCTTCCAGGATGAGCCCCTGTGACTTCGCCGGGTTTACATCTATGCAATACAAATCCACAAGCTCTTACCCTAGAAGCTTCTGCCAGGGCTGATGGACTGGCCTGGGGACAGAGGGTGCCTTCTGGTTTAGGAAGAACACTCAGTCACTTAGGTCTAGGATTTATGGCACTAAAGGGGACTCGTCATACTTGGAGCAGCAGCCATCTGCATTCTAGACTTGGTTCTAGGCAAAGTATTTTAGAGACTTGTGGTACCCTGTGTTCTCTGTTTATCTATAAAACAAGTTACAGTTATAACTAGTTAAAACCCATTTTAAAAATTTAGCCACAGAATATGGTAGTTGTGGTGGAGCCTGTCCAGAGGCCCCTACACTTGGATGCCGCCACGTTCTGGAGTTGCAAGCGTTGCTTGCATTGGCTGCTCCTCTCGGCGTGTCTGTGTTCTTGACACGGGCGCCCATTGAGGCAGCTGTTCGTCCGTGTTCCTCTGAGGTTCTGCAGACTTCATGGTCCCTCGGCACAGCATACGATATCTGCTTGCATCCTGATTTCCCCAAAACCCAGGTCAGGCAAAGAATTCCTTACACAAAACTGCAGAGGGCTCCATGGTGTGGATTTGCCAGTGACGCAGCCTCTTCCCAGCTTGGCCTTCATCTCCAGAGTTGGCTTTAGGGCAATAGAAGCTTCTGTCAGACTGCGGGGCCCTGAAGCTTTGGTGCTAGGAATTCGGTGAACGGTATGTATGATACCCCATTTCTTTGCATTTGTAGCAATAGTTGTTAACAACATGACCACGAGATGTACAGAGGAAGGAAAAAGGAGGTTTCATTTTCAGAGTAACGGTCTGTACTTTGGGAAATGTGGTCTTGGGGGAACTGTAAGCACACGCCCCTCGGGAGGGGAGGAGGCCACGGCATTTAAACGCTCCGGGGTTCGCTGTGTGTGCTCATCGGGCTCGTGGAATGCCTGAATGTTTACAGGGAAAGTGGGGTTTGTTCGCTGTGTGTGCTCATCATGTTCGTGGAATGTCTGAACGTTTACAGGGAAAGTCTAGCACGCGTAGTGAGTTAACCTGTAACATCCGTGTTCACCTTGGGGCGAGCGTAACATTTGAAGTGAGGTGGACTCAGTGCGTCACGTCCAAAGGTGAGCTGTTGGGCACAGACGTTTCTGCGCAGCCTCTGTCAACAGCCAGGACTGGCTCAGGGTCTGCAACTTCTGGCGGGAAAGGACACTCACGAGACCCTTCTGTCCAGTCGGGGCTGCTGGCAGGGTCCCAGGGCAGGGTGTCTGGTCAGCCGGTGTCGGGAGTCCGCCAAGATCCCGTGGGCAGCGTTCCTCTAAACCAGGCTTCTGTTTGATTGCGGGGGTTATGCTGGTTAACAAACCGTACAGGAGTTAGTGCCGTGGGGCTTCAGGGCCAACCTTCCTCCCTGTGATGCCGCTTACATTTCTCTCTGGGCCTCATTGTAGCCACAGAGAGTCCATCTCGTCTGACAGCAGGGGGTGCCATGTTGACATAGTAATTTATTGTATTAATCATAACTTTTTTATTACTATTTTAGTAACAGTCTTTTTTTTTTTTTTTTTTAAGAGACAGGGTCTTGCTGTAGTGCCCAGGCTAGTCTTGAACTCCTGGCCTCAAGCAACCCTCCCACCTCAGCCTCCCAAAGTGCTGGGCTTACAGGCATGAGCCACTGCACCAGCCTACAGCCATGGTTTTAAAACTCAGCAGTTTAAAAACCCTACTCCTCTCGCCCCCTCAAGCAGGCTGGTTGGCCTTGTACAAACTGGGGTGTCATGACCTTGGCCCCTCTTTTATTTTTCCCTTTCTTTGGCCTCAAGTTCTGATAAGAACAGCAGTTAATAAAACGGGCATTAGGTAATTCTTCTGTTAATAAAACCAGACTTCTCATCAGTTAGAGATGTTTGTCCCCAGGAGTCCAGAAAGCTATTTTGAATCAAGCCCATAGCAAATAAGTAAGGAACGAAACCCTTGGTCCTCTGCTTAATATCTGGGAAATGTGTTAGTTGCTGACACCCTTTAATCTGTGCTCATGTGCTGCATCTCATCACGGGAAGCAAAGTCACCCTGTGGGATAAAGCCCGGCTCACAGTGGCACATCAGGGATGCTCCAGGCTGTCAGTCACTTAGACAGCGGCGGGTGTGGAGAATCAGCATCGTGTGCAGAGCTCGGGCAACTGGAGTGCATCCACCTTAGAGACCACACAGCCAGTCGGCAAGGTGGACGTCCAGGCAGATGGCCTGACGGGCCCGCCGCGCAGTGGCAAATTAGGAATTTGTTAGCAAAGAAATGAAACTCGCCTGTGGGTCCCAGCTTCTCGGGAGGCTGAAGCAGGAGGATTGCTTGAGCCAACGTCAAGGCTGTGATGAGCCGTGGTCGCAATACTGCACTCCAGCCTGGGTGACAGAGCGAGACTCTGACTCAAAAAAATAAAGCAAGCTAAGTCTTTCTCTCCATAGCACGAGGGAGAACTTATCGAAGTAACTGCAATAAAAATCTTAGATGATGTAATTTCAGTGGCTAAGTGAGCTGTCCAGCCCATGTGGCTGGCTCACAAAGATGCAACGGAGCCAGGTGCTGCTGCAGCTGCCCTCTCACCCTGATCGTTTGTGGACGTTTTCTGTTTTACAGTGTTTAGGATCTGTCTCCTGTCTTTTGTTTTCCCATATCTCCCTTTTGGATACGTAGCTCACTGCTTTATAGCTAAGCATCAGTAAGATAGGTTGTCTATTTTGAGAACTAACTTTTGTGTCTTTTAAGGACAGAAAACGAAGCAGGTGACAGGAGCATGGCGACGTGGTGAATAGATTTAGATGAATATTTAATACTTGGCACCACTCTGATCCCTTCATCCTCTCATTCTTAATTACAGCCGCTGCCTCCTAGGACAGAACACTTCCAGCTCTGTCAGTAGGAATTAAACATTTTCTAAATCAGAAGTTTTAAACAGTATTTTACGTGAGTACCCAGTCCATAAGTGCTCACTGTACTGGTGTGTGGTGTAGAGGAAGGAACGGGGGCTTGGGACCAGGTCTATGGTGCAGTGTTCCGGTTCCCATCTATGAGATGGGATAATGAGATGGCCTAGAAGAAGGTTCAGAGGGTCTATGATGCATTGTCCCGGTTCCCATCTATGAGATGGGGGCCATGAGACGGCCTAGAAGAAGGTTCAGAGGGTCTATGGTGCATTGTCCCGGTTCCCATCTATGAGATGGGGGCCATGAGACGGCCTAGAAGAAGGTTCAGAGGGTCTATGATGCATTGTCCCGGTTCCCATCTATGAGATGGTATCATGAGACGGCCTAGAAGAAGGTTCAGAGGGTCTATGATGCATTGTCCCGGTTCCCATGTATGAGATGGCCATGGGACAGCCTAGAAGAAGGTTCAGAGGGTCTATGATGCATTGTCCCAGTTCCCATCTATGAGATGGGGGTCATGAGACAGCCTAGAAGAAGGTTCAGAGGGTCTATGATGCATTGTCCCAGTTCCCATCTATGAGATGGGGGTCATGAGACAGCCTAGAAGAAGGTTCAGAGGGTCTGATGCATTGTCCCAGTTCCCATCTATGAGATGGGATCATGAGACGGCCCAGAAGAAGGTTCAGATTGTGAGATTGAACAGATCTGCCCCACTCCTGGGAGCCTCGAGTCTAACTCGACTTGGGCAGGTTCTAGGGAAATGCCGGCAGCACCCTCCTCACAGGTCACTGGGAGGGCTTCTGGCACCGTTCCCGTCAGGTGTCTCATCAGCTCAGCTTGCCCATCTCAGAAGCTGCTGGTAGTGTTCTTGTTCCTGTTGTTTCTTGCGTGTTATTTAGGTTCTGTTCATGTGGGGACCTAGGAAGTTCCACAGTGAGAGCCTTCCTGCCTGGGCGCCAGCCCCACGGAGGACGGTAACTGCTTGAGGTTGGCTTTTGCCCCCGGCCTCACCTGTGGAAGCATTGATGCAGTGGTACTTTTCAAGCTTCTGGGCACACAGCACCGTTGTGTGGATCCACAGGACACTGTGGCGTCCAAGCACGTGCTCCCAGAGGAGGGGACCCTACGGGCGCTGATGCTGCGAGTCGGCGGAGAGTCCAGCGAGTGAGACTCACTGTGACGTGCACAGCTGCCGTCTGCACAGCGCCTCCTGTGTCCAAGATGGTTGTGTGACAAATGCACAAAGCACATCTCCAGCAAAAAGCTGCTGAGTGTCCACGTCCGGGATATCCACCACTGTGGCTTTTTGGTGTTAATAAGATGAATGTGAGCAGCAAGTGGTCTTCGTTCTGGGGGAGCAGCGGGCGGTCTTCGTTCTGGGGGAGCAGCGGGCAGTCTGCGTTCTGGGGGAGCAGCGGGCGGTCTTCGTTCTGAGGGGGGCAGCGGGTGGTCTGCGTTATGGGTGTGCATGACTGTGCCACTGCGTTTTTGTTTTTATGTCTTGATGAAAGGCATGAACGGCTCCTGACTAGGGTAGGTAATGATGCTGTGACCAGGGACTCTGCAATATTGTAGCTTGAGGAACCAAGGAGGTTTTCTCTCTCACAAACCCTTCAGGGGGGATGTTCCAGGCTGGTGACTGCTCCGTGAAGTATTCAGGGATCCAGGTTCCTTCCAGACCCTGCCCTGCATTCCCAAGGACACGACTGTCCTTGCTGTGGTTGGGGCTGGGTGATTGCCACGCTGGCGGGGGAGGCTTAGGGCGAGAGTGGCCGTCATTTACCTAATCTATATAATTATGCGGCGCTGGGAGTAAAGTGTAGCCATGGCCTGGAGGATGGACGATGGACGTTGGTGAACAACTGGCTGCACTCACTGCAGCTGGCCCAGGGACGGGAAGGATGGCTGATTATGCCGTTCAGTGGTACCTGGTCCTTTCAGATTTGACCTCCTTATGGATTTTCTGCTGTAAAGAGGAGAGAGCCTGCGGTTCTAGGCCAGCCATCTCACTCATCTCATAACATCTTGTATCCCTTAGCCAACATTTATGTCAAGTTTTAGAAGTCCTACAAACTGGCGAGCATTTCTCAATCTGGTGTAACCACTGGATTTTATGTCTGTGTCTGCATCTGTATTTACGTCTCTGTGGTTGACACTCTAGTACATTTGTAATAGGTTCTATTTGGTGGAAGTTACTTTCAACAAACTCTTGCTGCTACTTGAATTTTCAAGGTTGCAAGTAGAAAGGAGGGAATAAAAACCACATCTTTTTGCTCTAATTTTAAAATTTGTTGTTCCCCAAATCACACCATAAGTACAAATATTACAAATTACAAAAGCAGCGGCCAGAGTCAAGGTTAAGAGATTTCTGGGTGATTCTAGCTCATCAGCAATATTTGCTGAGGTGTGTGCAGCAGAGCAACATGCCAAGAAGCCCAGAAGCGGGGAGAGTCGGGAGGCCAGGCTGTGACTTCAGAGGTGCTGTTGCGTTAGGGAGAGGAGCTAGATGCAGAGATTATAAAGGGCCGCAGGTGCAACCACTGCTGAACTTGCTGCGGTACGGGGCCTTTGTGAACTGAGTTATGAACCAGGTGAAGGCCATGCAGGCGTCAGAGAATCCAGGCCAGACGCGATGGGTGGAAGCTTGGCAGAGGTGAGGAGCCAGACAGCCTTGCTGAATGTGTGGTGGCTCACTGCAGACAGCTGTCCCCCAGGACAGCTGCCCTTACCCTGTCCGCCTCCAACTTCTGAGGCCTATGGGCGTCGCAAGTGTGTGGTTTCTAATCAGACTTGGATGAGTTGCTTGTTGCCCAGTGAACCTGGACAGGCGGAGGGCTGGTTCTCCACGATGGCACCAGGGACTCGGCGCGGACCAGTGGGACAGAGCCGCAGAGCACGGCACCAGCTCCCTGGGAGAAGATGGTGCCCGTGGGACAGAGGAAAGAAGGGGCACACAATGCTGAGGCATGAATGCCAGTTTGTTCTTAGACATGACACAGATGTCTTCCAGAAATTTCCACGTAGGCACAGTTAAAGCCACCAGTGTGGATGGGTTCTGAGATCAGGAGACCCAGAACATACTTGTGTTTGAAATCCTTCACGTGCTGCAGTCTCTTCAAAGGGACCACAAGGTCGTCTCTAATGTAAAACTAACATAAAAAATTTTTTTGCTAAATGCCATGGATTTTGTGTGTGTGTGTGTGTGGGATAGGGCTGGTGTGTGACAGAAAAACAGCAGACACGGTGACACAGCTGGTGGGTGTTGGTTCTGGGCCCCAGCTGTGCAGTTGTATGAATAGAAATAAAAAGTCTCCACAGTGGTATGAACCTAAACGCCTGGATTACGTGTTTTCATGTATTTAACATAAATGCACACGTTTATATGCTAAACATAAATGCACACGTTTATATGCTAAACATGAATGCACACGTTTATATGCTAAACATAAATGCACAAGTTTATATGCTAAACAAATGCACACTTTTATATGCTAAACATAAATGCACACGTTTATATGCTAAACATGAATGCACACGTTTATATGCTAAACACACATTTTTCTATATTTTATGTAATAAAATTCACACCTTTAAGTATTTAGCATAGAAACAGCTGTGCAGCATCTCCCTGCCCACAGCCACTTGGACGTTCCGTGTGGAAACCGCGCTGCTGTGGGCTTTGTGAGTGGTGGGCCGTGCACAGGTGTGCTGCATTTGCTGCGTCTGCTGATGCCAGCCTGGTCAGTCCTGTTTCAGGTGGACGCTTTCCCTTCTCTCATTCTAAGTTCAGTAAACTCGGGACCAGTGGTGAGAGTAGGCGCAGAGGAGCGCGGTGTCGGCAATGAAGGAAAATCCACGCCAGGCGTTGCAGAAGGAGGCCTGCGGGCTTCCACTGCCTGTGTGAGCCATGACTGGTGAGGGCCTCTGGGCAGCAGCTCACCTGGGCTACTTGGAAATGCAGATTCCTGGGCACAGACCTGCTGGGACAGAACCTTGAGAGGCCCTGGGTTGATCACCCTCCAGGGATTGTGTCCAAGCTTGGCCATCATGTCTCCTGGCAGGTCACCCATGCCCGGCTGTCTCATTGAGAAGCCCGGCCATTGCAGGGTTAGCTGAGTTACCCGCACAGCTGGTGTGGGTGTGCTGATGGGTGTATGAGGCTGGCCTGTCTTCCTTTCTCCACCTACGAAGCGTTTGAAGGCCTGTTATCCTACCCTGTTCTCTCCCTGTCCTCAGTGGGCAAACAGGAGGTTCATTTTCACTTGCAGATGCAGAAAATTCTGAAGTCTCGTAAAGCAGCCAGGATCATACTCAGAATCGTCTTTGTTCCAGTCAGCTCCGATTTTTTCAGTTAGAAAGACTTTTCCTCAAACGCTTTGCATCTGTTCTGTATGAGAAGTGCCGTAGACTTCCCTGTTGTTTTAGTAATTAGTATCTGTACTGTGTTCTGTTGTCCATTACAAATGTATGTATTTTCATTCTGAGATACGCTGTGTCAGCCTTTGCAGTCCAGAGGGATTTCATGTGCGTTCATAAAAGCTTCCATCAGAAACCACATTCCGTATAGCTGTGGACATACAACCTGCTTGTGACTTGGAAATTGCTGAAATCAAATTCTATCTCGGTTTGAGGCTTTAGGAGCTTTAGAAATTTTGAAATTATAAAATGAAAATGTGATAAAATTAAGCATATTTAAAACGAGATTATGCTGTGGGTTTTAAGGGCTGTGATGCATTAAGAATGCTTTTCTGTATTTTAGATTTGATAGTCTTTAAGGATGTCATGTTCCATCCAAATTACAAATACATGAAATAATTTAAATATAAGGTGACCCCTTCAGAATATCCTGGATTTGGTCTTGATCTTCTGACCTTGAAAATGTGATTCTTTTTTTCTTTTTTTTTGGAAACGTGATTGTCTTAAACTGTGTGTCTAGATCATCTCATCTGAATTGCTTTGGAAACATCTGCACGGGCATCTTCCTGTTGTTGAGTGTAGAGAGATGGACATCATTACGCTTTACGATAGCGAAAGTCCTGTAGAGCAGTTTTTCTTGATCAGTGATTGTATTTAAAAATGAACTCCCTAAGGCTTAAACTAAGGAGCTATTATTATCGTTGGAAATCTTCAAGGTAGCAAGTTATAGAATCAGTGAAAGTGATTATTTAAAATAGAAATTGAGAGAGTGCAATGCATTCTTTGTTTTAAAAATAAAACGCTAATACTTAACGTTTTGTTTGCAAGAATGTAAAATGTTACATCTTTGTATAGAAGTTAAGGATAGTAATTTGCTTCTGAGATCTTTGTGACTGAGATTCGAAATCTTAACTATGGTTTATCATCCATGTTTTATACATTGGCACATACACATATATGTAAGATGTATAAAAGTAGAAGAAAATAAGCATGTATATATTTACATTTATATGCACTTCTATAATGTGTATACTTCTAGTCACACATAGGTCTAAGTGACTGTGATTTTACTTGGTGACCATGAGGGTAATTAAATAATATTCCTGCTCTTAGCCTTGCTTTTGCGTCTGAGCAGGGACCCTGTGAAGTGTGCCTCCTGCGTTCCAGGCCTCGCACAGCCTGTGCCAGGGTTTGGAAGCAGGAGCTTGTCTGCAGCCACTTCGGGAAGCAGGTGGTTGCCAGGATTGCCTAGAGCTCCAGGCTGCCTCCAGTCCCAGCCTCCCTGGGGTAGAAGCTGCCCCACCAGGGGCCCGGACATGGACGTTAGGGCCCGGAGCCAGGGACTGCTCTGAAGAGGGGCTCCAGTCACAGCTGGGCGTGAGAACCGAGGGCAGGAGGCAGAACCAGCCTCAGGCCAGTGCACGGCCTCCCAGGAGTGCTTGCGGGAAGCCTCAGCCACCCTTTGCTGACCCCACAGCCAGCACCAAACTCTGTGAGATCCCCTTGGCCCACCCCTCAGGTTCCTAAAATGTTTAGGGTTTCCTGGGCTGCAAATTTTTAGGTCTAGGCTAAAAAGTCCTGGGACAGACTCACAGGGTTCTTTATCTAAAAATGACGAGTGTGCCAGTAACTCAGAGCAGTCCCTGCACCCTCACTCCAGGGCCCTTTGCTCAGGTGGAAACGGGCGTGTGTGTCACGCAGAGTCCCTGCACCCTCACTCCAGGCATTGCTGTTTGGTTTCTTAATTAAAAGCCTTGGATAATGAAAATGTGTTCTCCCCGGAGAGTTGCGTTTCCAGTTACGGAGGCTCACCTGTAAATGCCATGCCAGGTCAAATACGCTGAGATCTGGGCCTGGTCCTGCTTCCCGCCCATGGCCAATGTGGGTACTTCATTTGGGAGGTGACCCAGAGGGACTTCTGAGAGGCCTGTCTGTCCCAGGGGGATGAAGCTGCTGGCCTTCACACTCTACTCTGGCCTCTATCAGCTCCTTCTACCTGCAAGCTGCCTGCTTTTACGTTGCCATCATTGGAAATATGTTAGGGACTCAGTGTGGAGGGACCCCCATAGGACCAGCAGATCGTGGAAAGGTGGGAACCAGGGCTGGGAGGGTGGTGACCACGGTCAAAATGAGAACCGTGGTGGGCTGGGAGGTCCATCTTCTGTCTAAAGCACTTTCTAAAATAAAAAACATAGTGCCTCAGGAGCATGAGAGTGCAGGCCACAGACGGGGAGGACGTATCTACAAAAGGCTCATCTGATAAAGGCTGTTATCCAAACCACGCAAGGAACTCTCAAAACTCAATAATAAGAAAATGAACAACCTGATGAAAAATGGACCAAAGACCTGGACAGATACCCCAGTAAAGAAGAGACACAGATGGCAAATCCACACATGGAAAGTTGGCCCGCGTCTTATGTCGTAGGGCGAGGCGCCACTGCACACCCAGCAGCCTGGCCGAAACCAGAACTCTGACACCGTCACGTGCTGGTGGGCATGTGGGGCATCAGGACCCTCACTCATCATAGGGAAAGTGCCCGGAACTCCAACACCACCGCATGCTGGTGGGCGGGTGGGGCATCAGGACCCTCACTCATCATAGGGAAAGTGCCCGGAACTCCAACACCGTCACGTGCTGGTGGGCATGTGGGGCATCAGGACCCTCACTCATCATAGGGAAAGTGCCCGGAACTCCAACACTGCCGCATGCTGGTGGGCATGTGGGGCATCAGGACCCTCATCGTGGGGAAAGTGCCTGGAACTCCAACACTGCTGCGTGCTGGTGGGTGTGTGGGGCATCAGGACCCTCACTCATCATGGGGAAAGTGGGGCAGCTGCTGTGGAAGGCAGCGGTTTCCCATGGAACTAAGCACTCCAACCACAGGAGCAATCACAGTCATGGATGTTTACTCAGAGGAGCTGAAAGTTCACTTCCATTGGGAATCTTTACACAGATGTTGACAGCAGCTTTATTTATAATTGCCAAAACTTGAAAGCAACCAAGATGCCTTTCAGTAGGTGAATGGATAAACTGTGGTACATAAGAAACTGGGATATTATTCAGCACTAACAATAACTAGACCACTCAACCATGAAAAGACACAGAAGGATCTGAAACACATGTCGCTAAGTGAGAGTCCAATCTGGAAAGGCAGCCTGCTGAGTCCAGCCAGAGGACAGTCTGGAAAAGGCACAACTGGAGACAGTAAAACGGTCAGCAGCTGCCAGGGGTTGGGGAAGGGAGGGGTGAATGGGAGGAGCGTAGGGGCTGTTTAGGGTGGGGAAGCAACTCTGTGTGGGGCTGTCATGGGGGATCCATGCCGTTCCACGCCTGTGAAACCCACAGAGTGAGCAGCAGCAGGCTGAGCCCTCATGTGAACTGTGGACTCTGGGTGGTGGTGCTGTGTTGATGCGGGTCTGTCATTTGTACAGACATGCTGGTCCGGTAGGGGCGGGAGAATGATGGAGGCTGTGCATGTGCTGGGGAAGGAGATACGTGAGGACTCTGTACTTTCCTCCCGATTTTGCTATGAACCGAAAACCACTTTTTAAAAAGTCTGTTGAAAAGGCAAACAAAAAATAGTGCTGGCCAGATAGAATCTGTGTGAAGGTGTGGCCTGTGTTCTACATTCAGGATTTCCCTGTTAGAATACACGTATCTAAATTATTCAAAAGTTAAACGTTTGCATTAAGTAATTCACTACAAAGTTAATTACAGTATCAGTGAGCTTGAGCGCTGCCAGGATCCTGTATCCTGACCAGCTTCTCCCCTTACAGGTGCAGTGACGCTCATGGTCTCACCCCAGTGAGCAGCAGGGCTGGGACCACAAGTCAGGCATTGTGGGGCAGAGAGGAAGCGAGGCCCGTAAGCACGTGGCTGAGGGCTGGCAGAGATGAGCACGTGGCAGGGATGATTTTTTGACCAGTTTTCCTATCATGGAGGCCTTCTCTTAGACTTGGGGAGTTGGGAGGCCCCACTCAGGCACCTCAGAAGCCACAGGCTGCTCGTAATCCTCTGTTCCAGCTGCCTCGGGAGGCGTTGCGTTGTTGGGTGCGGTTCCGTTGTTTGCTGCTTGGCGGGATTTGCCTGCAGCATTTCTGGTTTTTAAGAGCTGATGCTTGATCTGCTTAAAATCACATATGGATATTGATTTACCTGTAAAAGTTAAAAATGGAATTTGAGTTCACAGATTTGTGAAAATGCTCAAGTTTGTGTACTAATGTCTATATTACATTTGTGGAAATATCCAAAAGTCCAGGATTTATATTAAATACTTCTCTTGATTTTTGTAATATCTACCTGTGATATTTCCACTTGATTAATATATCTCAGAGGGCTTAAATTTTGAGTGCCTAAATTCACTGAATTTAAAACTTCTTATGTCAAATGTAATTAAACTCAATGTAGCCAACAGTGCATGCCTTTATAAGTATTGATTAAAATATATATAAAAACACATATCCATAAACATGCAGATGGAGGCAACGTATTAAACCTTGGAAGTAGAATTAGTGTTCTTTGTTTTCTGAGAAGACAAATTTTTAAAAAGCCAAGGGGTCTTATAATTTTTTGTTTCCAACTTATTTGCCCTAAAGTGAAAGTTTGGCAGCAGATGGTTGACAGCAGCAGCAGACGAGATCCTGGGCCAGTGCAGGCTCTGGGAGCAGCGGGGGGAGTGCCGGAAGGAGCTGGCTGGAGGCAGAGCAGGGAGATGCTCAGACAGGTCAGGACGGCCGGCTCAGTGAGTGAGAAAAGGGTTCACGTTTCCTGGAGAGCCCTTGTCTCTGCCCACGGAAAACCCAGACTCCTTCCAGCTGGGATGTGCATCTCATGTAAAAGTTGTTACTCCCAGAAAGCCAGTGGATATATAATTTTTTTGTATGCAGAAATTACTTTAAATTTATTTCTAACTGTATCCTTTTCTCCCTCCATCTTAATGTCTGGTAACTTTCTGCAGGTAATGCACACATCTTCGGAAAGTGCTGTATTTCAGTTGCTGTCGGCTCTGATGTGACGACTTCGTGGCGTCTGATGCTCTGGTTCTGAGGGTTCTGCCCAGAGCGCAGCCCTCCCTGATGAGCGTGTGACTTCGTGGCGTCTGATGCTCTGGTTCTGAGGTTCTGCCCAGAGCGCAGCCCTCCCTGCTGAGTGTTGCTTGTTGAAGGCCCATGTGGAAACTTTCCCTGTAAGCGTGTCAACCCCAGCCGTCTTGGTTCAGAAACCTTTGGGCCTGCTGAGACTTCACATGACCTTCTAAACTTTCTTGCATGACCTTCTCATTTTAGTGTTCCCCATTAATTCAGATGTTTTCCAGAATGTAACTAAACTGCTGAATGCAGAGTGGGGGCCTCTGTTGCCTCTGGGGAGACGCATCGCTGTTTCTCTGAGTGGAGCTTCCTACCCGCCATGGTGTGCTCCAGGACGTAGAAGGTTCTTTGGGAGAAGCAGCCGTCAAAGGCCCACATCTCAGTGGCTGGGTGGCTGTGGGTGTGCAGCCTTGTGGCCATACCGGCCCCTCCCCCTCAATGGCACCAAGGAGAGGACCAGGGGGAGGCCTGGGATCTGTCTCCAAGTCACAGCTGTGCTTCCAAGATTGCATCGTCCGTTTGTAACTAGACATGCAGAGAAAGTTAGAGACAAGCAGGAGACAGTTTCTGTCCCTCATGAGCTCAGGTGCGCCCTTGAGAGGGTCAGGTTTCTGTGCGGTTGATCCTGACTCAGCCTGGCTGTGGCAGTGCGGGTGACTGCTGGGCCCCTTGGCAAGGCTGCACCCACCGTCCGTCTGAATCGACCCCCTTCCCAGGCTCGCGGTGCCAGCTGGGCACCCAGGCCTGTGCACGTCCTGACTTCCCACCAGGACGGAAGCCCCGTGTATGTGTGGGGGGAGGGGGCGAGGGAGGCGGTCCTGCCTTATTGCCATATCCAATGCCACGTGGGGTCAGCACTCAGGAAACATGTGCTGCATGGGTCAGCGATTGAATGAGTTCAGAAACCTGGAAAACTCAGCAGTGCAGGCTTTGGACATGACCCGTCCGGCCCCGGGGCTCTTTCTCTGAATTTCCTTCCATGGCGTCCACCTCATCCCAGGGGCTTCCCTGTCCCTGCACAGCTGTTGGCAGCTTCACAGCTTCCTCTGCCTCCCCTCCGAGACCCTGGTGTGGCTGGGGCAGCTAGTGGCTGTGTAGACCCTGCAGCCAGGAGATCGCTGTTGCCAATGGCTTGGGCCTGGGTTACCTGAACCGAGGACTCTGGTGCACAGCTGGGCTCACCCCGAATGGCTGGATTGGAAGCGAGGGGGTTGGATGTTGAAGGACAACCTGCAAAGCAGAAGGGTAAATGGGCATGCTGGATGGACAGCTGGAGGAGTCTGTGCAGAGCCTGGTACCCAGTGCAGATGCAGAGCTGGCATGGGGAGTCCGGTGACACGGCCACCACGGAAGTGGGCAAAGTTAGAGGCTTCAGACCGACGTGGAGGGGCTGGTCTAAAACGATCCTCCTTTTCCTTTAATGCTAGCAACTGCTGGCTTACAGGGCGGGGGAGGTGGGATCTGTGGTGGCGGCGAGGAGAGACAGGGATTTTAATTAAACCCCTCTTTCTGGAAGAGGAGAGTAGCAGTCTCTGTAGGATGGTGAGCATAGTCATCTCAGGCAGCTCAGGCTGCTGTAACAAAACACCATTGACTGGCCTCTAAACAACAGGAATTTGTTTCTCACTGTTCTGGAGGGTGGAAGGCGCGGGATCAGGGTGTGGCATGGGTGGGTTCTGGTGTGGGCTCCTTCCTGGTTCACACCCGCCTTCTCTCTGGCCCCGACACAGTGGGAGGGTGAGAGAGTTACTGGGCCCCTTTCTGAGGCACAAACCCCATTCATGGGGCTCCAGCATCCAGAACTCACCTCCCAAAGACCTCCTGACACTGTCACATTGGGGGTGAGGATTTCAAGCTGTGCGTTTCGGGGAAGATAGGCAGTCCGTAACCATCACCCTCTTTGTGTATTTCTGACTTAACATTGAGTCTGCATTTGGCTCTCCAGGGGACAGAGCCTGTGTGGACGCTAAGCAAGGTCAGAGCTGCAAGTGCGTACACATCAGGGGCAGGGGAGCTTCCAGGGGTGCAAGAACGGGCTTTCAGCATCAATCGGAGCTGCTTTCCTGGCTAATGTACTCATAAGCTATCCTGGCAACGTTGCTTTTCACGAAGAGTCAATCAGGCAGCAGGGGCAGCGGGTGGTGTTGCCAGAAGCTTGGAACTGATGGTCATCAGAGAAGGGGCAGGGGCCACGACCTTGGGGTGGTCGCAGCGCTGGGTGTCCGCCCTCCAGGCCTCATACCTGTGACTGTGCAGAGACCAAGCCAACCGGGGCTTGCCGGCCAGTGTGGCTGTCAGGGAGGTGATATGGGGGTGTGCTTTCCACGTAATGTTCAACCCCACGGCCACCCCACCAAGCTGTGCCTAGCAGAAATCTTGCTGCCTCTTCTTGATGAAACGTTGAGTTTCCTGTGGAGGTGTAGGAATAGCACAATTCGGCTCAAGTCAAAATACTTTGCGGTGAAACTGCACGGAAGAGGATTCTAGGCTTCCATTTGACGTTTAGACAATGCCTGAGTGTTACAGGACCCTCTTGCTTGTTAAAAAGCACCAGATGAGAAAGGCTACTGGTTGTTAATAAAGAGACCTTTTATATTACCCCAAAGAGGGTGGCTCGAGATAAATTCAGTGTAACGTAGTTGTGTTTGTAAGCTGTCAATCAAAGGGACCATCTCTCTGCTGGTGACACGTTTCTGGTATTGATTTTGTTCTGAAAAAGGATGAATGGCATTCGGTGGAATCATTCCAAAATTCACTTGGAAGGCGTCCACATGGTGCCTTGTTTTCTCCTGACATTCTGGGTACCCAGAGGAATTATTCTTGTCTTCACCGCCAGCAGGAGGCTTTTCCCGAACACCTGCTCCTGGGCGTTGTGGGTGTGAAGGGGGGGTCAGAGTGACCCTGTCTTCACGGAGCTTTCAGACACCGGGAGGACAGTGTGGGGCGAGTGTCGGGCTTGGGTGGGTCAGAGGCGTTCCCCAGAAAACAGCTGCCAATTCCAGGACCGCCCTCAACCCCACTCCCTTGTTCCTTCGTGTAACGTCTGAATTAGGGCCGTGTTCTACTGTAGTGGGGGTGTCATGTTAACTGGAAGTGTGCTTTTGTTCTGGGCAGTAAGTAAATTAATGGTACATTTGCCAAGGACAGCAAGGTTTGATTTAACGAATCCAGTGGAGAAATGGAGAAGGGAAAAGCAGAAGGGGCTTGGCTGGGTGGGGACGTGTATGATGGGAGTGGGGAGGGGCGGCCACACAGCCTGGTGGGATGGAGGGGCTGTGTCCGCGTTTCCATGGGGTCTGTCGACGTTTGGCTGTGCCACTAGACCTGAACCTCTGCTCTACTTTTAAGACCCCCACAGTGAGGAAGCCCCTGATGGGCCTGAGTTGTTACTTCCTGTGGCCATCGCTGGGAAGTGCCCTGGACGCCTCTCCTGGCTGGTGACGGCCCGGGCCTGGAAACTGGGTTCGTCCTGAGCTCTGCGAAGGGCTTCGGCTCCACGCACAGCAGGCACCTGCGCATCCCTTTGGATGTGAGATGTTGGCGCTCAGCTCGGAGGTCACCGCAAGGCGGGTGTGGTCAGACCGGCTCACCATCTGGGGAGCGAGAACCTGCCCGGGGGCCCCTCTGAGGTGCGTAGCTCTGCAGTGCCCTCATGGGATGCCCTGTCCTCCGGGGACTTCCCACTGTTCCCCTGGACCCTCAGGTGTGGGAGTCAAGTGTGGTGTTTGTGTCACGGGTGGAGGTGTTGAGGACACCACCCGCCTGCTCGTGCGAAGACCCGAGGTGCTGCATGGGCTTGTTTCCAGGGGGACACTGGCGTCTGGGGGCCTGTGGGTGTCTTTATTTATACTGGCAGGAAATAATGGGTGGCCCATGTTTCCTTTGTCTTTTTTGCCAAAAAGCCCTAATGCCAAGGTCGCTGCCCCGCTGTGGGAACCACCCGTCTCAGGCACACCCGCCCTCCTGTTTCTGGGCTGTTAGTGTTGTGTTGGGATAACTGTATTAACTTCGTTTGTATTTTCTTCCTATTCTTTTGGAATAAGTGTCCATAGCTTGTGCTGCTTGTTCACCCTGGAGGTGAGGGTGTCCTTTAGGCCTGGCGGAACACAGCCCATGCAGGGAGGTGCCAGTCCTCTCGTGTCGTCCGCAGCCCTCACCCCACATCTGCTCTTCTGCTCTTCGTGCATGCAGCCAGGGTCACAGCTGCTCGCTGTGGTGTTTGAGATCCTCGGAAAAGGTGGTGTTTACAGTGAAGTGATATTGGGGGTGTGCGGCTGATTTTAAATAGGAAGAAATGACGGTGACAGAGTGAGCAACGCTTAGCACTTTGTCTTAGGCTTGAGAAACTGTTCTGGAAGCAAGGTATCCCCAACTCTGGTTTTCTTCAAATTAAATCTTCTAAATGAGCCCACAAATATAAATAAAGCCTAAAACTATGCAACAGGGGGCCTAGAGCCCAAGCCATTGCCACCTCTGACTCCAAGACACCTCAGAAACTTGGTCCTCCTCCCCAGAGAGCCCCCCTTCTGCTCCTCCTCCCACACTCCTCCTCCTCCGGCCCCCTCCCCTTCTCTGGACATCCTTCCTTCCCCCTTCCTCCCCTCTCCCCCTTCCTCCCCTCTCCCCCTTCCTCCCCCTCCCCCTTCCTCCCCCTCCCCCTTCCTCCCCCCCCTTCCTCCCCCTCCCCGCCCCCCTCCCCCTTCCTCCCCCCCCTTCCTCCCCCTCCCCGCCCCCCTCCCCCTTCCTCCCTCTCCCCCCTCCTCCTCCCTCCCCCCTTCCTCCCTCTCCCCCCTCCTCCTCCCTCCCCCCTTCCTCCCTCTCCCCCCTCCTCCCCCTCCCCCTTCCTCCCCCTCCCCACCCCCCTCCCCTTCCTCCCCCTCCCCGCCCCCCTCCCCCTTCCTCCCCCTCCCCACCCCCCTCCCCCTTCCTCCCCCTTCCTCCCCCTTCCTCCCCCTTCCTCCCCCTCCCTCCCCCTTCCTCCCCCTTCCTCCCCCTCCCTCCTCCTTCCTCCCCCCTCCCCGCCCCCTCCCCCCTCCCTGCCTCAGCCTCTCGAGTAGCTGGGATTATAGGTGTGTGCCACCACGCTCGGCTAATTACAAAAATTTTTAGTAGAGACAGGGTTTTGCCATATTGGCCAGGCTGGTCTTGAACTCCTTACCTCAAGTGATCGGCCCACCTTGGCCTCCCGAAGTGCTGGGATTACTGGCGTGAGCCACTGCACCCGGCCCGATCCTGACATCTTTTAAAGCTGCCTTCATGAACCAAAAGCCAGTCTGTGTTTGAAAATTAGCCTTGAAGATCCTAGGAGGAGAGGGATATACTTGAGCTAGGTAAATAACTATGCATATGTTAAAAATATGGGCCAGAATCTACCCCAAATGTTAACTGTTCTGCTTTGCATTTTATATCCATTTATGGTTATTCTTTCAGTATTAAGATTTTTAAAGATTCTTTTGATAATTATGGACAAATTACTATTAAAACTCAGCTGCATTTGTAACACTTTAAAGAGCTAATTGGATGACATTATTTTTTTCCCGGAGGCATTTTGGATAGTTACATAATGTTTATCTCTTTGTCAGAAATCTTTTTTTTCTAGAATAGAAACCTGAAAAGAAACATTCCTTTGCATTAAATGCTGTTTCGCTGTGTGACAATCAGTTTTTGAACATGAGAACAATATTGTCTTGTAGTTTTGGGATAATTCTTGTTTAATGGTGATGATGCTAAGTGTTAAAATTATGGAACAATTTGTTTCTTTGAAAATTACTATTTGCTTGCTCACCAGGTGGGAGCTGATGAGAACGTGGATGTAAAAATTAAATTGTATTTAGCTTGTATAAAAGAAGTTAACAAAAGCTTTTTTGTTTTTTGCTACTACTGAAGTTGCTTAGCTACGGAAATGAGGTTATTGCGGGCACCTAGAATTTTATCCCCTTCACTTCCGCAATGGGAAGACATTCTCCAACAAGCATAGGAATCCGACATTCTGATACTGAGACTCCTATAGGCATGAAGCCCCATGGAAAGGGTGGTGATTACGTGAGTGTTGGTGTTGATGTGGGCATCCTCCAAGCTGGACACAGGGAGCAGGGACTTGCAGAAAGACCAGGTCCCTCAGGAAATACAGTGTTGGCAGCAGTGGTGAGGGTCGGTGTCAGGGGCCAGGAGGAGGTGGCGAAGGGAGCATGTGCCTCAAGGCAGCCCTGGAACCCACGGTCCCTGGAGTGAGGTCTGGTCTGCAGGGGGATGTGGACGGCCATGTGGTGAGGCCCACAGACAGCCTGGAATTGGCTGTCTCAGAACTCTCTGGTGAACATTGCAAACGGCCCCGCAGGGTTGCAGTGCAAATTCCTCGGACAAAGAGAAGACGCTTGGAACTGTTCCTGGCACGAAGCCAGCGCCCTGTGAATGGCAGCTGTTGCTGTCGTGACTGAATGCTGTCAAACTGGGGTCATTTGTTCTGCTCAGTTCACTTAATTGGGCCAGGAGTGGGGTTGCCATGCCTTCAACAAGCTTGACGCATTGAACAAGGACTCAGTCGATAATGCACTGTGTAAATACACTCTCCTGGCTAGAGTGTTTGAGCAAAGCCCAAGGAGGGGGGTGGTGCTTCAGTATTAGCAGGTGTTTGTGGTGGGGCCAGCTGTGCGGCTGACAGGGCGAATGCGACCAGGAGGCCTCTGTCCCCCCGAGGTGGCCAGCATTCCTGTTACACATGCCATAGGCAGAAGGTGGGCACTGCTGGGGAACTTGCTCGTGTTCCTGTTTTCTGATTGGAAATTCAAGGTTTCTGAGCATCCTACATCTGAATTTGTACATTGCCAAGACTGTACACATTTCAACACTGTTTTTTCTGCTTTTTGGATCTATACAACCTGGCATTTGGTGACGGCTTCCAGGACAGGCTGGATGCTGAGAGAAGTCCTTTCCTCACTGTCGATGTTTGCAGATGTCTTTTTGTATAAACTTTGTATTTCTTGAGAGTTTCAATTAGGTTTTTACTTAACGAGACTTTTAAAATTGCCATGCACATGATTTTACCAGTTACAATCGTGAGCTAATGTGGGTTTTTGGTTTTACTTTGATGAACGTTTAAACATTTGCAGGCTGGACGTGGTGTATGGGGGTGGAGGTCGTTTATCTGCTTTTCATTTCCTTCTTGGTTATACTTAGTGACTTTAACTTTCAGGTAAGGTGTGGAAGGCGCATGGTACAGGGTGAATTGCAGGCTGCAGTGTGGCACGGTGGAGGAGAGGCATGGGCTGCGGTGTGCCGTGGTGGACGAGAGGTGTGGGCTGCAGTGTGCACAGTGGATGAGAGTAAAGAGGAGACTTCCATCCTCGAGGGAAACATGCAACAGACAATTTTAAAAACTGATCATCTAGCTTACAGGAGGTCCAACAAATTCAGTTTGCAAAGTTTAACTTCCAAGTTAATTTAGTAACTTTTCCCCTAAGTCATTAATTTAGTAGCTTTTGTTTAAATATATTTCTTTTGTCTAAAGCGAGTCATAAATTCTAAAATGAATGAGTAAACTTGTAATAATTTAGGCATACAGCACCTGAAGGGAAAACTGCCAGTGTGCTAAAATATTGGATACAGATGCTTAAAAAATATAATGTAGCACTCTTAAAATGCATGTGCTTTTAGCATGTAACTTGGTGAGTAGTTTTGAGCTACATTTGTAGGAATGTGTATCTTGAATACTTAAGGGCACCACTGCAGATGTGTGCGTGAGATGCATAAATACTGAATGTTCTTCTCCCCTCCCTTAAATAAAAAATATTAGCTCCCTTTTTTTTTTTTTTTTTTTTGAAGTGGAGTCTCACTCTTGTCACCCAGGCTGGAGTGGAGTGCAGTGGCGCAATCTCGGCTCACTGCAATTTCTGCCTCCCAGGTTAAAGTGATTCTCTTCCCTCAGCCTCCCTAGTAGCTGGGATTACAGGCACCCACCACCATGCCTGGCTAATTTTTGTGTTTTTATTAGAGATGGGGTTTTGCCATATTGGCCAGGCTGTTCTCAAACTCCTGACCTCAGGTGATCTGCCCACCCCGACCTCCCAAAGTACTGGGATTACAGGCATGAGCCACTGTGCCCGGCCAGCTCCTTTCTATAATGATTTATACAGTTGTTTTTGCTTTCTGTTTTTTGAGATGGGGTCTCACTCTGTCGCCCAGGCTGGAGTGCAGCCTTTACCTCCCGGGTGATCACCTCTCAGGTGATCCTCCCACCTCAGCTTCCTGAGTAGCTGGGACTAGACACATGTCACCACGCCCAGCTAATTTTTTTTTTTTTTTTTTTGTATTTTTAGTAGAGACAGGGTTTTGCCATGTTTCCCAGGCTGGTCTTGAGCTCCTGGGCTCAAGCAATCTGCCCACCTCAGCATCCCAAACTGCTGGGATTACAGGCGTGAGCACCACATCTGGCCCATTTTTTTTCCCCTCCAGGATCGGAAGTCAACTTTCAGAAAACCCTTCAACCTTGCAAATTTAATTTTCCATAATAATATGCCTGTAGGATAAAAACAAGACAGAAACAAAGAAGTATGTGTGGACTGCAGTAAAAATTTTCAACATGACATAGCTTAGGAAGGTTGACATTTACAAAGAGCAGGAGCCCCGTTCAGTACCTTTGTAAGAAGGCACCGGGAACGGCGGTCTGTGGGCGACCCTAACGTGTGCGGCGTCCTGAGACGTGATTGTGGCGCCCACGCTTTTACCTTGGGCCTCCCGGGAGTACCAGAGGCTCTTCTCCCGCAGTCAGCTAGCCAGGCAGCACCTGCTAGAGAAGGAACAAACAGTGAAAGACAGATATACACGGTGTTATTGTGGCACAGAGGTTAAAACCAGGCTCACTTTGTTCTTACAGTTTTGAAAAACTAATAATGCAGTCCTTAAATATGTATTGCATTTCAGGATTTTTAAGCAGTTGTGGGTGTGTCTGTGTCTCTCTCTAGCTCCTGTTGGGTGCTCCCTGTGAAGAGAGCTCGGAGCCGCCACCCGTCATTGTTGAGGTGACAGGGCCTGGAGAGGTGTGAATCCTGTGGAGGGGTGACTGACCTGGGGGTGGGGGAGGCTGGGTCAGCGTCCAGATCCACCTCCCCCCACGTTCCTCTAGGGAATCCACAGTTCTAAGCCTTTATGGGTAAAATGAACCTGGAAGAGGTGTTATTTTTTAAGAAGTAAATGCCGTGCTCTTTTTTCCTCATACTTCTCCGTGTTTAAGCAGCATGGAAGGATAAGGCACTAGTAGCACCTTGGTTTGGAAGCGATCTTGTTGGTTATTTTACCTTGAATCTGATATTAAGGTTGCCTGGTAACAGAAGTTTTCCTTTAACAACATGGAACTCTGTTGAATCTGTTGCCCCATTGGCGGAGCCGTCTGAAATCAGTGCTGTGGCAGCTGAAGAGGCCGCTTCCCCTTGGAGGAAGCCGCTGGATTGGCAGGACGCACCGCCCTTGATTGAGGGAGTGAGGCGGGTTTGCAGGGATTCCGCGCCGGCACCTGCTGCTCTCTCCTGCTCCCTGCTGGCTGGCCAAGCAGCATCGCGACAGTGTGCTCAGCGTGAATGTTCACTGGGGCAGGCCAAAGCTTTTGTTCCAGAAACGCTGACTTCAGAAACGGCTGCATGTATTGAGCATGGCAAGAAAGACTTAGGTGTGTGTCTTAAACCTCTTGAACAAAGCACGTTGATGTTTCAAATGCATCTGGAAGGCTAATCGACTTTGCTATGGTCAATATTCAGGAGAAAATATCAGGTTTTGATGAAATAAAGACAGGAGTGGCAAGTGACATGTTTGTGCCCCGTAGGACTAAGGGATGTCCTGGCTGTCCCACATCACCATCTCTGAGCAGCCAGCGTGCAGATATTGGGTCAATTTAGATATCCCTGATCTTTACAGAGGTTTGATCAGGCAGCTCAAGAGCAGATAAACACAAATGCTGACCGGAAACCCTGGCACACGGAGGTGCTGGAAACAGAAGGCTGCTATTAACGTCACAGCGAGATGCAGTCGGCTGCTCTCTCAGGGGTGTCAGCTTCTTTTGCTTCTAGATTTTCGTCTGTGTTACAATAGAGGTTTGTTCAGTTTATCCCCATTGCTCTGCTGTCTTCGCTGTTAAAATCTCAGCCAGCACTGAGCTCTGACGCTGCTGTAATTTCACTGTGCAGCTGGCCAGGCCTGCCTGGCACGGCTATAAAGCAGGCGAGAGCTTTCCGGAAGGCAGTGACGAGAACCTGAGGCAGGAAAGAGCATTGCTGGTTCACATACAGCAGTGCACCTGCAGCCGAGCATGTACGTGCACGTTCAGGCTAAACAGGTGCAGGAGAGAAGAAAACTGCCTATGATTAGTCACTTAAAATGCCAAACACCCAGCCCCTGAGACCCTAGGACACAGAGCAGGGGTCTTGGAGACGGCTGGTGTGTTGAAGTCGGGTTTTATCACTTAGCTTCTCCAAGCAGCGTTTTCCTCATCTCTAAACTGAGGCTAACAACCGCCCCGCATAGATTTGTGAGTGGAACCAATGAGTGTAAAGTGGGGTAGCCCCCAGGACCTAGGAAGGACTCGGTCAGTGTCGGTGGTCATGCGTGTTGTACGGGTCCCCCAGGAAGGCGATTGCTACAGATAACTCCGTTCGATGTCACCGAATGTTAAAGTGGGACCTTGGCTTCTGATGTGTCTGGTTTGCTGCAGGCCACGCTGCACCCCGTGGTTCCTTGAGCCCTGGGCTGAAGTAGCCCTGCTGATTGTCTGCGCCACTTTTGCTGTGACACGAGAGCTCCTGCCCTGGGAAGCTTCCTCTAGCTGCTTAGCCTGAGGAGCGCCACAGGCTGCAGCAAGACCCATCGGAAGCGTGGGTTGGGAGGAGACCGCGGCGGCCGCGTCCTCTCCAAGCTGCTCTCCAGGCTGGGAGCGACTTTGCGGGGTTTCTCGGCCTTTCCCTGAGTTGTCCTGTGTCTCACGGATCTGCCCACGAGCCCCCTTAGATGCCTCTCTCCCGTCTGGACGAGCACCCTCCAGAAGGCTGCCTGCCACCCAGATCTCCTGGCGCAGAGTGAGGTCACACCTGCAGCCCTCACCACAGAGTCCCTGGGGCATTCGGCAAGAAGGGGAGTGGGCTGCGTGTGAGTTTCCACTGCGGAAGCCGGCTCTGCTCGGTAGTCTGTGTTTGGGGTGCCGGATGTTCCGACCTGCTGTGTCCATCGGGGGCCACGGCGGGGTGGGAGGGGGAGCAGCGCAGATGGATCCAGAGAAGGACCTGGTTGAATCCCAGCTGCCCACATACTTATTGCTGGTCTTGGACAAGCTATCTCGTTTCTCTGAGCTTCAGTTTCATTGTCTGTAAGAGGAGGATGCCGCCGGAGTCTGTAGATGTCGGTGCGTGCGGGAATGCCTGGCGCAGTTGTGACTGGGCTTTCCTTCAGCCTCCTCCGTGCCCCTGCCCGGGTGAATCAGTATCCACCCGAGTCCGAAGATGTCGGTGCGTGCGGGAATGCCTGGCGCAGTTACCACGGGTTTTCCTTTAGTCTCCTCTGTGCCCCTCCCAGGGTGAATCAGCATCCGCGCGTGCCACAAGTAAATTACAGACGGTCTAAAAATCCAGTCGACCCCTAGTTTTATGGTCAAGCATCTTGAGTGTCCTTGCCAGGAAATGCCACCAGATGTCTTGGGCCTGCCCATCTAACTGTCCACAGCAGTCCCCGGAACAGGCCGGTTCAGGACATAGGAGGTGGGAGTCAGTGTTCTAGCGCGGACAGGCTGAAGTCAAAAGGCTCATTTACTCTGTGAAGGGGTGCCCAGGATGAGACATCTAAGAGGTGCCAGGTGGCTGGCCCTGGAGGTGGACGGTCGGGTCGGAGTGGCCGCCCTCCAGCACTGCTGTTGAACAGCCGTGTTTTCGAGGGATGCCTTCTCTGGGTCACGCAGCCCTGATCCTTAGCGCACAACTTCCCATGTCCAGCCAGTCTTGTCTTGCCCTCTCCTTCCAAGAAGGTACGTGCGGCACAGTTGCCTTTAAGTGGCTCCTTCTGGACACAGCGGTTAGGGCGGCAGCAAGCAAACATGGGAGGCTTTTTTTCTTAGGTTGACCAAAATACGCGGGGCCCGCTTTGCATGATCCTGTTCAGCATCACACGTGTCCATCGGCCACTCACCCGTCCTTCCATCACAGACAGTCTCGGACCAGACCATTGAGTGGTCTTTGCTGCGAAGAGCTTAGCGGCTCACAGGAAGTCCAGAACCAGCACAATGGTAACAGGGCAGCAGGAACTGTCATTTATCAAGGCAGTATTCTGGGCCGGACGCGGTGTGAAATTATCCAGTTAGGTAAGCACTGTTAGAATTAACCCCCTTTTGCCTACCAGGGAATCGAGGATGGGGGCATTAACGCCGGGGAGCAGGGAGTAAGGGGACACATGGAGGGGCTGAGGGGCTGGGCACTCTGAGCCCGTGGATCTGCGCCCAGGCCCCGGCCCCGGCTGCATGGGCACCGGAGGTGCTGCTGTGGAGTGGGTGAGGGGCTCTGGGGAAAAGATGGAGCCTGACATGGGTAAGATTTGGAGATTTTCAGCCTGGAATGAGGGTGTAAGTGACTGAATTGCGGTGGTGAGCCAGAAAGCCTGGCTGCAGGAGCTCCCCTGTGGGGTGAGGGAGGAAGACATTGGGGGCAGGTGGCTGAGCAGAGGCGCTGGGTCGTCAGGAGCTGCCCCAGGCTTGGAAAGAGAGGGAAAGGCAGCGCCGTGCACTGGAAGGGCACCGAGATGTGGTTGCAGCTCTTCCTGACCATGACAGGCACAAATGCTGCTGACATTAGAGTGCATGGACTCTGCCTTCAGAGAAAGGTTGTGGAAAAGTCTTCTCCTCCTGTCTTAAAACTTGGGCCACTCATTTAAACTTAGTGGCCTCAGGTGAATGGTCAGGAACAGTTTCTGAGGATGATGCAGAGGTTGTGTGCAGCCTCTGATTTTGCTCAAGTTTTCACAGATGGGGTGGGACATGGGCACTGGGCTGGAATGCTCTCACCTTCGATCTTCAATTGTCAGTACTGAAAGGAATGTGTGGGAACAAACTCACCTGTGCGCATGTGTATCGTTTTCAAAGACGGATGAGCTTTTGGGAAATATCTAAAGACTTTTCAAGTTTTGAAGGAAGCTGGGATGACACTGGAAACATCAGGAGTCTTGGCCGGTGACCAGGTCCGTCACCGCGCACACAGTTCCTAACCTTGCACGCCTCTGATTGGACACAGCGGTGACCAGGTCCCTAACTTCGCACACCTCTGATCGCGCACAGCGAGTGACCAGGTCGGTAACCTCACGCCTCTGTGCACAGCGGGTGACCAGGTCCCTAACCTCGAAAGCTGATTGTGCACAGCTGGTGACTAGGTCTGTAACCTCATACATCTCTGATTGGACACAGCAGGTGAGCAGGTCCCTAACCTCACACACCTCTATTCGTGCACAGCGGGTGACCGAGTCCGTGACCTCACACCTCTCATCGTGCACAGCGGGTGACCAGGTCTGTGCCCTCACACCTCTCATCATGTACAGCGGGTGACCGGGTCCGTGACCTCACACCTCTCATCATGCACAGCGGGTGACCGGGTCTGTGACCTCACACCTCTCATCGTGCACAGCGGGTGACCAGGTCTGTGACCTCACACCTCTCATCGTGCACAGCGGGTGACCAGGTCTGTGACCTCACACCTCTCATCGTGCACAGCGGGTGACCGAGTCTGTGCCCTCACACCTCTCATCGTGCACAGCGGGTGACCAGGTCTGTGACCTCACACCTCTCATCATGCACAGCGGGTGACCGGGTCTGTGACCTCACACCTCTCATCGTGCACAGCGGGTGACCGAGTCTGTGCCCTCACACCTCTCATCGTGCACAGCGGGTGACCGGGTCCGTGACCTCACACCTCTCATCATGCACAGCGGGTGACCGGGTCCGTGACCTCACACCTCTCATCGTGCACAGCGGGTGACCGGGTCCGTGACCTCACACCTCTCATCATGCACAGCGGGTGACCGGGTCTGTGACCTCACACCTCTCATCATGCACAGCGGGTGACCGGGTCTGTGACCTCACACCTCCGTGCACAGCGGGTGACCAGGTCTGTGACCTCACACCTCTGTGCACAGTGGGTGACCGGGTCCGTGACCTCACACCTCTCATCGTGCACAGCTGGCGGGTGCAGGACCCACTTCAGTGAGGGGCTCGTTTCCTATGTGTGAAGTGGGAACATTGTGTGGCTCGCTAAGCCCCTCCTTCATGCTTTGGGGGCTCCAGGCTGTGGCCGGCAAATAGAATGTTGTCCCAGGAGGCCACTGTGTGTTGGGGGACAGGAGGCAGCTGCAGACTGCAGGAGTGCCCAGCCCCTTGATGCAGGGAGATGTGGGTGTGCGTGTTGCTGGCAGTGCCTTCTGCATGTGAGTACTGGGGATTCTATTCTGGTATGTTGGTGTATCATTCAGCACCCCCATCACATTTGAGATGAACCGTGCTCTGTGAGTGGCCCTGCCCCGGGTCATGACCACACGCTGGACTTGAGCTGTGGCAGCCACATGGACAGTTGGAGGCCTCAGACCCCAGGGCTACACACACTGAGATTTCCCAACTGCGTCTCCCCAGGCCTCGGGCTGATCCCCCTTGCTGCCACTGTCCCAACCCCTGACACGGCACAGCTTCCCTCTCAGAAGATGTCATGCAGCTTGTCTGCTCTTCGTAAATCTTACACGCATTTGGATGCGTTAGCTTTATGCAGAAGTCCTGCAAGCAGGAGAAAATGGAGGCTTGACTCTGGGCTGGTGGTCTCCAGGCATCTCTCTCCAGCTGCATCCCAGCAAGTCAAGGTTATTTAAATGTGTCTTCCAAAGGGTAACGAGCATGGGAAGCGTCTCAATGCCATGCAGTGTGAGGTGGTTCTGGGAATACCAGTACATACCAGCACATACCAGTACTCCCTTGTGCCGCCAAATGTGACGTTGTGTAGATGTCACAGCCTCCTTTTGTCACCTGCGTTCCTAATCCCCTGGATTTCTCAAATCTGTGGATTTCTCAGCTTCTTCTCCAGGAGAAAACCTGCCCCATTGTCCTGTTACCTCTGAAAGGGGGTTTTTACAGCAGGAGATGATGCTGCAGCTGTCAGTATGGGCACATGCAGCATCCTACTGTTGTCAGGTGCACCCAGAGGGAATATAGCTGGGCAGGTGGTCCCCATCTCCTGTGGTGTTGGGGCGCCCACAGGAAGCACAGCTGGGCAGGCAGCTCCATCTCCCTGGTGTCAGGTGCACATAGAGGGAATATAGCTGGGCAGGTGGTCCCCATCTCATGTGGCGTTGGGGCGCCCACAGGAAGCACAGCTGGGCAGGCAGCTCCATCTCCTTGGTGTCAGGTGCACACAGAGGGAATACATCTGGGCAAGTGGTTCCCATCTCCTGTGGCATCAGGGGCACCCACAGGAAGCACAGCTGGGCAGGCGGCTCCATCTCCCTGGTGTCAGGTGCACCCAGAGGGAATATAGCTGGGCAGGTGGTCCCCATCTCCTGTGGTGTCGGGCACCCACAGGAAGCACAGCTGGGCAGGTGGCTCCATCTCCCTGGTGTCAGGTGCACACAGGAATCACAGCTGGGCAGGTTGTTTATTGTCAGGAAGTACAGCTGGGGATCAGTTGAGAGCCTCAGGCAGGGGTTTAATAGATTGGAAAGGTTGAGAACCTCGGCTTGATCACTAAGACACAAATTGTGGCAGTAGAAGATGGAGATTGCCACGTCCGTTCCTCAAACGTTTTGCTTTCTCCTGTTTCCCTGACCAGTGTCTTGCTGCCTCCTAAGATAGCTCCTGCGTATATATCTGTATATCCTTGTAGAGGGACTAGAGGCACTGCTGGAAAGTTAGTAACTCTGTATTGATGAGGTGCCAGTTATTAGTCTGTTGCCTTGAAACATCAGCAATTGGAATTGCTCCTTGGAACATGACTGGACGCGTTGCCGTTCTCTGTACAGTTTTCTTTTGGGGAGGTGCACATGGTTCTGGGAAGGTTGCTGGGCTGCAGTAATACGGGTATGGACACAGGTCCCAGCAGAATAGTAACCCTCGGAGGGCAGGGTGGGGATCCCACGGGTTCACAGCGGTTTTGCTGAATGAATGAATGAATGAACCTAGCACTGAGAGTCACATGAGCTCATACAGAAATGGCTTGGAGTGTTGAGAAGTGGAGATTGAAGAGCTCACCTGTTCTCTTTGAGTATGACGTGGGGTCAGCGCTGCTGGAGCTGAGGGTTTGACATGCAATAAAAGCTGTGATGCAGCCATAAAGTGTGATTTGGTTTATACAGCTATTGCCTTCTGTTATGAGGCTGAAAAGAACCAGGTTAGCGGCCACTTGTTACTCAGGCCTTATGCTTTCTTAGGAAAAAGGAAGATGTACTAAATTTTTAGTGTTAAAGTGACACAACACGGCAACACAGGAAGCGTGTCATCTTGTCACTTGTGACTTGGTCACGGAGCCGTGGGTGCTTCTCTGCATGGTCAGACTTGGTCATGGAGCCGTGGATGCTTCTTTCCATGGTCAGGCTTGGTCGTGGAGCCCGTGGGTGCTTCTCTGCATGGTCAGGCTTGGTCACGGAGACCGTGGGTGCTTCTCTCCATGGTCAGGCTTGGTCACGGAGCGGTGGGTGCTTCTCTCCATGGTCAGACTTGGTCACGGAGCCGTGGGCCCTTCTCTCCATGGTCAGACTTGGGCACGGAGCCGTGGGCCCTTCTCTCCATGGTCAGACTTGGGCACGGAGCGGTGGGTGCTTCTCTGCACAGTCAGACTTGGTCACGGAGCCCGTGGGTGCTTCTCTGCATGGTCATCTTGCAGCTTCTGAGTCCCGTCCTGGCTCTCCCGGACTAATGTGGCCGTGCTAGGGATCACACCCGCAGGTCTGACGGCAACATTGCGTGCTGGGTTTCTCTCCCAGGACTTCCAGGTGGTTCGTGCCTGGAATAGTTCCGTGGTAGCAGGGTATCAGCGGGTGGCCAGCCTCGGCACGCCTGCATGTATTTGCCATCCCGGGGGTGGGAGGCCCGTGGCAGAAGGCTGTTTCCCTTGCGTGCCTCTTCCAGCATGGCCTTTATTCTCCACAGGGCGTTGGAACTGATTTTGGCGCAACAGTGATTTGACAGTGATTGATACGCTGTGGGTCTCCAGCCCAAGGAGATGGGGATAAATACTCTTTGTTGCTCTTTCGTGCTCTGGGTGGGCAGGCAGTTGCGTTAAAGGCTGCAGGTGCCACCTGCGTGTGTTGTGAGATGAAGAGAGAGTATTTCGATGAAATCTTCTCAGTTTACAGAATTAGACCAGTTGTATCTATAACCTAGAAGTTGAAAGCAGTTGACTTTAAGTGTGATCAGGAACCTGGAATTTAATTTCTGAGTAAAATAATTACTGTGGAAATGAGTCTTTGGACTTGGAATTGAAATGAATGGTTGTAAATTTAGGGTAAATCACAGTAACGGGTTTAGACAAACCGTCTGATGTAGGCGGCAGAGTTTTTCAGGTGTGTATAGAACTGTGATGAAAACTTAGGGGACAAAGAAGGATTGTTCTGTCCTGAAAAATTTAAAAATGTGGTTACGAATGCAGACCTCAGTGTGCACGTAGAGGCCATCAAGCGTACCTCGGTGTTTCGCACAGCAGAAGGGTAAGAGCCGAAGGAATATTGCTGGGTGTTCTTCAAATGACTCTTTCCTCTCAGTGTGGAAGCTGCGGTTAGCACCCACCGGTTTTGGGTCTGTCAGTGACGACTCCTGGGTGGTCAGGTGACACTCTCAGAGAAAGACGCAAGAAACCCTTCCATGGTTTTCCGCCAGCTTTAAGATACATCTTTGTAGCCCTTAGTTCCATTTGTTTCTCCCTTGTAGTTTTATTTTGCTTTTTAAATTTATGTATAGTAGCATTGCCACTCTCTTTTGTGGTCAGTTCTGTTAGTTTCCTAGTGCTTATTATGTCCATCCACTTCATTGAAGTGTCTGTTCGATCTTGGCCAATTTTTAAATTGGAACGTTTATTGTCCTCTGTTTCTTTCCCTTTCATGTAACTTTTAGCTTGTCTGTATCTACAGAAAGTCCTAGTGGGATTTATGCTGGAATTGTGATAAGTCCGCAGGGCGGTGTCCTGGCAGGATTTATGCTGGAATTGTGATAAGTCCTCAGGTCGGTGTCCTGGCGGGATTTATGCTGGAATTGTGATAAGTCCGCAGGTCGGTGTCCTGGCGGGATTTATGCTGGAATTGTGATAAGTCTGCAGGTCGGTGTCCTGGCGGGATTTATGCTGGAATTGGGATAAGTCCGCAGGTCGGTGTCCTGGCGGGATTTATGCTGGAATTGTGATAAGTCTGCAGGTCGGTGTCCTGGCGGGATTTATGCTGGAATTGTGATAAGTCCTCAGGTCGGTGTCCTGGTGGGATTTATGCTGGAATTATGATAAGTCCTCAGGTTGGTGTCCTGGTGGGATTTATGCTGGAACTGTGGTAAGTCCTCAGGTCGGTGTCCTGGTGGGATTTATGCTGGAATTGTGATAAGTCTGCAGGTCGGTGTCCTGGCGGGATTTATGCTGGAATTGTGATAAGTCCTCAGATCGGTGTCCTGGCAGGATTTATGCTGGAATTGTGATAAGTCTGCAGGTCGGTGTCCTGGCGGGATTTATGCTGGAATTGTGATAACTCTGCAGGTCGGTGTCCTGGCGGGATTTATGCTGGAATTGTGATAAGTCTGCAGGTCGGTGTCCTGGCGGGATTTATGCTGGAATTGTGGTAAGTCCTCAGGTCGGTGTCCTGGCGGGATTTATGCTGGAATTGTGGTAAGTCCTCAGGTCGGTGTCCTGGCGGGATTTATGCTGGAATTATGATAAGTCTGCAGGTCGGTGTCCTGGCGGGATTTATGCTGGAATTGTGGTAAGTCCTCAGGTCGGTGTCCTGGTGGGATTTATGCTGGAATTGTGATAAGTCCTCAGATCGGTGTCCTGGCGGGATTTATGCTGGAATTGTGATAAGTCTGCAGGTCGGTGTCCTGGTGGGATTTATGCTGGAATTGTGGTAAGTCCTCAGGTCGGTGTCCTGGCGGGATTTATGCTGGAATTGTGGTAAGTCCTCAGGTCGGTGTCCTGGTGGGATTTATGCTGGAATTGTGGTAAGTCCTCAGGTCGGTGTCCTGGCGGGATTTATGCTGGAATTGTGATAAGTCTGCAGGTCGGTGTCCTGGTGGGATTTATGCTGGAATTATGATAAGTCCTCAGGTCGGTGTCCTGGCGGGATTTATGCTGGAATTGTGATAAGTCTGCAGGTCGGTGTCCTGGCGGGATTTATGCTGGAATTGTGATAAGTCTTCAGGTTGGTGTCCTGGTGGGATTTATGCTGGAATTATGATAAGTCCTCAGGTCGGTGTCCTGGCGGGATTTATGCTGGAATTGTGATAAGTCTGCAGGTCGGTGTCCTGGCGGGATTTATGCTGGAATTGTGGTAAGTCCTCAGGTCGGTGTCCTGGCGGGATTTATGCTGGAATTGTGATAAGTCCTCAGATCGGTGTCCTGGCGGGATTTATGCTGGAACTGTAAGTCTGTTGGTCAATGTGGAGAGAATTGGCATCTTGACCGTGTTGCCGCTTCTCCTTGGACTCGTGGCTCAGTTGAGGGAGCTCTTTTCTTTCTTTCTTTCTTCAGCGTTTTGTGGTTTTCTTCATACACGTCCTCTGTGTGCTTTGTTAAACTTATACCTGAGTGTTCTTTGTACAGCTACTGTCAATAGTGTTGTTTTTAACATTTAGGTCCCAAATACTAATTGCCAACATGTAGAGTACAATTTGACTGTGTGCTGTGATTTGGCTAAACTCAGGTATTGGATCTAGGACTGACTTTTGTAGACCCCTTGGGAATTTTTATATGCAGGCGTTTGGTGTGACTTGAGTTTTCTCCTTTCTGTTTTCAGTTTCTTTGATCTGTGCTCATTATGATGTCTTTTTCTGGCTTTGAGTTTAAGATAGAAGCTTAGATTATGGACCTGAGACCTTACTTTTTTCAAATATGAGCCTTTCGTGCTATGAGCTTACTTCCCATCATTATTTTGGCTGCATTTCATAGATTTTAATTTTTGTTTCAGTTCAGTTGAAAATTATTTTCCTTTGAACACTCATGGTGGTTTTATTTAGTTCACCCAAATCTCATTTTAGCAAAAGATACAAATTCATGCAGGTTTAGTTCCTGTGTGTGCCTCATAATATCTTCACATTCTGTGCCTTGACCAGTAAATGATTGAGCTTATCAGGGAGATGGTTGCATGGTATATTGGTGTTGTGAAAATTATGTGGGAATTTGAATGTTTTTGAGACAGGGTCACTATCACCCAGGCTGGAGTATAGTGGTGCATTCAGAGCTCAGTACAACCTCGACCTCCCAGGCTCAAGCAATCCTCCCACCTCAGCCTGCTGAGTAACTGAGACTACAGGTGCATGCTGTCATACCCAATTAATTAATTTTGTTTTTTGTAGAAATGGAGTTTCACTATGTTACCCAGGCTGGTCTTAGACTCCTGGGCTCAAGTGATCCTCCCACCTCAGCCTCCCAAAGCGTTGGGATTACAGGCGTGAGCCAGCACACCTGGCCGGGAATTGAAGTGCCATGAAGGTGCAGAGGTTTTATGTTTTGTGTTCTGATATTGCCAAATACCTGGCACAGTGCCTGGCGTGCGGTCGGTGTGTAACGCATATTCCTGAATGAATGGATACTGTGGTGCCTGTATATTGAATTAAATGTAATTTCACTCACTTGTGTTTCTCTGTGCCAGTCCTTTTGCCTGTCTGAACTGCTTTGTTCTGCAAGTTACATTGTAATACGATCATGTTCTTCAGTTTTTCACTTTATTGACCATTTTAAATGAAAGAAGCCCCCCCCCCATTCTTTCTGATTGGATATGCTCATCTTCCCTCGATAATTGGGATATATGGTACCAACGCATGTCTCTTCATAAACATATTATTATAAAAATCCTTGAATACACATGTGCTACATAAACAGGTTTGATTCTTTTATAAAAGTTGGTATTGCAAAGCAGAGATCTTAACAAGTTCTACTTCTCATAATGTATCAGTGAGTATAGGACTGCATGCATTCTACTTTATTTGCCTTCTAAATAAAGTATATTCTTAATAATTGCCACTTAATAAAGGTTGGGCAAGATCTTTTAGAAAGGATATTTCCACAAACTAAAGTGTGTACTATCAACATTATTATTTAAATAGCTAGTGAAACCATCAAAATCTTATCACATTTACATGTTGCGCCAGGAATCATCTCCGCTTTCCTCCCTGCAACTCAGTATTTTTGATGCTATGTGAATTAGTTCACAGGAAGCCTCAGTGTTTCCTGGAGGCATGCCCACAGCTCACTGGCCTCAGAGAAAGTCATAACGTGTGTACGAACTTCTCTGGAATAACTTGAGCTTATTACATACATCTTCTGGTAGGTCATTTGCCCCCTCCACTCTCCAAAAGAAAACCTCAGGCCTCTTAAATTAACTGCAAGCCTTTTTGAGACTGAGCCATTATTTTGGAAAGCAAGATTGTCAGAAAAAATATAGCTTTAAGGATGATAGATCATAGCATATTCTGAAGCCTGAAACCTGTGGGGGGAGACAGCGCAGTCATTCCTGTCCTGATGGGACCTGGCCTGTCTCGTTTTGTTTTCCATTGCTTACCCAGACAGGGTGATTTGTTTAAGAAAATCACTGGAGTCATTGGATTAAGCATCCCTTTATTTCCAGCTTTTAAAAGGCTTTAAGTTAAAATATAACTTTTTAAATCCTTTATCCAGCGAACATTTGGCGATATTGTCTGTGTTTTGTGTGCACTTTCTCTGTTTTGTGTAGGAATTCTGTTTTATGTACTCTGTCCGTTGCATGGCACACAGTAGGTATTAAATATTTGGGGGATGAATGAATGAATGAGGAGATAAAGTCCAGGATAATCTCTATAGCATTTGGAAATTCCCACGTAAAGCCCAGGCACGTACAGTGTTACCAAACAAGGGCCAAGCAAAAGCTGCAGTATTTGTTTGATCAATTACTAGGGAGCAGTCACTTTCCCTTCATGTATCCTGGATTTATGGGGTCACAGGACCTACTGAAATAGTACCGTACAACGTCTGATGGAGCAGCCAAGGGCTGGTGGCTGCAGGTCTCAGGAAGTGAACACAGAAGCAGCCGTGGGCCCTGCTCCTGAGACAGGCAGGGGTTGACTGTGAACCCACCTTTGCCCCAGATGCTGATGAGTAGGGAGGCGGTTGTCAGGGAAGCTGGAGCGTTGCCTGCAGGGGTCCCCGGCATGTACAGATGTAGGGGAAGGCCCGGCTAAACCCACATCTGCTGTGAAGGCTTGCAGGAGTCCACGCTTGCTGAGGGGGCCCTAGTTTTATTCCCTGGGTCTGAACTTGCTCTCAGTGGCCCTGTCTGCCTTCAAAATCCACCTGAGGAAGAGCTGGGCTTCAGTGCTGGGGCCCCTTCCCTGGTCCCAGTGTGGCAGGGCCAGGTTACTGGAGATAAGTCCTAGTCAGCACCTAGGCTATTAACAGGTTCAAGGGGCCAGTGTATCCATGCTTGCTCTATGATAAAGTCAACAGTTTGGCACATGATAACTAGACATTTCAGAGTTCCTTTAAAACGGTGTCAGTAAAGCCCATGATACAGTTTGGCTCTGTATCCCCACCCAAATCTCATCTCGAATGGTAATTTCCATAACCCCCATATGCCAAGGGCAAAACCTTGGGGGAGGTGATTGGATCCTGGGGGTGGATTCCCCTGTGCTGTCCTCGCGATTGTGAGGAGATCTCATGAGATCTGGTTTTTTGGTAACTGTGTTCTCTTCCTGAGACCTGCAGCCACCAGCCCTTGGCTGCTCTGTCAGATATTATGTGGTACTATTTCAATAAGTCCTTTCTTCCCCCTCGCACACTTCCCTCTCACCTCCCGCCACATAAGACGGGCATTTGCTTCCCCTTCACCTTCTGCCGTGATCATAAGTTCCTGAGGTCTCCCCAGCCATGTGGAACTGTGCGTCAATCAAACTGCTTTCCTTTATAAATTAGAGAGTTGGGCAGTTCTTTATAGCAGCATGAAAACAGACTGATGCAGCCCAGCCGTCCACAGAGGGGAGAGCCCGGCCGTCCACAGAGGGGGAGCCCAGCCGTCCACAGAGGGGAGAGCCCGGCCATCCGCAGAGGGAGAGCCCAGCCGTCCACATAGGGGAGAGCCTGGCCATCCACAGAGGGGGAGCCCGGCCGTCCGCAGAGGGAGAGCCTGGCCATCCACAGAGGGGAGAGCCCAGCCGTCCACAGAGGGGAGAGCCTGGCCATCCACAGAGGGGGAGCCCAGCCATCCGCAGAGGGAGAGCCCGGCCATCCACAGAGGGGGAGCCCAGCCGTCCACAGAGGGGGAGACCGGCCGTCCACAGAGGGAGAAGGTGACAGTGCAAATGCTGCTGTCAGGGCTGCGATGCCAACAAGGAGCCAGTCAGCACCACGTGTGGGAAACCTCAGCTGTGTGGCCATTGAGGGGTCAGGGCTGTGATGCTGACAAGGAGTCAATCAGCATTGCGTGCGGTGAACCTCAGCCGTGTGGCCATCATGGGGTTCAGCCATGCTGTTCTCATTGAGCAGCCCATTTTCAAAGTCTGAAAAAGGATAAAAAATATTAATAGGACTGAAGTTTTCAGAGTCAGTGCCTTGCATGAAAACTGGTGGTTGAGAATTCCTCAAGGAAAGCAGAAGTTGTTCTCGAAGTCAGCAGTGCTGTGCGGTGCAGGGGAGCGTTGGTGAGAAATGCCAGCATGCAGATAAGTAACACCGTAGAAAATCCACATTCGCAGCTCTCAAAAAGCTTGTTTTATTTATAATCAGCTGGCGGGACTCAACAAATGTGCGTTGCCTCCTTAATTCTCCCACACAGCAGACACTTTTTTCAGGCCTGGGGTGTTACTGGGGAGCGGTGAGTGGGGTCCTGGCTGGTCCCGAGGTGCCCTGGAGCTGAGAGGAGGTTTTGTACCCGGGGATGGAGGTCGGGGCGCACTTGAGCCCAGAGTCTTGGGGTGAGCTGACTTCTTCATTGAAAAATTGTATTCTCTGGGAAGGAATGGGCAGAAACTTCAGGTAAATGAAATGGAAGTCAAACAGTCATCCCTTGACAGAGGTGCGTCTCTGACGAGCCCCGTAAGAGAGCCCCCCAGGCAGCAGGGAGAAAAAAGCAAGACTCTGTGCTGTTCTACACGTCCTGGTGGGGTCTGTCAGCGGGACCCCCGAGGGGAGGCAAGCGTCTCTACTGGCGCCTGCTTCTGTGGCCTGGACTGCTGATTGTGAGTGGGATTAGTTCACTCAGGTGTGGAGATTCGAGGGGCTCTGAGGACTTCCTTCAGCTGAGGCATCTCCTGTTAGAGCTGAGTCCTGGGTACGGCGTGTCCCTGTCATCTGCTTCCCCGCCCTTTGACAACCAATGCCAAACAGCGGCACCACTATCGCCACAGCTGGGGAAGCTGGCTGGATAGCAAGACGTCGGGAAAAACTCAAGTACTGTGTTTATGAAACTCATGACAGAGGCTGGATTCGGTGGCTCACGCCTGTAACCCCAGCACTTTGGGAAGTCCAGGTGGGAGGATCACTTAAGGAGTTTGAGGCCAGCCTGGGCAACACAGCAAGACCCCATCTCTACAAAAAATACACAGCCGAGTATGGTGGTGCCTGCCTGTGGTCCCAGCTACCCAGAAGGATGAGGTGGGAGGATCGCTTGGCCCCAGGAGGTCAAGGCTGCAGTGAGCCATGTCTGCACCACTGCACTGCAGCACAGGCGACAGAGGCAGACCTGTCTCAAGAAAAAATTTGTTTTTAATCTCATAACAGGTGTTTTCTCTGTCCCAACCTATTCCAAAATGGCTATTTTTTTTGGCGTTTGCATTTTGCATTTCAATTCCAAATGTATGAATGTTGCTTCAAGAAATTCTTCCTCTGTATCCCATCTGTATGGTGGAATCAGCCAGGTGCCCTAACATTACTGGGCGCTTCTCTGCATGGCCTTGTGTGTGTCAGAGGAGCCCTGGCCGCATGTTCAGCTTCTCTGGATCCGAGACATTGGTGTGTGTGGCAGGACCGATCCTCACTACATACGGTTTGGATTCCTTGGGTGAGCGTCTGGAAGAAGACACGGTCTTGAGCTTGTTGCCGCAGCAAACACGGTTTGCAAGTGAAGGACGCCTGCTTCTCCCTGTCCACAGCTGCCCCATTGCTGATGAAGATTGACTGTGAAGTTGGTCAAAAGAGAAGCAGCCGACACAGCAGAATGACCAGAAAGTACTGAGGGATGTGGGAGGGGAGAGCCTGCATTCCTTCCCCCGCCCGTATTCCTTCCCCCGCCTGCATTTCCCCTTAAACATTTCCAAGGTGCCGAGTTGGCCTTCCATGTTCGTGGGTTCCATAGCCCTGGATGCAGCCAAACTGAAAGTGAAAATATTCAGAAAGAAAAGAATGGCTTAACCTGTTTTGAACATGTGTAGACTTCTTCGTTTTCATTATTCCTTAAACAATACAGTACACCCACCATTTGCACAGCACTCATGTTGTTTAGGGTATTGCGAGTAAGGTAGAGATTTATTTATTTATTTATTTTGAGACGGAGTCTTGCTCTGTCACCCAGGCTAGAGTGCAGTGGCACGATCTCGGCTCACTGCAAGCTCCGTCTCCTGGGTTCACGGCATTCTTCTGCCTCAGCCTCTCTAGTAGCTGGGACTACAGGTGCCTGCCACCACGCCCGGCTAATTTTTTGTATTTTTACTAGAGACAGGGTTTCACTGTGTTAGCCAGGATAGTCTTGATCTCCTGACCTCGTGATCCTCCTGCCTCGGCCTCCCAAAGTGCTGGGATTACAGGTGTGAGCCACCGCACCCAGTCTGTAGAGATTTAAGTGCATGGGAGGGCACCGTGGGTTCTGTGCACTCAGCATTCACGTTGTTTGGGGTATTAATGAGTAATGTAGAGATTTAAGAACACGGGAGGGCACCGTGGGTTCTGTGCACTCAGCACTCACGTTGTTTGGGGTATTACGAGTAATGTAGAGATTTAAGAACGGGAAGGCACTGTGGGTTCTGTGTACTCAGCACTCACGTTGTTTGGGGTATTAATGAGTAATGTAGAGATTTTAAGTACACGGGAGGGCACCGTGGGTTCTGTGCACTCAGCACTCACATTGTTTGGGGTATTACGAGTAATGTAGAGATTTAAGAACGGGAGGGCACTGTGGGTTCTGTGTACTCAGCACTCACGTTGTTTGGGGTATTACGAGTAATGTAGAGATTTAAGTACACGGGAGGGCACACGTGGGTTCTATGCAAATGCTGCGCCATTTTCTATCAGGGACTTGAGTGTCTCAGACTTTGGGATCCCGACCCCTGGAACCCACCCCGACGGACACCAGGGGTGACTGTACTTTAGCACGCTTTATTTTTTTTTCTTCACCGAGAGACTCGCTAGAAGAAACACAGAATTTTTTCCACACAGACCAACGTTCAAAATCTATAAATAGTTTTTAGGGAGGAGGAGGGGAAGGATTTCAGACTTTTTTCCTCCCCCATTCAAGCTATTGATAACACATTCCTCACCTCGTAGTTAATTTGTGTATGTGGTGAGAATATGGAAGATCTCTTCTCTTACCCAGTTTCAGGCAGACGATACGTTGTTATTAACTGTGGTTACCACACTGTACATTCGGTCTCCAGAATCGACTCATCTTTTCATGAAGTGTGTGCCCTTGACCACCATCTCCCCATTTCTGCATCCCCAGGCCCTGGTAACCCCTATTCCACTGTTTCTACAAATTCTACTTTTTTAAGATGCCACATGTAAGTGAGATCATGCAGTATTTGTGTTTCTGTGCCTGTTTTATTTCACTTAGCATAACATCTTCCAGGTTTATCCATGTTTTTGCAGATGGCAGAATTTTGTTCTTTAAGTTGAATAGTATTCATTGTGTCCGTACACCATGATTTCTCTATCTGTTCATCCACTGATGGGTGCGTAGGTCAATTCCACATCTACGTGATTGTAAATAGTGCTGCAGTGGACGTGAACGTGCAGGTATCTCTCCCTTACGCTGGTTTAAATTCCTTTGGATATTTACCCAGACATGGGATTGCTGGATCATAGAGTCCTGTTTCTAGTTTTGGAAGATGCTCCATACTATTTTCCACGGCAGCTCTGCTGCTTTGCACTCCCACCAACAGCGTGCAAGGGTTCCCTTTGCTCCACATCTTTGCCAACACTGCAGAATTTACGTTCCTAGATCCCCTTGGGGTCCCTGACATGGGCACAGGTGGCCTGACCGCTCACTACACCTCTCTCTGAACTTTGCTTTCTCATGCTGCGTATGGACTGGTTCAGCAGCCTCCTCACTACACCTCTCTCTGAACTTTGCTTTCTCATGCTGTGTACGGACTGGTTCAGCAGCCTCTTGGATTGCTTTGACTCTTGGGAGCTTTGACTTAAAAAGGCAACTGAGCAGAAAGCCATAGCTACTACGCAGCTGCTTAAATGATTCTGCAAAGGCTTAAAGTCAAACTCTGGGTGAGGGAGTGTGTGCTCCTAAAATAGGAAGATAATGCTTGATGTGTTGTGGAAAGTTGAGGCTCTGTTGGCCCCGGTGCTGAGGTCACTGCATGCCTCTGACTCTGGTGTGAACACACAGTGACGGTGGAGTTCTGTTTACAGATACATACTTCTGACTGCATGCACTTTTGTGTTTACTGAGGTTAGCCCACTTCTTTCTGCTGTCAAAGTGATTCCATCTTTGATAGCCTTAGCAGTTTTCTTATGTCCCCAAGAGCACTTTCTGATGCAGAAGGGGGTCACGTGGCACGTGTTTGTGGCCATCCCCTGTGGGCCAACACTTGGAATAGACCACTCCGCCGCTCACCGCGGGGTGGTCCAGCGTGACTTTGCTGGAAATGATGCGGATTTTTTTTGTTTGTTCCAGTTGTCCTCCTCCCCCTTCAGCAGGGCTGTGACATTCTCCCTGCTGGGGCATCTGAAGTGTCTCCTGTAGCTGGGGGTGGGATGGCAGCGCTGGGCCAGGCGGTTCTGCACGGTGACTTTGTTGCCACCAGTCTGGCCCTCGGCCAGATGCCTTGGTGGGCTTCTCCGACTTGCTGAGACTGTCATCTGTGAAATGAGGGTGATAGCGCTTGTGGAATGTTTGAATGACATAGTTGTCTGTAAAGTTCGCAGTAAGACCCTGACTTTGTAGGTGGATAATTGGCCTCCACACTTTCCCCTGTCCACCTGCCCTCATCCTCATGTTCCCTCCCAATCCAAAGAAAAATCTCTGAGGGGATCCCTCCCTCTGTCGGGGAGCAGAGGGTGGAGTGTGAGAGACTTGCTCTCAAGCTGTGACGCCCACGGCGGCCATCTGAGAAGAGCCCACAGTGGGGCCCGGGCCGTGCTGGCTCCTCTTCTACACGTCAGCTTCTCAGTGTCCAGCTGGAAATAATGGGAGCTGGGCTTCGTTGTCCCTACCTTGCCCCTTCTCGCTCCCCCCAACACCAAAAAATGTAAATACAACATCCAGTAAAACCAACTTACTGCTGAGGCCTGAGATCTGCAAAATTGAGACTCAGTGTCATGGGAAAGGGCAGTACCTGTGTTTAATACGGCATAGTCTTCTCAGAGCTGTCTTTCTGCAGGGTGGGGTTTCTTTCCTTTTTGTGTGAAGCAGGGATTTCTAACTCCCAGGACATACTGGAGAAATTATGCTTGCCTGAAGAGTTTTTAGCAAGTTATGACAGTAGTTTTGTGTGAAACTGGATGTTTACATCTTCCCACTGGCCAGGATAACTGCTGGGGCATCTCCAGGGACCTCGTGCAGAGCCCCTGGTCTTGCCAGGGACTGGAAGGGAGGGGGTGTTTCGAGGCTGCAGTAGGACAGGGGTCTCCTCAAACTCACAAAGCCTCTGCTCCACGCGGCACACTGCACACATGCTTTGAATTTTAAAAAATTCCATCGGCATTCATATTTCTAAGCCCTTCAGGGACTGTTAGTACTACATTATTTTCTTTTAACATCAGAAGCTTATTTTCAAGACTGCTACGGTAGTGTGAACTTCTGTTGATCTTTCTCCTGTTCTTTTGATCCATGTGTTAAAAATAGAATGGACTCCAAACAAGCTCTTTCCTTTAATCCCCCTTCTAACCGGAGTTCTTAACGTACCAAAGAGAAGAGCTACAGTGGACAATACAAATTTTAAAACACCAAAACGTTAAAACTCTAAGTGGCGTTGTCCACCTGCCTGGCCTGAGTAAGATCGTATGCAACAGCGTGTCTAAAATGTGTTTGCTTCCTGCTCCTACCATTAATTAAATGTGTGTGTGTGTGTGTGTGTGTGTGTGTGTGTGTGTGGTTTGAGACAGGGTCTTGCCCTGTCGCCCAGAGCGTGGGGCACTAGGCACTAAATAACAAGTAATGTTTTTTATTAAACAAAAAGCTCAGGTGCATGTATGAATCCTAGTGCAGGCTCTATGTTTACCCTGGCACCTTATTTAAAAGATCTTTATGGATTTAAGCTGCCAGTGCTCACACTGGAAATGTGACGGGCTTGTGAGAATGAGAGGGTGATGGGCACAGCAGGTGCAGGTGGAGCCGTGGCAGAGCATGGGCAGCCAAGGCGGCGGGGCCGGGTCGGGAAGGACTTGGAGGCGCTGTGGGGAGTTTGGTCTCAGCCCAAACAGCAGAGAGAAGCCTCCAACAGTTTTGGGAGAGAGGCTACCACGTTCGCATTCTTGCAGCAACCCTTCTGGCTGCTGTCTGGGGTGTGTGTGGTGCCAGGAGTCTTGGCCCCAGAGCTGGAGCGTCTCAGTGACACGGGGGCCCGCGGCATCTGGGGTCCCGCGATGGTGGTTGACATCAGAGCAGAACAACAACTGGGTTCTCAGGGGTCGGGATTCTGAGATTCTTCCTAGCCCCTGGCTCTCTGGGGTCCATCTTCTTTGCCTCCCTCCCTGACGGGGCGATGCCTGTGGCCCTGCAGGCTGCACAGCAGGTCTGTGTTCATGAGTCCTCCCATTGACTCAGACGTCTCTCACAAGTTGAATGTGAAACAGATATTGAATGAGTGCTTGCTGCATTTTTTAAAGATTTTGTGTCCTTAGTGCTTTGAGACCTTCGCATCCTGTGTGTCTGATCTCTCCATCTGTGGTAGCAGGTAGGTGCTATCACCTATATTTTATCCATGAGAAAAATGCGACCCACACTAGTTAGCTGGCCCGCGGGGGACCCTGCTGTGCTCAGCTTGCTGGAGTGAGAGGACATCCCAGGCCCTCCTGACCCTGTCCCCGGTGCCGGCGAGGGGTACACACAGGAGCTGTCACCGGCCTACAGCGCCTGCTGGAGAACAAAGAAGCCTATCCGGAGACTTAAAAACAAGGCTGTGGTCTTGCCTTCTGGGGCCTCCCGGCTCCTTATAAAGCAATAGGCTCAGAGCAGCAGCACCGGGGCTCCTGACAGCCGTAGAATTCCCAACATGGAACGATTGCTTTGTAATATAAACCATTAATTCCAGCATTAAATAATCTCCCGACACCACGCATGGAAACCGTCACTGCCGAGTGGGTCTGTGTGCTTGGAGCTGAGCCACACCGTGGAAGCAGCTCCGTGGCCTGTTTCCTTCATCCCCGAGGGCCACCCAGCTCCCAAGTGTCCGTGTCTTGAGCCCAATGTCCGCAGCACTGGCTCTGCATGGGTTCCAGTTGGGGCCAGATTGGCCGGTGACGGCCTGAGGCCTAGAGGAAGCCACAGGGGCAGGGCGTCTGTTCTGTCGTCTTAACACTGCATTCGTCAGGCAGACCTTTCCTTGATTTTCTAAGATTGGGTTTTGCCCCGAAACTCTGAACTGCAACATAAGTGAGAAAAAGAATTCTTCCGTTTGGGGAGGGAAAGAAGCATCGTCCCTCAGTCTCATTCAACCTTCTGCTGGTGACTTTGCCTCACTGGGGTTTTCACTTCCAAAGTACGACTTGTCTGTAAATCTCTCCTCTTTGCGATTTTAATTTCTGCTTCTGAAATTTTAATTCTTATGGGAAGCCTCTGAGAATGACATAAGTAGCATTTTTTTAATGAAGTAGAAAATGTTTCTAAAGAGATCACTTTTACTTTTTTTCTCACTGAGGTTACAATTCCTGCATTTACTTTTCTGTCATACTTATTCCTAACAGGAAAAGGAGATTAAATAAATGGGTACCTTGATGGTGGAAGCGGGAAAATACGCTGTTTGGAATTTTACGTGGAAAGCACTCCGGCAGGGGCCCCTGTGGTTCTCATTCTCTGACAGCAGCCTTGAGGGTGTGCCTTAGATCCAGCCTCCCAGAGGCCCTCCCCAGAGATGGGAGTTGACTTTCGAAATAGCCTCGATGACGTTCCCGTCGCTTCCAGGTTTGGGGAATATGAACAAGCCGGCTGTGAGCAGTGGTTACACCTAGCGGGATAACAGACACGTGATGGCCCCAGCTTAGAAACGTGGGGGAGGACGTGCCCTCTCTGAGCATTTGCGCCTTTAGTTTATGTAGCTGCACGCTGATGACCACGTGCCCTGATGGACCCAAGGTGAGGGGGAGAGAAGAGAGGCAGGAATTAATTGATCATTCAGCCTGAACCAATGTGAAATGGAGGAAGCACCAGGCACTGTCAGAGCCACCGTCTCCCCAGTGTGAAGTGGAGGAAGCACCAGGCACCGTCAGAGCCACCGTCTCCCTAGTGTGAAGTGGAGGAAGCACCAGGCACCGTCAGAGCCACCGTCTCCCTAGTGACAGCATGGCATTGATCGAAGGTCAGGCCTTGGGCCCAACCCAAGGAGGTGTTCTGGGAGGATACTGTGTAGTCAGCCAGCTAGCTGCTGCCTGTCAGTCTCTCACCTCCCACCACCTGCCATCTGTCCATCTCTGTCGTGTGTCTATATGCATCATCTATTATCTGCCTGTCACCTATGACCTGATTGTATTCGCACAGAAAACATTGGTTGCTTCAAAATAAAGGATGGCACGTAAAAAAGTGCTGTTAGAAGGTTTGCTCGTGTAAACCTGCAGCGAGTCTATCACGGGAATCTGGTGGACCTCTGTCTACCAGATGCTGAGGCAATTCCAGAGTTAAAAATAACTGGATGTTTTCCATGAAAACGTAGCAGGAGTTTGTGAGCCACGAGCTTTGGGGCCTGAGTGAGCCTGGTCTCAGGGCCGCGGCATCCGGTGCTTCGGCTTCGGGTCAGCACGTACGTCAAGCCACCGTCTTCTGCATTTTGGGATAGAATCGTCGTAAGTTTCCCCTCTGCCCGCCCCCCAGTCACCGAACAGGTAAATGATCGCCCCGCATCTGCCCAGGTCTTCAGCGCACTCCCAGCCAGTCACTTACCTGCAGGTCTCACTGTGTCAGGCACAGATGTCTGTGTGTGGTACACGCAGGAGCACCCTGGCTTCAGTTTGTAAGACAACCAGGTTGGGGCACAGTTCTATGGGACATTGTCTGGTTTTAAGGATAACTGTGCATGTGTGTTACAAATAAACCACGAACAGTCATCCACGACATCACGCAAGCTACAGCGTGTGATTTGTGCTGTGGGCACCCAGAGGTGCCATCCAGGCAGGGCAGGGGCTGGGAGAGGGCAAAGTAGGAAGTACAGTCCCGTTTCCTTCGGAGAAGGGCACTTCCCAGGCAGGTTACAGAGTCAGGAGGATGTGCAGGGGCATGAATATGCGAGGAAGGCCCAGGAAGCCGGGGCTGCGACCTCTGGACACTACACCAGCTTTCGAGTGGAAGACTCTAGGTGTGGTTTTCATGGGACACGGTTTTGGAGCTGGACAGACTTTTGTCTTAGATCTGTGGTCCTGGGTGAGGAACGTAAGTACTGTTTGTGCCTCAAATTCTCGTCTGTAAAATAAGTTGTTATAAGGATTAGACAATGTCGTATTTGGGGATGGGCCAGCAAACCCTCCTGTGAAGAGCTGCACTGAACCCTGTCTTGCCTTGCAGCTCGGCAAGGAGCAGGCCGTGAGCACAGAGCGTGTCTCCAGAAGTGGCCTGGAAGCTGGGCTCAGCCTCGAGACTTAGTTTGCAGACCCTGGTTTGGGGGAAAGTGCGGGGCATGGAAGTTACTCAGTGGCGCTGCCCTTTCCCACCTCCTAGGTTTTGAGAGATGATAGTAACCTAGGATTTATTAAAGTCTTGTCTGGAAATTTTCTTTGCTGATTGGGGGCTCGATTTAAATCAAGCACGTGCACATGTGGCTGCTTCTGTGGTTCAGATTTTGGACGTCGTTTGTAAAATGGGTTAACGAGGCATTTCCAAAAGCGACGGAGCAGTCTCCATGGTGGGCAGCTGATGGCTGCGGGTGCGGAGTGCCCGGCAAGCTGTAACATTTCTGCAGAAATCGTCCTTTGTTGGCAGTGGCCGGCTACCTAGTTAGCATGGGCCAGGCGCAGTGGCTCACACCTGTAATCTCAGCACTTTGGGAGGCTGAGGCAGCAGATCATGAGGTCAGGAGATCGAGACCATCCTGGCTAACATGGTGAAACCCCATCTCTACTAAAAATACAAAAAATTAGCTGGGCGTGGTGGCGGGCGCCTGTAGTCCCAGCTACTCAGGAGGCTGATGCAGGAGAATGGTGTGAACCCAGGAGGTGGAGCTTGCAGTGAGCCGAGATAGTGTCACTGCACTCCAGCCTGGGGGACAGAGTGAGACTCTCTCAAAAAAAAAAAAAAAAAAAAAAAAAAAAAAAAAAAAAAAAAACAACAACAAAAAAAAAACTCATTGATGGGCGGATGCGGGTTCCATGTCATTTGGTTCTTGGCTCCGTGTTCAGACATCAGCCTTGTGTTCTGTGGGGGAGATGAGAACCTGTGTTGTGAGCTGTGAGTTGGTGGAGGCAGCCGTGGAGGTAGATGCGGCACCTGAGACTGCCTGTCCTTCACTAGGAAAAGCGAGTTGACCAGCTTGTGTGTGTACCTTGATAACCTTTTCACTCATTTGCTATATTTTTATTAAAGCTTGAATTTTCAACTCTTGTTGGAATTATGGTTTGATCAGTCTTAGGGAACAATACAACAGATCCAAAAAAATGAAGGGCGAATGAGTATTCTGTGCGTGCTGGAGCTTGTGATTGGGAAGGGCCTTTGTGTGTCGATGAGGTGGCTTTGTCCTGTGTGCTTGCACTGGCTCCAGGAAAGGCACGGCTGCTGCGCGGTCCCCTGGCTGTCTGTGAGCTTTAACGTGGATTCTCACCTCACCACAAGCTCCTTTCTCTCCGCTTCTGGATTTCTGCTCTGTGAGCTAGTGGCTTTAACGTGTGGATTCTCACCTCACCACAAGCACCCTTCTTTCCACTTCTGGATTTCTGCTCTGTGAGCTAGTGGCTTTAACGTGTGGATTCTCACCTCACCACAAGTACCTTTCTTTCCTCTTCTGAATTTCTGCAGGTTTCACGCCTTTTACTTCTACCCTTGGCCTTTGTCACTCCTTTTTCAAAAACACTGTGGCAGCTTTAAGTCCTTGCGACCGACACGCTTGGTTAGGAAACATCTTGTTAAGAAGATGCCAGTAGGTGCTGGTGTCGGTCATCCCGGCCCCGGCAGCCGCAGGATCTGTCGTCGACTGAGTTAACGAGAGCCCCGGCCACCAGGCTTGGCTTCCTGTGCCGGCGGGTGGGGATGAGATGGCAGGGGTCTAACCCTGGTCCCCATCTGGATAAATCAAGAAGGGGCCAGAAACAGGCGTGTGTTTAACAAATGAGTTTTTGTGACTTAAATGCTGTTGGCTTTTGTTCGAGAGCAGGGGAGGAACTGAAGTTGTGTGATGCGCAGTGCTTGCTTTTAAAATTCTAACGATGAGGCACACAGAAGATACCGTGATAACTGTGTCCTCCTGGGCAACATTGAATGATGTGCTCTACCCACTGAGACCATACTGAACGCCATTTTCCTTCTCTTGCAGGTGACATTACACAAAAAGGATATGAAAAGAAGAGGTCAAAGTTAATTGGAGCCTACCTTCCACAGCCTCCGAGTACGTAACCCCCATGAGTAGCATGAGTCCTCTCATTTCCCGTGTTCTCTATGTGCCAGAGAAACATCTGGAGGCAGACGCTCCCTTACTCCCGAGTCAGCAGGAGGAGGCGTCTGGCGTTCACACTCCAGGCATTCAGTTCCTTTGAGTGATCACACGTGCTGTGTGAATATACAAGGCACAGAGGATTTTTCTATAAGTGTGCCTAATAGGTGTTTTCTCTATCAGTAGAGATCAATATTGTGTTGATTACTTTAAAATCCTACAATTGTAAAAATATGAGCGCATTAGTGATTTCAACATATTTGGTTTAGAGGGCTATTTATTACTATTGATTCTAGTTTAATCTGAGGCTTCTGTTGGTGGCACAGGCCAAATCTAGACAGTGCTGTGATATCCCGCCCAGGACTCTGCAATCGTGAAAGCTGGTTGTATATGGAGATGTGGTTGCAAACATACATGATGATTCTTCAGAAGGGTAGTCAGTTTCCTGCTAGCGTTTCTACGTGTGCAGATTGGCAGCTTTCCTGCACTTGAGCTGGGTTTTGTAAATGTCAGGAAAAAGAACCTCATATTAGACTGGGATTCTAGCACCTCAGTTCCCATCTGGCAAGCTCAGTTCAGCTCAAGAGTGACCTTGAAAATTTGCTAGGCTTGAGGAATGGCTTAAAGCTAACACAAGCAGTTTCTTCCTCAAACATAAAGGCTAGCAACATAAATTTTAAAGGTGGAAACTGAACTTCCATAGTTTTTATCATTGAAACAAGATTTTAAAAGGTTTAAGGATGCACGTGTCCACACCTGCACAAACCCTGATTCTGTTCTTCCTGACACCCATCCAGGGTCCTGTTGACTCAGTAAGAAAAGTTTCCTGAGGCTCAGGCTCCAGGAAACGGTGTGGAGATTCTGCTACTGGTAGTTTTGTTTTGATTTCGTGTTTTTCTTACCTTGATTTTTGAGACAGTGATGTAACAGTGAACATGTTTGTGTGGACCTTGCTTAGCAGAGGCTTAAGTCAGGGATAGACGCCGAGGAACCAAGAGAAGGGGAGCAGAGGGCTCGGCTGGAACGCTGGGGCGAGAGGCTTCAGGGCAGTGCTGGGCAGATCCCCTGATGGCCTGCGCCCCCTCCCTCATTCTCTTCTCATGGAGCCACAGGGTGACAGCTGCCCCAGCCCTGTCCCTGAGTTCCCCTCTGCAGGTGCCCTCACGTCCTACAGGAAGGTGGGGTCTGACTGTAGGCCACGGACGCTGTTGGTTTTGACTTTTGTGCCTTGCCAAACAAAAGTGAAACAGAAGCGGTTCCTCGCTTCCCAGGACGGTTCTCCAGCGCAATGTGCCTCCCGCGGTGGCCCTGGCCTTGGTCCCCTTGGTGGTCTGTGTGCTGTCCTGCATGGGGTCGGCAGCTCTGCTCAGCGCTGTAACAAATTTAAAAAAAACTAAAGTTTGAATTAATTAGTTTTTTTTCAACTTGTTACAGCAGCGAATGGAGCTGCCATGGTTCGGTGTAGACTGCAACACAGTGAAGGAGCGCCGAGGAGAACATTCCGCTCTGCCCACATCGGGGTGTGCGACGTCCGAGAAGCCGCGGCTCGGGAGCGGGTGGCCAGCACCACAGGGAACCGGCCTCTGTTTTACTTTCGTTTCGGTGAGCGCTGCTTTGCTGAGAGCCAGCCCCACAGCAGGGTACACGTTAGAAAAGGCCACCCGCCAAGCGCTATCCATCCTGTACAGACGTGTAGGGTGTGGCCTGGGGGCCGGAGGGTCCCATTCTCCAGTGAACCAGGTCACTCCGCAGGCCCAGAGCTCGCCAGAGACCGGGTCTGTCCCTGTGAGTCAGGGCCCAGTTCCGTGTTTCCTACTGAGGTAGAATGTTGTTTTTACAATTCCCCTTTCTCAGTTGGGCACCACTTAGAAAACACTTAAGAAGAATGCATGACAAATAATAAAACTTCTTAAAGTCACTGGTCTTCTACAGACTTTCGTCTTATAGCCAAAGACCCAATTAAAGGATGAGCTGATGGGTCTTGGCCTCTGAGATCTGCTAGAGGGAGTGATTTTGAGATTTCCATCTCCAAAGAGCAAAGTAAGGGTTTTTGAAATAGAAAAAGCAGTCAATCATAGAGTATGCTCTTAGAGGGAAGGATTTTGTTCAAAGGTCAAAATTACTTCGGTGGACAGTATTTTGAATATAGGAATTTCATGAGGCAAAAAGGGAGTTCAGTGCATTTTCCAACAGAATGAAAAAAATCACATGCAGGTTGAAGTTTTAGGTTCATGTTCAGGGTTACACTTCAAAGTGTGTTTTAAAATCACATACAAGGCCGGGTGCGGTGGCTCACGCCTGTGGTCCCAGCACTTGGGGAGGCTGAGGCAGGGGATTGCTTGAGCCCAGGTGTTTGAGACCAGCCTGGGCAACAAAGGGAGTCCCCATCTCTACAAAAGAAAAAATTAGGCATGATGGTGGGTGCCTGTGATCCCAGTTATACGGGAGGCTGAAGCAGGAGGATTGCTTGAATCCAAGAAGTCAAGGCTGCAGTGAGCTATGATTGTGCCACTGTGTTCCAGCCTGGGGGACAGAGCGAGACCCTGTCTCAAAAAAAAAAATCGGTAAAATCAAGTCATAGAGGCAAAGTTTATTATTACAATTGGCCATCGGGGTCTCAGAAGAGGACACCCTGCCTCGTTTCCTGGCCTCCACCGCATTCCTCCTCTCTGGGCCCCTGGCCGATTCCCTCGCGCCCTCTCAGGAGCAAGTGGTGGAGCTGATGAGAAGGTGACAGGGCTGGGTGTTAGCCACGAGGTCCGTTTCAGAATTTATCTGCTGGAAACGTGAGGAAAACAGGAGGAAGTACGGCCCAGGCTGCCTGATTCAGGCCCAGACACCAGACTCAGGATGGAGGGGACTCAGGACGGGGGGGCACTCAGGACGGGGGTGCTGGGGCCCCCCCGAGGCTGTGTTTCCCTGCCGACCTTCATTTGGAGATGTTGCTCGTGACGCGCAAGCGTGCACCGTGTGCAACTGTCCTGGGAAGCAGCAAGGAACGCAGACGTTTCCAAAGCCAAGGCTGCTTGCTTGGTTGGCCCCATGGGACGTGATTTCCTTTGTGCAGGATCTTCATGGAAAACATCTTTCTTTTTGTTCCCCTGTGCTTCTGTGCACTTGCCTGTAAGGGGTTTGTGTTCTGATTAACTTCCACCCTTTTTTCCTAACATTTACATTCATATTTCTCCAGAAACTATTCTAAAAGTGTTTCTAGGATGTTGTTTGGGATGCAGAATTACGAGCTACAATGGGGGTTCTGTTCCCTAGGCCAGCCAGGTGCGTCCCAGCTGCTCAGGAGGGCAGCGTCTGTGTCGGGGCCTCCGGTCGGGATTCAGAAGTGAGTGTGGTGCTGAGCACCTGTCTAAGTCTAGTTGAGGAAAAGAGTGCCAGGAGCCAGGAAGAAATGTGAGTTATATGTGCAGTGAAAGAAGGGTGAGAGAGGGTTCCTGGAAGATCATCTTTGGAGAGAAGACGCTGCTTAGGGAAGCTGCCGACTTGGCACTCACCCTTCTGCGGTTCAAACCCGTCCCTCTTCAGTCTCTAAGCCCAGTCAAACTTGTAAACATAAGAAATAAAATCCACTGCCTGGCACCCTCTTCAGGGATATCTTAATAACAGTGTTGACTTGGATAACAAGGCCTCACTGCTTCTATGATGCAGGCCGTGGAGATTTAGAGAGTAAAATTTCAGTGTGGCTATAAATGGTCGAATCTTCTTTGCTCAGATACAGCTCCTCTTTCTCACAGCAGCTTCTTACGTGATTGTCCGTGAAATGTTTCTTGGTATTGAGTGATTTATGAAGATCCAGTATTCCTCTCCAAGCCCAGCTTGCTTTTCCTTCAACAGCCAGACAGCTTGATGCCCAGGTGCAAGTTACAAGGACTCTGTAAGGGGGTTGGTCTGTGCCGCACAGCCTCTCTCCATGAGGTCGTGTGAGCGGCCTCTCCAGGAACAGGCATCCCGTGGTCAGTGTGAGTTAAGCCCCACACTGTTTGCACCGGAGGCCTGGATGGCTGCCTTGGCCTGCAGGCTTGCGCTGTGTTGTCCAGCTGTTGACTCTAATCACAAACCCGGACATGCCTCAGTTCCTCCCTGCTCCCTGCTGCCAGGGTTCCCGATGGCCACGCTGCCGTCCACATGAGGAACTCTGCTCAGGCCGTGCACTTGGCTGTGTCCAGGTGGTGTTTAAACCTCAGTTTGGATGCTCTGTCCTGAGGGATTTCTCCCCTGATCCTTCAGTCAGACCATCCCGATTCCCATCTCCATGTCGTCCTGTCTCTGAAATACCACAGTCGTAGTTGGGTGGTGGTTACTAAACGCTAAGTCCCCAACCCCCAGCAGCAGGATGTAAATCACCTGAGGCCCCGGCCGCCTGCTCACGGAAAGTGGACGTTGGGCAGGTATTTGCTGAATGGATGTGGGGGTGCGGCACGGAGGGGCTGAGTCTGCCTGTGGGGGTGGGCTGGGCAGCACTCACATCCCCCCCGCCCCACCGTGTGACCGTCCCCATGGTCATGGGGTGTGAGGATGGATGTGCAGTGTCCCTGAGGGCAGACGCCACCGTGTCCGCACAATGCTCAGATCCACGTGAGCCCTAAACAGGCACCCGAGACCTTCCACTGCCTCAGGCGTCTATCTGGGCCGCAGTTTTATTTTTATTCTTGATTTGGGTAAATTTAAATGGCAGATGGTAACATGTAAGTGCTAATTAATGACCGCAATGACAGAGGGTAACATGTACCTCAGCACCGTCCAATCAGTGGAATTTTATTATCTTTTCAGAACTTGGCTCGCATCCCAGTGTTTGATCTTGTAAGTGGATCACATGTTCTCATGAGAACAGCTGCACTTGCCTGAGTGCTGTTGCTTGCAGTGGCTGCCTTGCCCTGTCGCCACGGAGAGGGCTTTCTCTGAGGTCCTGTTGCAGATTCTCCCACTGGGCTTTGACAGTCGTGATGGAGGAGGTGCCCCGCAGTTGGCATTTGTGAATTTTGCACTTCGGTTACATACAGAATGAGAAACTTTAAGTATGTGAATTTCACTTTGTTCTGTCGTCTTTAGAAGACGTGGCTGGCTGGCCCTGGCCTGTTCACCTGGGCTGGCTGTCGGTTGTTCTGATTCTTCGTGTCAGCAGAGGCTGTGCTTTCCCAGGGCAGGTGCACAGCAGGTCTGTATTCTTGTTCTGCCACGAGAGTTACAGTCTGGTGACCCAGGGCAGCCCTTCCCGTACGTGCTGCTGGGGAGGGGCCGCCTCCTCACCTGGGCTGGAGGGTCCCGGGGGCCTGTCCCGGGCAGGTTGCCTCCACTTAGGGGTCAGGCCATGCGGCAGCTCACAGGGTGAGGTGCTTTAAACTTAAATCCCAGAGGAGGGGAAACGTGGGTGTCCAGATTGCATTGCCTGTGACATAGCGTGAATCTTTCTAGACCGAGTTGCTGCAGCGACAGGTGAGTCACCTGTGTTCCAGATCAGTTCCCAGGGGACCACGCTCAGCTGCTGGAGACGTGTTCTGCCACAGGCAGCTGTCGGTTTAATCCTGTACATTTATTTCCTGGTTTTTAAGCAACGTTTAATGAATCCCTTCCCCCTCCTTCCCTCTCCCTCCACCCCCTCACTCCTCCTTTCCCCTCCCCTCCCGCCCCTCACTCCTCCTTTCCCCTCCGCTCCCGCCCCGCCCTCCTCCTTTCCCCACCCCTCCCGCCCCTCCCTCCTCCTTTCCCCGCCCCTCCCACCCCTCCCTCCTCCTTTCCCCGCCCCTCCCTCCTCCTTTCCCCGCCCCTCCCTCCTCCTTTCCCCGCCCCTCCCTCCTTTCCCCGCCCCTCCCTCCTTTCCCCGCCCCTCCCTCCTCCTTTCCCCGCCCCTCCCTCCTCCTTTCCCCGCCCCTCCCTCCTCCTTTCCCCGCCCCTCCCTCCTCCTTTCCCCGCCCCTCCCTCCTCCTTTCCCCGCCCCTCCCTCCTCCTTTCCCCGCCCCTCCCTCCTCCTTTCCCCGCCCCTCCCTCCTCCTTTCCCCGCCCCTCCCTCCTCCTTTCCCCGCCCCTCCCTCCTCCTTTCCCCGCCCCTCCCTCCTCCTTTCCCCGCCCCTCCCTCCTCCTTTCCCCGCCCCTGCCTCCTCCTTTCCCCGCCCCTGCCTCTTCCTTTCCCCGCCCCTCCCTCCTCCTTTCCCCGCCCCTCCCTCCTCCTTTCCCCGACGCTCCCTCCTCCTTTCCCCGACGCTCCCTCCTCCTTTCCCCGACCCTCCCTCCTCCTTTCGCCGACCCGACCCTCCCTTCTCCTTTCCCCTCCCCTCCCTCCTCCTTTCCCCTCCCCTCCCCTCCCCTCCCCTTCCTCCCCTTCCTCCCCTCCCCTCCCCTCCCCTTCCCTCCCCTTCCTCCCCTCCCCTCCCCTCCCCTTCCTCCCCTCCCCTCCCCTCCCCTTCCTCCCCTCCCCTTCGTCCCCTCCCCTTCCTCCCCTCCCCTTCGTCCCCTCCCCTTCGTCCCCTCCCCTTCCTCCTCCTTTCCCCTCCCGTTCCTCCCCTCCCTCCTCCTTTCCCCTCCCTCCTCCTTTCCCCTCCCCTTCCTCCTTTCCCCTCCCCTCCCTCCTTTCCCCTCCCCTCCCTCCTTTCCCCTCCCCTCCCTCCTTTCCCCTCCCTCCTTTCCCCTCCCTTCGTTTCCCCTCCCTCCCCCTCGCCTCCCTCTGCCTTTCCCCTCCCTTCCCCTCACCTCCCTCCGCCTTTCCCCTCCCTCCCGCTCGCCTCCCTCCGCCTTTCCCCTCCCTCCCCCTCGCCTCCCTCCGCCTTTCCCCTCCCTCCCCCTCGCCTCCCTCTGCCTTTCCCCTCCCTCCCCTCCCTCCGCCTTTCCCCTCCCTCCCCTCCTTCCTTCTTTCTTCCCCCTCTCCTCCTTCCTTCTTTCCTCCCCCTCTCCTCCTTCCTTCTTTCCTCCCCCTCTCCTCCTTCCTTCTTTCCTCCCCCTCTCCTCCTTCCTTCTTTCCTCCCCCTCTCCTCCTTCCTTCTTTCCTTCCCCTCTCCTCCTTCCTTCTTTCCTTCCCTTCTCCTCCTTCCTTCCTTCCTCCCCCTCCCTCCCCCTTCCTTCCTCCCCCTCCCTTCCCCCTCCTTTCCCCCTCCTTCCTCCCTCCCCCCTCCCTCCCCCTTCCCCCTCCTCCTTCCTCCCTCCCCCTTCCCCCTCCTCCTTCCTCCCTCCCCCTTCCCCCTCCTCCTTCCTCCCTCCCCCTTCCCCCTCCTCCTTCCTCCCTCCCCCTTCCCCCTCCTCCTTCCTCCCTCCCCCTTCCCCCTCCTCCTTCCTCCCTCCCCCTTCCCCCTCCTCCTTCCTCCCTCCCCCTTCCCCCTCCTTCCCCCCTCCCCCTTCCCCCTCCTTCCCCCTTCCCCCTCCTCCTTCCTCCCTCCCCCTTCCTCCCTCCCCCTTCCCCCTCCTTCCCCCTTCCCCCTCCTCCTTCCTCCCTCCCCCTTCCCCCTCCTCCTTCCTCCCTCCCCCTTCCCCCTCCTCCTTCCTCCCTCCCCCTTCCCCCTCCTCCTTCCTCCCTCCCCCTTCCCCCTCCTCCTTCCTCCCTCCCCCTTCCCCCTCCTCCTTCCTCCCTCCCCCTTCCCCCTCCTCCTTCCTCCCTCCCCCTTCCCCCTCCTCCTTCCTCCCTCCCCCTTCCCCCTCCTCCTTCCTCCCTCCCCCTTCCCCCTCCTCCTTCCTTCCTCCCCCTTCCCCCTCCTCCTTCCTTCCTCCCCCTTCCCCCTCCTCCTTCCTTCCTCCCCCTTCCCCCTCCTCCTTCCTTCCTCCCCCTTCCCCCTCCTCCTTCCTCCCCCTTCCCCCTCCTCCTTCCTCCCCCTCCTCCCCCTCCTCCCCCTTCCCCCTCCTCCCTCCTCCTTCCCCCCTCCCCGCCTCCCCTCCACCCCCCTCCTTCCTCCCCTCCCCCCTCCCTTCCTCCCTTCCTCCCCCCTCCCCCCTCCCCTCCCTCCCTTCCTCCCCCCTCCCCCCTCCCCTCCCTCCCTTCCTCCCCCCTCCCCCCTCCCCTCCCTCCCTTCCTCCCCCCTCCCTTCCTCCCCCCTCCCCCTCCCCTCCCCTCCCTCCTTTCTTTCCCTCCCCTCCCCTCCCCTCCCCTCCCTCCTTCCTTTCCCTCCCCTCCCCTCCCCTCCCCTCTTTCCCTCCCCTCCCCTCCCCTCTTTCCCTCCCCTCCCCTCCCCTCTTTCCCTCCCCTCCCCTCCCCTCTTTCCCTCCCCTCTTTCCCTCCCCTCCCCTCCCCCCCTCCCCTCCCCCCCTCCCCCCCTCCCCCCCTCCCCCCCTCCCCTCCCCTCCTCCCCTCCCCTCCCCTCCCCTCCCCTCCCCACTTCTTCCCCTTCCTCTCCTCCCCTCCCCACTTCTTTCCCTTCCCACTTCTTCCCCTCCCCTCCCCCCCTCCCCTCCCCTCCCCTCCCCTCCTCCCCTCCCCTCCCCTCCCCTCCCCTCCCCTCCTCCCCTCCCCTCCCCTCCCCTCCCCTCCCCTCCTCCCCTCCCCTCCCCTCCCCACTTCTTCCCCTTCCTCTCCTCCCCTCCCCACTTCTTTCCCTTCCCACTTCTTCCCCTCCCCTCCCCCCCTCCCCTCCCCTCCCCTCCCCTCCTCCCCTCCCCTCCCCTCCCCTCCTCCCCTCCCCTCCCCTCCCCTCCTCCCCTCCCCTCCCCTCCCCACTTCTTCCCCTTCCTCTCCTCCCCTCCCCACTTCTTTCCCTTCCTCTCCTCCCCTCCCCACTTCTTTCCCTTCCCACTTCTTCCCCTTCCCTCCCCCCTTCCTCTCCTCCCGTCCATCCATCCTCCCCTCTCTCCCCCACTTCCCATCCCTCCATCCCTCCATTTCTCCATCCTTCTGTCTGTCCTTCTATCTGTCCGTCCTTCCATCCATCTGTCCATTTTTTGCTGACCTTGCCAAGTCTACTTCCTTGACCTCTTCTTTCTTCTTATGCTGGTCTCACTGCCTTCTTCTCCTCCCTTACACCTTGCATCTCCTGCCATCTCTGCGTGAGTTTTATTTGTGGTCTTGCCGTAATTCTAGAGGAAAATAAGAATCTTACTGACATTTTGGATTTAAGTGGAAGTGTTCCAGCCGTCTGCGGGAGCCCTGAGGGTGCAGAAATACTTCCCGAGCCCATCCTGTGAGCAGCTCTGCCAAGAGCAAGGTTGCTTCCCGCCTCCTTCTCCAGGATCCCAACAGATGCCCCTTTCAGGCGACCTTGATGGCTTTTTTTTTGCTCCAAGATTCATTCCTGGACCTGAAATTTTAGCAGTTTCCATATTTTCTTAAAAGAATGCTCTTGTCTAAATACTGACTTTCATAATGGGATTCCAAAAATGCTTTTTCCTGTTTTCAAGACAAGCCAGATTTTGTTCTTGTAACAGAGATTGAGGCTCTGGGCACCACTGCAGGTACCAGGAGAATGACAGCCTCTGCCCTCAGGAGAGGGTGCAGAGGGGCCTGGGAGAGGGGCCTCTGTTGCAAATGAAAAGGCAGTCACGGGAGAACGTTCAGGCACCGCACAAGGGTGACACTCATGGATCACTTCTGCACCTGTGTTTCCTTGCCAAGAAAACAGCAGAAGTAACAGTCCTGGCCTGGTGCATTTTGTGCTGAGGAATGAGTGACGTATCAAGTGCTTAGGCCAGGGCTGCAGTGTTAGCTACTGCTGCTTCTGTCCAAAGGCAGGAGGCTGGGCCGAGGAAAGTTCATGAACAGAGGAATAGGAGCCAGATGGATTCGGGCCCTAACCACAGGCATGGGATCTGTCATCCCTGGAGGACCGGATCTGAGCTGGTGCCTCATGTGGCCAGTGCGTGAAAGCTGAGCAGTTGCTCCTGGGAGGAGAACCTCATCTCCATCTCGGCCATGTTCTTGCCTGAGGAGGCCTTGCTTTTTGTCCTCCAGACTCTTGAGTGTTTGAAGGCAGCCACCCCATCTCCCTGGGGACGCCTTCTTCCCAGGGACCATGCTGGCCTCTCCCCCCTCACCACGCCTTCTGTCATGAGGCTTCCGGTCTTTCTGTGACGCTCCTGAGAGCTGGTTTTCAACCACAGTTCCCCAAACTGAACGTGACTATGAACGTGAGCCCTCAGCAGCGCAGAGCACTGTGCTGTAGTCATGTGTCCTAGTGATCATTCGTGTTCATGCTACCCAGAGGTATCTGTTCCAGCAGCTGTGCTTGGTTTCCCTGTGACGGGGACAGTGGGGATGCCCTTCTGCTGCCCCTGGGTCCTGTGTGGTCACAGGCTGGAATCCAGTTGAGTGACACCTATTCAACTGTGACTTTTTTCTTCCCAGAACACACCGTTAAGCCACCTCCAGCCTCGTTTGGAATGACGTCAGAGGAAAATGAAGGAAGGAAACATGCACATTCATGCTTATTTCTTTTGCCATCTTAATGCAACCTGTAGAAGCTAGTCTTCTATTTTATTCATTTGTTTTCAAACTTTTGTTGCAAACTTTGCATTTCCACCTATGAGAGGAGATATTCACAAGGATGGTATGCAAAAGGAGCTTTCTGAGATCAGACACGTAACGTCTGTGAGAAGCTGAGCAGCAGCCTAGAACTCCATACACCATTGTCTGTGGACACCAAGAGGAGGTTAGGGGTGGGGGTAATCCCGGGAAGCGTGTTTGAGTGGACTAGATAGGTGTGGTACTGAGATTGAAGGTGAAACATTAAAAACATCAAGGCACTGGTTACGCTTGGCAACTTGGAAGTGTGCATTTATCTGTTTCTCCCAACTGTGCTGAGATGTCAGTGATTGTATAAGTCCACAGCACAAGAGAAGTCAAATTGAGGAATTTGTGGTTCATCACTTAGCAAAATGGAGAAAGCCAAGATGCAGACACGGGGCACAGCCATGGGTGCTGTACACGTGGAGCCTGGAGAACGGTGTCCAGGACGCAGGTGGCCGCTTCTCCTCCTCCTCCTCCCAGCCATGTGTGTTATCTGGAGAAATTAAACTGGGAGGCTCCAGATTTGGGGATGATACTGAAAACTGAGGCTCCAGGTCAGAGCATATGGAGGAAACAGCCCAGCCCAGAGGGATGAACATGCCTGTGTTGGAAACAGGAGAGGAGAGGGCTCTTTGGGCAAACGAAGCAGCCCCAGTGAAGCCCTCCTCGGGGAGAGATTTGGTGGTGTGCCCCCACGAGGAGAAAAACCTGCTTTGCAGTAAAAAGATTATCAAGGGAGAAAAGAAAGGAATGGATATTACTACCTGGCTTGCAGCTCCTCCAGTGGGAATAAAGAAAAGATTATTGAAGGAGAAGAGAAAGGAATGGGTATTACGTAAAGATTATAGCATCAGAGTGACGTTTAATCTCACCCATAATGGAAATGAAAGGCAACGAATAAAAGTAATTTTCACGTAGAAGTCCATAGCTAGGCAAAAGACTCAGTCACACTGGGGTAGAAAGAAAAGCACTTCTGGACGCGTGGGGCCCCCCAGTGTTCCTTCTGGTCCTTCCTTTCTGAAGCACTCAAGGTGCTCCTTTAGGACGGGAGAGTGGAGAGATGAGGGGGTGTCGAGGGGCATGAGAACAGTGAGCAGCCACGGCCAGTGGGAAGAAAGGCAAGGCCCAGTGATGGTAGCACGTTCGGGACAGGGGCGGAGGCTCAAAGAGGACAGAGATTCTCACCAGGTTGTCAGTGTTTGATTGTGGGCAAGAAGGTATGGGAAAGAGTTTTTCAGTTCTGCTGGAGAATTGTGAAAGGGTTGGCAATAGGTACATTGAAAGCCAAGATAGTGGAAAACAGATAAAAAATATTAACTCCAGAATCATTGAAAAGCATAAGATAAAACCGTATTTGTAGCACACTGCAGATCCTGATGTGATGACCACAGTGGCATAAGGGGTGGTGTCTAAAAAGGACAATTCGGGAAGTCGTGTGATAAGTCCATGTTTACGACTGTAAGTGCCAGGTAGCCACTGTTTTCACGTGAGACTTGATAATACTCTTTGATTTCCTAAAATGCATCTGTTTGATAAAAAGGTAATTGAAGATCATTTTTAAAAGATCAGTTGTCAAATTGTCCCTGTTTGCAGATGACATGACTGTATATCTAGAAAACTCCATTGTCTCAGCCCAAAATCTCCTTAAGCTGATAAGCAACTTCAGCAAAGTCTCAGGATACAAAATCAATGTACAAAAATCACAAGCATTCTTATACACCAATAACAGAGAGCCAAATTTGTTATTGATTGTGAACTCCCATTCACAATTGCTTCAAAGAGAATAAAATACCTAGGAATCCAACTTACAAGGGATGTGAAGGACCTCTTCAAGGAGAACTACAAACCACTGCTCAATGAAATAAAAGAGGATACAAACAAATGGAAGAACATTCCATGCTCATGGGTTGGAAGAATCAATATCATGAAAATGGCCATACTGCCCAAGGTAATTTATAGATTCAATGACATCCCCATCAAGCTACCAATGACTTTCTTCACAGAATTCGAAAAAAATACTTTAAAGTTCATATGGAACCAAAAAAGAGCCCGCATCACCAAGTCAATCCTAAGCCAAAAGAACAAAGCTGGAGGCGTCACTCTCCCTGACTTCAAACTATACTACAAGGCTACAGTAACCAAAACAGCATGGTACTGGTACCAAAACAGAGACATAGATCAATGGAACAGGACAGAGCCCTCAGAAATAATGCCACATATCTACAACTATCTGATCTTTGACAAACCTGACAAAAACAAGCAATGGGAAAAGGATTCCCGATTTAATAAATGGTGCTGGGAAAACTGGCTAGCCATATGTAGAAAGCTGAAACTGGATCCCTTCCTTACACCTTATACGAAAATTAATTCAAGATGGATTAAAGACTTAAATGTTAGACCTAAAACCATAAAAACCCTAGAAGAAAACCTAGGCAATACCATTCAGGACATAGGCGTGGGCAAGGACTTCATGTCTAAAACACCAAAAGCAATGGCAACAAAAGCCAAAATTGACAAATGGGATCTAATTAAACTAAAGAGCCTTCTGCACAGCAAAAGAAACTACCATCAGAGTGAACAGGCAACCTATGGAATGGGAGAAAATTTTCACAACCTACTCATCTGACAAAGGGCTAATATCCAGAATCTACAATGAACGCCAACAAATTTACAAGTAAAAAACAACCCCATCAAAAAGTGAGCAAAGGACATGAACAGACACTTCTCAAAAGAAGACATTTATGCAGCCAAAAAACACATGAAAAAATGCTCATCATCACTGGCCATCAGAGAAATGCAAATCAAAACCACGGTGAGATACCATCTCACACCAGTTAGAATGGCCATCATTAAAAAGTCAGGAAACAACAGGTGCTGGAGAGGATGTGGAGAAATAGGAACACTTTTATACTGTTGGTGGGACTGTAAACTAGTTCAACCATTGTGAAAGACAGTCTGGTGATTCCTCAGGGATCTAGAACTAGAAATACCATTTGACCCAGCAATCCCATTACTGGGTATATACCCAAAGGGCTATAAATCATGCTACTATAAAGACACATGCACACATATGTTTATTGCGGCACTATTCACAATAGCAAAGACTTGGAACCAACCCAAATGTCCAACAACGATAGACTGGATTAAGAAAATGTGGCACATATACACCATGGAATACTATGCAGCCATAAAAAATGATGAGTTCACGTCCTTTGTAGGGACATGGATGAAACTGGAAACCACCATTCTCAGCAAACTATCACAAGGACAAAAAACCAAACACTGCATGTTCTCACTCATAGGTGGGAATTGAACAATGAGAACACATGGACACAGGAAGGGGAACATGACACTCCGGGGACTGTTGTGGGGTTGGCGGGGGGGAGGGACAGCATTAGGAGATATACCTAATGCTAAATGACGAGTTAATGGGTGCAGCACACCAACATGGCACATGTATACATATGTAACAAACGTGCACGTTGTGCACACGTACCCTAAAACTTTAAGTATAATAATAATAAAAAAAATCAGTTGTAGATGATGACTGGAAGAGGTTGGAGCAGCAGACAGTTCAGTCCTCAGGAACTGATGGTGATTTGGATGCTCCTGAAAGAAGAGTGCATGAAACTTGGCAAAATGACGGTGTAGGAGCCGTGCTTAACTTAGTTCTGAACTCGCCAGCCTGATACATGGGACCCACACATGCACCACCGAAAGCTGACTTGCAGAAACCACCAGAGCAAGAGGAATATGAAGTCCATAGACTCTACAACTGTCATAAGAGCCCATCATGGAAAACCAGGGACTAAATATTTCTTTTGTTAACTTAAAACTTTTATTTTTGGCTTACTTTCAATCCATTTCTGAAGAAGCATCTATTAGTGATTGGTGCTCAGTCTCAGAGCAGTTCTTCATGGAACTGTGAGGATGACGTAGGATCAGGTCCTTTCTGTGGTATCAGAGCCATTCACGGAACTGTGGGGATGATATTTTTCCCGTTGTATCAGAGCAGTTCTTCGTGGAACTGTGACGATGAAGTCCTTCATTTGGGGGCTTAGTTTTGTCTAGTTGTGTTCCTTGCCACCCTATTATTACCTAAGTATAATCAATACGTGACAGGTGGATTCACATCAATGTTTTGACCAATACCATTAAACCGTTTATATCTGACCACATTAATGTTTTTTGTAATTCATTAAATAATTGTGATTCGTAGTCGAATATAATCTGTTAAAACACTTGGCATCAAATGGAGTAAGTTTCCAGAGAGTAATCTGGAATGAGCAAAGCTGGACGTTCATGGTATGTCCTGGTTACCAGAATTATATAGTTAAATTATCCTATAAGATTTATTTTAAAAGTTAATAATATAGTTTTAAATTTTCTTAACTTATACAGCCCATTCTGTATATTTATTACATGAAAAGGTCATAACTTGAGTCTATCTCTTGGACCCTGTTGCTCTAACCCTAACTCCCAGGAATTCAGTTGCCACCTGTGGCTGAGTTTGTGTCTCTCCCTGCCTATCAGTGGACCCTTGTGCTGTGAAAGGGACCGTGGCGGCATCCAGGCAGGAGGGGTCTCCCTGGCTGTGGGAGAGCTTCCCCCTCAGTCCTGGCCCTCATGCCTGTGGGCTCTGAGGCGCCGCCATGCCCAGTCCCGTGGGTAGCTCTGGCTTTGCTGTGGGGATGGAGGGAATGATTTGCTAGAGTCTGCTGACTCCGCTGAGCACAGCCACACCTCACTCTGCTGTTTTCCCTGAAATCCAGGGGTGGACCAAGCTTTGCCGCAAGAGCGCCGGGCTCCTGTCACTCCTTCCTCCGCCTCTCGCTACCACCGCCGACGTTCTTCAGGGTCACGAGATGAGCGCTATCGGTCAGGTAAGCACGGGGTGGGGTGTGACAATATGTCCATCTGCCACCTGTGCCAGGAGGGTGCCTGTGCCCAGCCACTGGGCAAGGCAGAAGCGCAGTGGGCATGGACCTGCAGCACGCGAGGGGCCTCCAGCTTTCTGCATAGACATACCCTCTTGGGAGACCCCAGTGTCCGGTAAATAGCTCTTCACGTGGTTTATAAGCCCATGTTGTCTACTGTTCAGAATTTCATACTAATTAAAAAGATGATAATCTCATGCCAAATTTTTCTCATTTTTAGGTGTCACTGTTAAATAACTTTTTAATCATGGTTGCTAGTATAGTTTTTTCTTACCCTCAGTGATTTGTTTTCCAGGTCTACTTTTCTAAACAGAAATGAAGACCATACATTGTTACATGTTTCCTGTCTTTCATCTGTGTTTTATGATGCTGTCTGCACAGGGCTGTCTGGAGAATGAGTTGCCACGGCCACCTGGGCTTGGCCAGCTGAAATTTCATTAATTTAGCAACAGAAAACTTAGGCTTCCGGGCGTGGTGGTGGGCACCTGTAGTCCCAGCTATTCATCAGGCTGAGGCAGGAGAAATGCTTGAACCTGGAAGGGGGAGGTTGCAGTGAGCCGAGATTATGCCACTGCACTCCAGCCTGGGCGACAGAGCAAAACTCCATCTCAGAAACAACAACAAAAACTCAGGCTGTGACTGATGTTTGAATTACTCTGAGAGAGTTTTTCCAACATGTAGGTTAAAGTTGCTTCTTTAAAAGGAAATTACCTGTGAATTCTTTTGTAGTTCCCAGGGCACCAGTGAAGGCAGGGGCAGTCGCTGGTGATGGACCCGATTCGTGAATCCCTTTGCTTTTCAAATGCCCTTCACCGGCGTCCTCACGTTGTTCTCACATGGAGCTTTCATGATAGGTGAAGTCATGACTGTTGTCTCCTGTGTCAGAAGAAAAAACTGAGGCTAAGGGATGATGGAACTCACCCAGTGGTCGAGGAAAGCCTGCGAGTCTCAGTCGCGCTGTAACGAATCTCTCTGTCCACACAGGCTCATGTAATTAGCCACTTCTGCATCCTCCTCAGTCGCCGTCTGCCCGGCCTCCTGGCTCTGCTCCTTTTTCTACAGAGATTTTATGGCCTCAGGGAGTGTCACCCCTGCAAAAGAGAAGGATGCACCTGACAGCCTGAATGAAAAGCTGGTTCCACCTCTGCAGAGCCCCTGCTGCCTTCTCCAGGAAGGCTTTGACCCAGGAAAATGTGTGGGGATGGAGTGAAGGAGAATGTGTTCCCAAATCCAACCTCTGTTGTTTCACTGCTGTCTTAAGCCCCGACACATATTGAGACCTTCTCTTACTCATGTGGGTGTCTCGGAGACCCCTGTCGAGTTCAGGAGTGTGGAGGCACCTGCGTGCTGTCAGCCTGTGACCAACGCTTCCCTCAGTGTGTGTCAGTGCTGCCGTGCGGGCGCCCTGTCTGTGAACACACAACACACCCAGATGTGCACGCAGGTTTGATTTCACATAGCTTCAGTTCTCATGGAAGCCAGTCTGTCTTCCATTTTATAGATGAGGAAACTGAAGTTCAGGGAGGCTGCCCAGTGGCTGACAATCACACGGGGTCGCTCCTCACGGGAGGACGCAAGCCCAGCTTTGTCTGGCCTGACATCTTACCACACAAGAGAGGAGATCCGCGTCAGTCGCCACTGCATGTTTCCTACGTTCTCTCTCTCCACGACGCCGCAGGGGGGTTGATAAACCCTGTGTTTACCTTTGGATTGTGCCATCTTCACAATCCCAGCTACTCCAGGAGATAAGCCTGGTGGGTTGTGGTTGTCTCAGCTCTTCTTTCTCGATAAAAGCCTGAGAGAGGTGGGTGTAGCAGGAGATGGTGATCTCTTGGCTTGGGGTGCGTTTTCTGTTCACCCGTGCACCTTACCTCACCTCTTCAAAGGCAGGAAGGCGTGGGAGAGAGAGGCACACAGCAGAGGGGGTGGCTGAGAGTGGGAGGGTGGGTGGAGCAGGCCGACACTTCAGCTCAGAGCCCGCAGGTTCTGCTTTGGAGGAGAAGCTAGACCCAACGTGAGAAGCATGGTTCATTTCTCCTGTTTTTGTGAAATTGTGAAATATGGCGCCTCTTCATACACAATCTCTCCTGTTCCCCATCCTGACTCATGTCTCCATTGCCATTATAACCACACGACACTCTATCTGTCTGCATATCTGTGTATTCGTTATTTACCTGTCAATCATCCATCCATTTATCAACCTCTCTGTGTCTGTCTACGCATTCGCCAGTCATCTACCTACCTGTCAATCATCCATCCATTTGTCAATCTCTCTGCATCTGTCTACACATTTGCCAATCATCTAATTACCTGTCACTCATCCATCCATTTATCAACCTCTCTGCATCTGTCTATGCATTCGCCAATCATCTACTTACCTGTCAATCATCCATTTACGTCTACCATCCGTCCATCTGTCATCAAACATCTCATCCATTTACCCAGCTACTCAGCCATTCTTCCACTGTCCACCTCCCTACCTCTCATTTTCTCCCATAAGAATATGAGGTCCACACAGGCCAGGATTTCTGTTTTGTTTATTCATGTAGGCCGAGCACCTGAAATACTGCCTGGCTTCTATATTTTGAAGGAAGATGAGGGAGCGTGACACATTTGGGGAAGGGTAAGAAGTCAAGTAGGAGGGGCTGGGTTATAGCATCTTGTGCATCATGCTCTGGAATTCGGACTTCGTCCTGAAGATGATGAGAACCACTTGAAGATTTTAGGCGAAAGGACAGTGGGGGCCAGTCAGGGTTTGAAGATCACTTTAGCAGCAGCATGGAGCATGGGCTGAAAGTGGGGGAAGTCCAAACAACCTGAATGCCTGAAACTGATGTCATTTAAGAGGTATCTGTCAGGGCTGGGTGCTGTGGCTCATGCCTGTAGTCCCAGCACTTTGGGAGGTGGAGGCAGGTGGATCACTTGAGATCAGGAGTTTGAGACCAGTCTGGCCAACATGGCAAAACCCCATCTCTACAAAAAATACAAAAATTAGCCAGGTGTGGTGGCACATGCCTGTAATCCCAGCTACTTCAGAGGCTGAGGTAGGAGAATCTCTTGAACCCAGGAGGTGGAGGTTGCCGTGACCTGAGATCATACAACTGCACTCCAGCCTGGGTGACAGAGTGAGACTGTGTCTCAAAGAAAAAAAAATATCAGTACCAGTGAGATTTGAGAAATGCTTGAAAGATAATAGCAATAGGACCTGAAGGTTGGGTTAATATGGAGGAACATGAGAGGAAATCAGGGTGACCTTGATGTCCTAGTTATGCACCTGCACAGAGGATGGTCTCGGATTCTGCACCCAGGGCGACTCCAAGATGTCCAACTTATGCACCTGCACAGAGGATGGTCTCCGATTCTGCACCCAGAGTAACTCCGAGATGTCCAGCTTATGCACCTGCACAAATAATGGTCTCCAATTCTGCTCCCAGGGTGAATCCGAGATGTCCTAGTTATGCACCTGCACAGATGATGGTCTCCAATTCTGCACCCAGGGTGAATCCGAGATGTCCAGCTCATGCACCTGCACAGATGGTCTCCGATTCTGCACCCAGGGTGAATCCGAGATGTCCAGCTCATGCACCTGCACAGATGATGGTCTCCGATTCTGCACCCAGAGTGACTCCGAGATGTCCAGCTTATGCACCTGCACAGATGATGGTCTCCAATTCTGCACCCAGGGTGACTCCGAGATGTCCAGCTCATGCACCTGCACAGATGATGGTCTCCGATTCTGCACCCAGAGTGACTCCGAGATGTCCAGCTTATGCACCTGCACAAATAATGGTCTCCAATTCTGCTCCCAGGGTGACTCTGAGATGTCCAGCTCATGCACCTGCACAGATGGTCTCCAATTCTGCTCCCAGGGTGAATCCGAGATGTCCAGCTTATGCACCTGCACAGATGATGGTCTCCAATTCTGCTCCCAGGGTGACTCTGAGATGTCCAGCTCATGCACCTGCACAAATAATGGTCTCCAATTCTGCTCCCAGGGTGATTCCGAGATGTCCAGCTCATGCACCTGCACAAATAATGGTCTCCAATTCTGCTCCCAGGGTGATTCCGAGATGTCCAGCTCATGCACCTGCACAAATAATGGTCTCCAATTCTGCTCCCAGGGTGAATCCGAGATGTCCAGCTCATGCACCTGCACAGATGATGGTCTCCAATTCTGCACCCAGGGTGACTCCGAGATGTCCTAGTTATGCACCTGCACAGATGGTCTCCAATTCTGCACCCAGGGTGAATCCGAGATGTCCAGCTCATGCACCTGCACAGATGATGGTCTCCAATTCCACAGCTACTTCTCTTTAGAGAATCAAGCTTACTGTGTGTAGGTTACAGGTAGTAGAATTTGCCTTAGCTGTTCACTTACTGTGTAGAAGATACCATGAACAATTGGGAAGACAGTCCTTGAAGTGTCATTTATGTGACATATAATGGAAAGCACTGTTATTCCATGGATGCTATTGTAGTTTTTAAAAGTTGGGTACTCATCTTTGTTTTTTGTTTGTTTTTGGGATGGAGTTTCGCTCTTGTTGCCCAGGCTGGAGTGCAATGGTGCGATCTCGGGTCACCACAAACTCCGCCTCGTGGGTTCAAGCGATTCTCCTGCCACAGCCTCCCAAGTAGCTGGGATTACAGGCATGGGCCACCGTGCCTTGCAAATTTTGTATTTTTAGTAGAGACAGGGTTTCTCCATGTTGGTCAGGCTGGTCTAGAACTCCCAACCTCAAGTGATCCACCTGCCTTTGCCTCCCAATGTGCTGGGATTACAGGCGTGAGCCACTGTGCCTGATCTCATCTTTGTTTTAATCAATAATGACTGATTGGCATATGGAGCGTACCCCATGACCTTTGCATTGCCTGTGAAGTCTCAGGTGGGGTTCTCACTTTCTGTAGCCAACACAGAACACTTCCCTTTAAGTATCATGGCAGCCGCACTTCAGGAAAGCAGGAGGGGCATAGGGGTCATTACTGAGGTTCCTTATTCTCTGCTATTTCCTGCTGTTACAGGAATCTAGTTGTGAGTTCTCTAAATTTAGATATACTATAATTTGCTTTCTCTTAGAGTATATGCTCACATGGTTTTAACAATAAGGTGTGAGATAAGAGGAGCTTATGTTAGTCTATTACCAATAGACACATTTCACAATTTTCTGTCTGCTTTTTTCTTTCTCCTGAGCCGACTGGGAAGACTGGAATCATTCATGAGGAAAGGGCTGTGGCTTCTAGGGAGACTTGGCAGCTCCAGCTCTGTGACCACTTATCTTGCAGCAGAGCTACTGTGGTTGCCTCAGGGACTGAATTTTTTTATTTATATATATTTTTATTATACTTTTAGTTCTGGGAAACATGTGCAGAACATGCAGGTTTGTTACATAGGTATACATGTGCCATGGTGGTTTGCTGCACCCATCAACCCATCACCTACATTAGGTATTTCTCCTAATGCTATCCCTCCTGTAGTCCTCCAGCCCCCAACAGGCCCTAGTGTGTGATGTTCCCATCCCTGTGTCCATGTGTTCTCATTGTTCAACTCCCATTTATGAGTGAGAACATGTGGTGTTTAGTTTTCTGTTCTTGTGTTGGCTGAGAATGATGGCTTCCAGCTTCATCCATGTCCCTTCAAAGGACATGAATTTACCCCTTTTTTATGGCTGCATAGTATTCCATGGTGTATATGTGCCACATTTTCTTTATCCAGTCTATCATTGATGGGCATTTGGGTTGGATCTGAGTTTTTGCTGTTGTGAACAGTGCCGCAATAAACATACGTTTGCATGTGTCTTTATAGTAGCATGATTTATAATCCTTTGGTTATATACCCAGTAATGGGATTGCTGGATCAAATGGTATTTCTTGTTCTAGAGCCTTGAGGAATCACCACACTGTCTTCCACAATGGTTGAACTAATTTACACTTCCCTCAGTGGTGTTTCTTCACATCCTCTCCAGGATCTGTTGTTTCCTGACTTTTTATTTATTTATTTATTTTTTTGTTTTGTTTTTATTATTATACTTTTAAGTTTTAGGGTACAGGTACACAGTGTGCAGGTTTGTTACATATGTATCCATGTGCCATGTTGTTTTGCTGCACCCATTAACTCATCATTTAGCATTAGGTATATCTCCTAATGCTGTCCCTCCCCCTCCCCCCACCCCACAACAGTCCCCGGAGTGTGATGTTCCCCTTCCTGTGTCCATGAGTTCTCATTGTTCAATTCCCACCTATGAGTGAGAACATGCGGTGTTTGGTTTTTTGTCCTTGCAGTAGTTTACTGAGAATGATGGTTTCCAGCTTCATCCATGTCCCTACAAAGGACATGAACTCATCATTTTTTATGGCTGCATAGTATACCATGGTGTATATGTGCCACATTTTCTTAATCCAGTCTATCGTTGTTGGACATTTGGGTTGGTTCCAACTCTTTGCTATTGTGAATAATGCTGCAATAAACATACGTGTGCATGTGTCTTTATAGCAGCATGATTTATAGCCCTTTGAGTATATACCCAGTAATGGGATGGCTGGGTCAAATGGTATTTCTAGGTCTAGATCCCTGAGGAATCACCACACTGACTTCCACAATGGTTGAACTAGTTTACAGTCCCACCAACAGTGTAAAAGTGTTCCTATTTCTCCACGTCCTCTCCAGCACCTGTTGTTTCCTGACTTTTTAATGATGGCCATTCTAACTGGTGTGAGATGGTATCTCACTGTGGTTTTGATTTGCATTTCTCTGATGGCCAGTGATGATGAGCATTTTTTCATATGTTTTTTGGCTGCATAAATGTCTTCTTTTGAGAAGTGTCTGTTCATGTCCTCCACCCACTTTTTGATGGGGTTGTTTGTTTTTTTCTTGTAAATTTGTTTGAGTTCATTGTAGATTCTGGATATTAGCCCTTTGTCAGATGAGTAGGTTGCAAAAATTTTCTCCCATTCTGTAGGTTGCCTGTTTACTCTGATAGTAGTTTCTTTTGCTGTGCAGAAGGCTCTTTAGTTTAATTAGATCCCATTTGTCAATTTTGGCTTTTGTTGCCATTGCTTTTGGTGTTTTAGACATGAAGTCCTTGCCCACGCCTATGTCCTGAATGGTATTGCCTAGGTTTTCTTGTAGGATTTTAATGGTTTTAGGTCTAACATTTAAGTCTTTAATCCATCTTGAATTAATTTTCATATAAGGTGTAAGGAAGGGATCCAGTTTCAGCTTTCTACATATGGCTAGCCAGTTTTGCCAGCACCATTTATTAAATAGGGAATCCTTTCCCCATTTCTTGTTTTTGTCAGGTTTGTCAAACGTCAGATAGTTGTAGATATGTGGCATTATTTCTGAGGGCTCTGTTCTGTTCCATTGATCTATGTCTCTGTTTTGATACCAGTACCATGCTGTTTTGGTTACTGTAGCCTTGTAGTATAGTTTGAAGTCAGGGAGAGTGATGCCTCCAGCTTTGTTCTTTTGGCTTAGGATTGACTTGGCAATGCGGGCTCTTTTTTGGTTCCATGTGAACTTTAAAGTAGTTTTTTTGAATTCTGTGAAGAAAGTCATTGGTAGCTTGATGGGGATGGCATTGAATCTATAAATTACCTTGGGCAGTATGGCCATTTTCATGATATTGATTCTTCCAACCCATGAGCATGGAATGTTCTTCCATTTGTTTGTATCCTCTTTTATTTCATTGAGCAGTGGTTTGTAGTTCTTGAAGAAGTCCTTCACATCCCTTGTAAGTTGGATTCCTAGGTATTTTATTCTCTTTGAAGCAATTGTGAATGGGAGTTCACTCATGATTTGACTCTCTGTTTGTCTGTGATTGGTGTACAAGAATGCTTGTGATTTTCGTACATTGATTTTGTATCCTGAGACTTTGCTGAAGTTGCTAATCAGCTTAAGGAGATTTTGGGCTGAGACAGTGGGGTTTTCTGGATATACAATCATGTCATCTGCAAACAGGGACAATTTGACTTCCTCTTTTCCTAATTGAATACCCTTTATTTCCTTCTCCTGCCTGATTGCCCTGGCCAGAACTTCCAGCACTATGTTGAATAGGAGTGGTGAGAGAGGGCATCCGTGTCTTGTGCCAGTTTTCAAAGGGAATGCTTCCAGTTTTTGCCCATTCAGTATGATATTGGCTGTGGGCTTGTCATAGATAGCTCTTATTATTTTGAGATACATCCCATCAATACCTAATTTATTGAGAGTTTTTAGCATGAAGTTGTTGAATTTTGTCAAAGGCCTTTTCTGCATGTATTGAGATAATCATGTGGTTTTTGTCTTTGCTTCTGTTTATATGCTGGATTACATTTATTGATTTGTGTATGTTGAACCAGCCTTGCATCCCAGGGATGAAGCCCACTTGATCATGGTGTATAAGCTTTTTGATGTGCTGCTGGATTTGGTTTGCCAGTATTTTATTGAGGATTTTTCCATCAATGTTCATCAAGGATATTGGTCTGAAATTCTCTTTTTTGGTTATGTCTCTGCCAGGCTTTGGTATCAGGACGATGCTGGCCTCATAAAATGTGTTAGGATTCCCTCTTTTTCTATCGATTGGAATAGTTTCAGAAGGAATGGTACCAGTTCCTCCTTGCACCTCTGGTAGAATTCGGCTGTGAATCCTTCAGGTCCTGGACTCTTTTTGGTTGGTAAGCTATTGATTATTGCCACAATTTCAGAGCCTGTTATTGGTCTATTCAGAGATTCAACTTCTTCCTGGTTTAGTCTTGGGAGGGTGTATTTGTTGAGGAATTTATCCATTTCTTCTAGATTTTCTAGTTTATTTGCATAGAGGTGTTTGTAGTATTCTCTGATGGTAGATTGTATTTCTGTGGGATTGGTGGTGATATCCCCTTTTTCATTTTTTATTGCGTCTGTTTGATTCTTCTCTCTTTTCCTCTTTATTCTTGCTAGCGGTCTATCAATTTTGTTGATCTTTTCAAAAAACCAGCTCCTGGATTCATTAATTTTTTGAAGGGTTTTTTGTGTCTCTGTTTCCTTCAGTTCTGCTCTGATTTTAGTTATTTCTAGCCTTCTGCTAGCTTTTGAATGTGTTTGCTCTTGCTTTTCTAGTTCTTTTAATTGTGATGTTAGGGTGTCAATTTTGGATCTTTCCTGCTTTCTCTTGTGGGCATTTAGTGCTATAAATTTCCCTCTACACGCTGCTTTGAATGTGTCCCAGAGATTCTGGTATGTTGTGTCTTTGGTCTCGTTGGTTTCAAAGAACATCTTTATTTCTGCCTTCATTTCATTATGTACCCAATAGTCATTCAGGAGCAGGTTGTTCGGTTTCCATGTAGTTGAGTGGTTTTGAGTGACTTTCTTAATCCTGAGTTCTAGTTTGATTGCACTGTGGTCTGAGAGACAGTTTGTTATAATTTCTGTTCTTTTACATTTGCTGAGGAGAGCTTTACTTCCAACTACGTGGTCAATTTTGGAATAGGTGTGGTGTGGTGCTGAAAAAAATGTATATTCTGTTGATTTGGGGTGGAGAGTTCTGTAGATGTCTATTAGGTCCACTTTGTGCAGAGGTGAGTTCAATTCCTGGATATCCTTGTTAACTTTCTGTCTCGTTGATCTGTCTAATGTTGACAGTGGGGTGTTAAAATCTCCCATTATTATTGTATGGGAGTTTAAGCCCCTTTGTAGGTCACTGAGGACTTGCTTTATGAATCTGGGTGCTCCTGTGTTGGGTGCATATATATTTAGGATAGTTAGCTCTTCTTGTTGAATTGATCCCTTTACCATTATGTAATGGCCTTCTTTGTCTCTTTTGATCTTTGTTGGTTTAAAGTCTATTTTATCAGAGACTAGGATTGCAACCCCTGCCTTTTTTTGTTTTCCATTTGCTTGGTAGATCTTCCTCCATCCCTTTATTTTGAGTCTATGTGTGTCTCTGTACGTGAGATGGGTTTCCTGAATACAGCACACTGATGGTTCTTGACTCCTTATCCAGTTTGCCAGTCTGTGTCTTTTAATTGGATCATTTAGCCCATTTACATTTAAAGTTAATATTGTTATGTGTGAATTTGATCCTGTCATTATGATGTTAGTTGGTTATTTTGCTTGTTAGTTGATGCAGTTTCTTCCTAGCCTCGATGGTCTTTACAATTTGGCATGTTTTTGCAGGCTCTGGTACCGGTTGTTCCTTTCCATGTTTAGTGATTCCTTCAGGAGCTCTTTTAGGGCAGGCCTGGTGGTGACAAAATCACTCAGCATTTGCTTGTCTGTAAAGTATTTTATTTCTCCTTCACTTATGAAGCTTAGTTTGGCTGGGTATGAAATTCTGGGTTGAAAATTCTTTTCTTTAAGAATGTTGAATATTGGCCCCCACTCTCTTCTGGCTTGTAGAGTTTCTGCAGAGAGATCAGCTGTTAGTCTGATGGGCTTCCCTTTGTGGGTAACCTGACCTTTCTCTCTGGCTGCCCTTAACATTTTTTCCTTCATTTCAACTTTGGTGAATCTGACAATTATGTGTCTTGGAGTTGCTCTTCTTGAGGAGTATCTTTGTGGCGTTCTCTGTATTTCCTGAATCTGAATGTTGGCCTGTCTTGCTAGATTGGGGAAGTTCTCCTGGATAATATCTTGCAGAGTGTTTTCCAAGTTGGTTCCATTCTCCCTGTCATTTTCAGGTACAGCAATCAGACGTAGGTTTGGTCTTTTCACATAGTCCCAAATTTCTTGGAGGCTTTGTTTGTTTCTTTTTATTCTTTTTTCTCTCAACTTCCCTTCTCACTTCATTTCATTCATTTCATCTTCCATTGCTGATAACCCTTTCTTCCAGTTGATCGCATCGGCTACCGAGGCTTCTGCAGTCTTCACGTAGTTCTTGATACTTGGCTTTCAGTTCCATCAGCTCCTTTAAGCCCTTGTCTCCATTGGTTATTCTAGTTATCCATTCGTCTAATTCTTTTTCAAAGTTTTTAACTTCTTTGCTATTGTTTTGCATTTCCTCCCGTAGCTCGGAGTAGTTTGATTGTCTGAAGCCTTCTTCTCTCAACTCGTCAAAGTCATTCTCCATCCAGCTTTGTTCCGTTGCTGGTGAGGAACTGTGTTCCTTTGGAGGAGGAGAGGTGCTCTGCTTTTTAGAGTTTCCAGTTTTTCTGCTCTGTTTTTTCCCCATCTTTGTGGTTTTATCTACTTTTGGTCTTTGATGATGGTGATGTACAGATGGGTTTTTGGTGTGGATGTCTTTTCTGTTTGTTAGTTTTCCTTCTACCAGACAGGACCCTCAGCTGCAAGTCTGTTGGAGTTTGCTAGAGCTCCACTCCAGACCCTGTTTGGCTGGGTGTCAGCAGTGGTGGATGCAGAACAGTGGATTTTCGTGAGACCACAAATTCAGCTGTCTGATAGTTCCTCTGGAAGTTTTGTCTCAGAGGAGTACCTGGCCGAGTGAGGTGTCAATCTGTCCCTACTGGGGGGTGCCTCCCAGTTAGGCTGCTCGGGGGTCAGGGACCCACTTTAGGAGGCAGTCTGTCCGTTCTCAGATCTCCAGCTGCGTACTGGGAGAACCACTACTCTCTTCAAAGCTGTCAGTCAGACAGGGACATTTAAGTCTGTGGAGGTTCTTGCTGAGTTTTTGTTTGTCTGTGCCCTGCCCCCAGAGGTGGAGCCTACAGAGGCAGGCGGGCCTCCTTGAGCTGTGGTGGGCTCCACCCAGTTCGAGCTTCCTGGCTGCTTTGTTTACCTAAGCAAGCCTGGGCAATGGCGGGCGCCTCTCCCCCAGCCTCCCTGCCGCCTTGCAGTTTGATCTCAGACTGCTGTGCTAGCAATCAGCAAGACTCTGTGGGCATAGGACCCTCTGAGCCAGGTGCGGGACACAATCTCCTAGTGTGCCGTTTTCCAGGCCAGTTGGAAAAGCGTGGTATTAGGGTGGGACTGACCCGATTTTCCAGGTGCCTTCTGTTACCCCTTTCTTTGACTGGGAAAGGGAACTCTCTGACCCCTTGCGCTTCCCGAGTGAGGCAATGCCGCGTCCTGCTTTGGCTCGTGCACAGTGCGCTGCACCAACTGTCCTGCACCCACTGTTTGGCACTCCCTAGTGAGATTAACCCGGTACCTCAGACGGAAATGCAGAAATCACCCGTCTTCTGTGTCTTTCAGGCTGGGAGCTGTAGACCGGAGCTGTTCCCATTCGGCCATCTTGGCTCCACCACCCCTCCTTCCCCCGTTTCCTGACTTTTTAATGATAACCATTCTAACTAGCATGAAATGGTATCTCATTGTGGTTTTGATTTGCCTTTTTCTAATGACCCATGATGATGAGCTTTTTTTTTTTCCTAAGTTTGTTGGCCGCATAAATGTCTTCTTTTGAGAAGTGTCTGTTCATAACCTTTGTCCACTTCTTGATGGGGTTTTTTTTTTCTTGTAAATTTGTTTAAGTTGTTTGTAGATTCTGGATATTTGCCCTTTGTCAGATGGATGGATTGCAAAAATTTTCTCCCATTCTGTAGGTTGCCTGTTCACTCTGATGATAGTTTCTTTTGCTGTGCAGAAGTGCTTTAGTTTAATTAGATCCCATTTGTCAATTTTGGCTTTTGTCTCAATTGCTTTTGGTGTTTTAGTATTGAAGTCTTTGGCCATGTCTATGTACTGAATGGTATTGCCTAGGTTTTCTTCTAGAGTTTTTATGGTTTTAGGTCTTATGTTTAAGTCTTTAAACCAACTTGAGTTAATTTTTGTATAAGGTGTACAGAAGGGATCCACTTTCAGTTTTCTGCTTATGGCTAGCCTGTTTCCCCAACACCATTTATTAAATAGGGAATACTTTCCCCATTGCTTGTTTTTTGTCAGATTTGTCAAAGATCAGATGGTCATAAATGTTTGGTGTTTTTTTTCTGAGGCCTCAGTTCTGTTCCTTTGGTCTATATCTCTGTTTTGGCACCAGTACCATGCTGTTTTGGTTACTGTAGCCTTGTAGTATAGTTTGAAGTCAGGTAGCGTGATGCCTCCAGCTTTGTTCTTTTTGCTTAGGATTGTCTTGGCTATGTGGGCTGTTTTTTTGGTTCCGTATGAAATTTAAAGTAGTTTTTTCCAATTCTGTGAAGAAAGTCAATGGTAGCTCAACGGGGATAGCATTGAATTTATAAATTACTTTGGGCAATATGGCTATTTTCATGATATCAATTCTTCCTATCCATGAGCATGGAATGATTTTCCATTTGTTTGTGTCTTCTCTTCTCTCCTTGAGCAGTGGTTTGTAGTTCTCTTTGAAGAGGTCCTTCACATCCCTTGTCAGTTGTATTCCTAGGTATTTTATTCTCTTTGTAGCAATTGTGAATGGGAGTTCACTCATGATTTGGCTCCCTGTTGGTCTTTTATTGGGGTATAAGAATGCTTGTGACTTTTGCACATTGATTTTGTATCCTGAGACTTTGCTGAAGTTGCTTATCAGTTTAAGGAGATTTTGGGCTGAGATTATGGGATTTTCTAAATAACAGTCATGTCATCTGTAAACAGAAACAATTTGACTTTCTCTCTTCGTATTTGAATACCCTTTCTTTCTCTTGCCTGCTTGCCATGGCCAGAACTTCCAATACTATGTTGAGAGAGGGCATCCTTGTCTTGTGCCAGTTTTCAAAGGAATGCTTCCAGTTTTTGTCCATTCAGTATGATATTGGCTGTGAGTTTGTCATAAATAGCTCTTATTATTTTGAGATGTGTTCCGTCAATACCTAGTTTATTGAGAGTTTTTAGCATGAAGGGATGTTGAATTTTATCAAAGGCCTTTTCTCCATCTGTTGGGATAATCATGTGGTTTTTGTCATTAGTTCTGTTTATGTGATGAATTACATTTATCGATTTGTGTATATTGAACCAGTCTTGCATCCCAGGGATGAAGCGGATTTGATCATGGTGGATCAGCTTTCTGCTGGATTCGGTTTGCCAGTATTTTATTGAGGATTTTCACATGGATGTTCATCAGGGATATTGGCCTGACATTTTCTTTTTTTGTTCTGTGTCTGCCAGGTTTTGGTATCAGGATATGCTGGCCTCATAAAATGAGTTAGGGAGGAGTCCCTCTTTTCTATTGTTTTGAATAGTTTCAGAAGGAATGCTACCAGCTCCTCTTTGTACCTCTGGTAAGAGTTGGCTGTGAATCCGTCTGGTCCTGGACTTTTTTTGGTTGGTAGGCTATTAATTACTGCCTCAATTTCAGAACTTGTTATTGGTCTATTCAGGGATTCAGCTTCTTCCTGGTTTAGTCTTGAGAGGGTGTATGTGTCCAGGAATTTATCCATTTCTTCTAGATTTTCTGGTTTATTTGCATAGTGGTGTTTATAGTGTTCTCTGATGGTAGTTTGTATTTCTGTGGGATCGGTGGTGATATCCCCTTTATCATTTTTTGTGTCTGTTTGATTCTTCTCTGTTTTATTCTTTATTAGTCTGGCTAGTGGTCTATATATTTTGTTGATCTTTTCCAAAAACCAGCTCCTGGATTCATTGATTTTTTTTTTTTTTTTGAAGGGTTTTTTGTGTCTCTATCTCCTTCAGTTCTGCTCTGATCTTAGTTATTTCTTGTCTTCTGCTAGCTTTTAAGTTTGTTTGCTCTTCTCTAGTTCTTTTAATTATGATGTTAGGGTATCGATTTTAGATCTTTCCTACTTTTTCTTGTGGGCTGTTAGTGCTATAAATTTCCCTCCCCACACCTCTTTATCTGTGTCTCAGAGATTCTGGTACGTTGTATCTTTGTTCTCATTGGTTTCAAGGAACTTATTTATTTCTGCCTTAATTTCATTATTTACCCAGTAGTCATTCAGGAGCAGGTTGTTCAGTTTCCATGTAGTTGTGCAGTTTTGAGTGAGTTTCTTAACCCTGAGTTCTAATTTGATTACACTGTGGTCTGAGAGACTGTTTGTTATGATTTCCATCCTTTTGCATTTGTTGAGTGTTTTACTTCTAATTATGTGGTCAGTTTTAGAATAAGTGCAATTTGGTGCTGAAAAGAAGGTATATCCTGTTGATTTGGGGTGGAGAGTTTTGTAGATGTCTATTAGGTCTGCTTGGCCCACAGCTGAGTTCAAGTCCTGAATATCCTTGTTAATTTTCTGTCTTGATCTGTCTAATACTGACGTTGGGGTGTTAAAGTCTCCCACTATTACTATGTGGGAGTCTAAATCTCTTGGTAGGTATCTAAGAACTTTATGCACCTGGGTGCTCCTGTATTGGGTATGTATATATTTGGGATAGTTGGCCCTTCTTGTTGCATTGATCCCTTTGCCATTGTGTGATGCCCTTCTTTGTCTTTTTTGATCTTTGTTGGTTTAAAGTATGTTTTATCAGAGACTAGGATTGTAACTCATGCTTTTTTTTGCTTTCCATTTGCTTAGTAAGTATTCCTCCATCCTTTATTATGAGCCTATGTGTGTCTTTGCACGTGAAATGGGTCTCCTGAATACAGAACACCAATGGGTCTTGACTCTATCCAGTCTGCCAGTCTGTGTCTTTTAACTGGGGCATTTAGCCCATTTACATTTAAGGTTAATATTGTTATATGTGAATTCGATCCTATCATTATGATGCTAGCTGGTTATTTTGCCCGTTAGTTGATGCGGTTTCTTCGCAGTGTCAATGGTCTTCACAATTTGGTATGTTTTTGCAGTGGCTGGTACCAGTTTTTTGTTTCCATATTTAGTGCTTCCTTCAGGAGCTCTTGTAAGGCAGGCCTGGTGGTGACAAAATCTCTCAGCATCTGCTTCTCTGTAAATGATTTTATTTCTCCTTCACTTACAAAGCTTAGTTTGACTGGATATGAAATTCTGGGTTGAAAATTCTTTTCTTTAAGAGTGTTGAATATTGGCCCCCACTCTTCTGACATGTAGGGTTTCTGCAGAGAGATCCGCTGTTAGTCTGATGGGCTTCCCTTTGTGGGTAACCCTACCTTTCTCTCTGGGTGCCTTTAACATTTTTTCCTTCATTTCAATCTTGGTGAATCTGACGATTATGTGTCTTGGGGTTGCTCTTCTCAAGGAGTATCTTCGTGATGTTCTCTGTATTTCTCAATTTGAATGTGGGCCTGTCTTGGTTGGTTGGGGAAGTTCTCCTGGATAATAGCCTGAAGAATGTTTTCCAACCTGTTCCATTCTCCCCATCAATGACCGAATTTTAGCAGCCCAGAAATAATTCTGTTATCGCTTAGATAATTGACCTAGTTAATAATTAATCTACTCAGCCATTTAACCTCTACTGGATGTATTTTCTCATTTCATTTCTTAACCCATGACCTTACTTTGTAATGAATTCTTACAAAAGCTCTTTGTCTTAGTACGTATCTCTTCTTTCTAAATAGCTTTCTTTTGGAACTTGAGTTTGATTTGGGAAGTAAGTGAATGAGCTGGCATTTTTTGAGCACCTAGAATGTATTGGAGTCAATTTTAAGCACTTCATTACCTTTACTTGATAAACTCTCAATTAGAGCTTAGATTATAGCTTTAGTTGTCACCCTTTCTCCCCAACCAACAACTCTGGAAAAGAAAACCTGGAGACTTGTGTTGTGCCCATTCCAACCAAGACTGGGAGAGGAGGATCCTAGAGCTCACGTGCAGCACGCGGTTCCCTGTTGTGACTGTGAGAGGAAGATCCTAGAGCTCACATGCAGCACGCGGTTCCCTGTTGTGACTGTGAGAGGAAGATCCTAGAGCTCACATGCAGCACGCGGTTCCCTGTTGTGACTGTGGGAAGATCCTAGAGCTCACGTGCAGCACGCGGTTCCCTGTTGTGACTGTGAGAGGAAGATCCTAGAGCTCACATGCAGCATGTGGTTCCCTGATGTGACTGTGGGAAGATACTGGAGCCCACGTGCAGCACGCGGTTCCCTGATGTGATTGTGAGAGGAAGATCCTAGAGCCCATGTGCAGCATGCGGTTCCCTGATGTGGGTGGAGCTACGGCTGTGTCTTTTGATGAACTAAGAACCTCCATGTGTGAGCATGCACGGCCGGGGCTGCCCTCTCAGGGATCAGTGTCTGACCTCAGCCTTGCCCTCCTTTGCAGTAGCATGTCCCGATCCCCCGTGTCCTCTAGGACAGCAAGCTTCCAACAGAGCCCCGGGACCCTGGGGTTTGAGACCCTCCCAGGGATGTCTGTGGGGTCGTGCCTTCCGGAATGACACGGCCATGTCTCCTGTTGACTCTGTCTCCTGAGTGCATGGCGGGTTTTTCCAAGGCTGCCTGTTTTGGGGGTGGGGGGTTCTGACAGCCAGTGGATTCTGTGACTGTGACGTCTTGTTTTTTAAAAAGTTTTTATTTACTTTCTGATGCCACAAATATCAAAATATCAGCCCCACTGGCAAAAACTTTTTAAGGTTTTCAACAGTCTTTAAAGTGCTCTTTGGGTCAAAGAGTTTGAGAATTATTGTGAGATTTTTAAAGCATTGCTTTTTGAAAAAGGTAAACCGGAAACTTGTGCTTCTGAACCCATCCCTGAGGCGGGTTTTATATCAAGGATAGTTTAGTGTGAGTTTTGGACATAGACTTTTGTCCTAGTATTCTTTCAGCAAACGTGCAGGTGATTCTGGGTTCTGAGCACTCTGCTGTGCGCTGCTGGTGAGGCAGGAATGTAGAGGACACCCTCCTTGTCATCATGGGGCCACCTGCCATCATGGGGTTACTGTATAAGTTCCTCCTCTATGCTGAAGTTTAATTTTCTAGGCTGAGAAGGTTTATCTTTCCTGAGTCAGTCTGAATTTACTGATTTTGATGAGGTTCCTCCCCTGTGACCTGTGTTCTCTCTGAACAGCTCAATTTTCTCATTGATTCCAATACACATAGTGTTACTTCCTTATTTACATCAGAATGATGCTAGGGGAGAAGGCAGCCTACAGTGCGACTGGATGGGCCTGTGTAGCCACTGTGATGTCCCCAGAGGAGGTGACAGGCTCTGTCTGGTGGGAGCTGCCCTGTCCAGTATGAGGGCAGTAGCCTTGTACATTTAAATGTAAAAGGGGGCCTTTTACATTTAAATGTGTTAAGATGAAATGTAAAATCGTCCTCCTGCTTCATCACTGCACTTTCGGGTGGGTGGCCGGGTGGCTCTCACGCTGGATGGTATGGGTGGGACTGTTGCCAAACCTGTGGACAGCCCCCCTCACATGCTGCTCTGGGGTCGCGGCTGTGGGAGAGGCCACAGGCACAGCTGAGGACACAGCATAAAGATGTCCCACACTAAGGAAGGTGAATTTTGGCCAGGTGCAGTGGCTCATGCCTGTAATGCCAGCACTTTAGGAGGCCAAGGTGGAGGAGGGCTTGAAGCCAGGAGTTTGAGATCAGCCTGGGCAACAAAGTCAGAACCCATCTCTACAAACAAAAGACTAGCCAGGTGTGATGGCCACACACCTGTGGTCCCAGCTACTCAGGAGGCTGAGGTGGAAGAATCACTTAAACCCAGGAGTTGGAGGCTGCAGTGAGCTGTGGTCACATCACTGCACCCTACTCTGGGTGACAGAGTGAGACCCTGCGTCTAAAAAAAAAAAAAAAACAGAATTTTGCTATCTGTGCCTCATCATTTCTAAAGAGGGAATTTTGGAAATATCAATGTAGCAGAAATATATAGGATAGATTGGTTTCGTTGGATTGGGTTCCTGACTGAAGGCAGAAACAGGTTAGGGGGCTGTTGTATTTCAGGTGAAAAATGATGAATCAAAATTTGTGGGATGCAGTGAAAATGGTACCTGAATTTATAGACTAAAATCTTTATATTAAGTCAGAAGAGATCCTGGAAACTGAAGAAATAAGCATTTGTCTTAACATGTTAGAAAAAATTAAGTCTACAGAAGGGAGAAGCGAGGCAATAATAAAAAGAATAAAATAAAATAGTAGATGCATAGACTTGTAGCTTCCAGTCCAGCACCTGAGGAGCTTGGAAGTCATCACACTTTCCTGTTGAGCAAAAAGCTGGACAAACCGAAAATAAGCAACTCTTCCTAGATCTGTCAAAGGATTGAGATTATAACCTCAGATCAACTCTTCCTAGATCTGTCAAAGGATTGATATTATAACCTCAAACCATTGTGCCATAATTGGAGGTGGATAGCGTGAGCAGAGAGATGCAAAATCTAGGAATCAAAAGGCAATGTTAGAAATATCCAACACTGCAAGAGAAATGAATGTTTTTTGCTGGGCCCATCAATAGCCTGGACATGGCAGGTCAGAAACTCCAATCCACATGAAGAAAAGGCTTAGAGAAGGAATAAGTGAGGATAAAATAAAATCTCCTTCTTCACTCTGTCTTCACCATTTTGCACAACTCTCCACACCTCTGCTTTTGTGTGCAGTTTACCAAAGAACGAAACGTTGCAACAGAAATCCATGTGGAAGGGAACACAGATGGCCCTGTGTAGTGGAGACAAAGGGTGGCTGGACAGGTGGGATTCCATGCAGCCTGTCTCGTCTGGCCTCTTGCACAGTTTTGGCTTCTCCCAGGCTTGGCTTTCTTCTTTGTCCTCTTTCCAAACTTGGGTCACACTAATGAGGAGGAGCACCTTGAGCTCTTGCACTTGCAGAGGGTTTTAATCGCCAGGAGGCAGCTCTGCTGTGAGTGCTCTGATGTAGTCACTCATTTACTCCTCACAGTCACTCCCCTCAGGCAGGGACTCCAGTGTTTTAATCTCATTTAATCCTCACAGGCTCCTCAGGCAGGGACTCACTGCAGAGTGTTTTAATTGCCACGAGGCAGCTCTGCTGTGAGAGTTCTGATGTAGTCACTCACGTAATTGTCACAGCCACCCCTCAGGCAGGGACTCACTGTTCCTAATTTGCACCCAAGGAAACAGGGGTGGACATAGGTTAAGTAACTCACCCAAGGTCACAGAGGAGCTGGGGTTTGAACCAGTGTGGCCCGGCTCCCGAATCTACATCTTCCTGCTCTGCTGCTGTGAAGCCACGTGTCTACCTTGGAGGAACATCCTCTTCTGTTGACTCACGGTTGTCTTTGCCGTTGGACAGCAGCCCCAGGCTTTGTGTGTGCTGACTGTGTAATGCTGTCAGCTCAGTGCAAATGGCAGGAACTCTAGGACACGGATTGCGATTTATGACTTCAGAAGACGGAAGTGAAGGGGGCAGGTTTTTCTAAAGATTTAAACCTGTGGATATACAGAGTAATCTAGAATACTAGTAAGAGCAGTAATGACGTCAAGCATAAAGGGTCATTTGTATACTACCTCTCTCTCTGAGGGTTCGAGGGGTGCCGATGTTTCTATCCCCTGAATATCTCGTTGCTTGTTGTACTGTAGGATACTAGTTTCTCCCGGAGCAAAACAGATCACCATCCATTTAAGGAAACCGAAAGGAGAGTGGTGTTTTCTGTTCAATCTGTTAATTTATGTCTGTTTAGAGACCTAGTTAGATGTTGACGTGGGGACTCAAAATATGAGAGTCTGAAGAGCTAGGACCCATAGCTAGTGACGGCCCTTTGGGACTGACCTTCGAGGTTCTGGGTCAGAGGCTGCCAGTGACCGCTTTGCTACTGTTCACTTGCTTCCATTTGGAGGTAACTGGCATCGTTGCCTGTCTTCCTTCCTGCTATCCAGATGTGGTGTTTGTAGGTTTATCCTATGGTCTGTAATACATAGCCGTACAAGACACCAGCCTTAGGATAGGCCCACGTTTCCCGGGTGACTGCAGGACATGTGTGCTCCATGGTAGTGCTGCTGCAGGAATCCATGTCGTCCATGTCGGAGGAAGGTCGGAAGGAATCCGCGTCTTCTGCACTGGAGGAAGGTGGGAGGGAATCCGCGTCTTCTGCACTGGAGGAAGGTGGGAAGGAATCCGCGTCGTCTGCACTGGAGGAAGGTGGGAAGGAATCCACGTCGTCTGCTCTGGAGGAAGGTGGGAGGGAATCCTCGTCTTCTGCACTGGAGGAAGGTGGGAGGGAATCCGTGTCTTCTGCACTGGAAGAAGGTGGGAGGGAATCCGTGTCTTCTGCACTGGAGGAAGGTGGGAAGGAATCCGTGTCTTCTGCACTGGAGGAAGGTGGGAGGGAATCTGCATCTTCTGCACTGGAGGAAGGTGGGAAGGAATACGCGTCTTCTGCACTGGAGGAAGGTGGGAGGGAATCTGCGTCTTCTGCACTGGAGGAAGGTGGGAAGGAATACGCGTCTTCTGCACTGCAGGAAGGTGGGAAGGAATCTGTGTCATCTGTGTCAGACGACGAGGTGGGATTTGTCAACAGTCTAATCCCTTTGGGCTTTTTAGGTTTGGAAATTGGCAATAAATCTGTTGCTTCAAGGCATTTATAAAAGCAGCCATCATTGAGTGTGGCCGTGTGACCCACACCTAGTAGTTTGCTTTGTATATTTCATCATATGTGATTCTCACAGCAGCTGTCCAGTGTTGCTCCCATTTTATGGATGATGAAAGGGAGGCTTTGAGGGATTTGAGAACTTACTCAGTGTTAGTAAGTGGCAGAGCTGGGATTCTGATGCCAAAGCCTGGACTTTCTTAATTTGGTTGTTCTTCTGTTTCCCTGGAACGCAGGAATGTGGGGTGTTGCCAGTCCGTCGAAGCTTCCTGTCAGTGAGATGGAATCGCAGATTGCGGTGTTAAACAGAAAGAAAAACGAATGTTTCATTTTCATTATTTTAGGAAAAGGTGCTTGTAGAAAATGGAGACGTACAGAATGGCTATGTAGTGCGTGTGCTGTGATGTTGAACTTTTAATAAACTCTTGCCAGAGAAGGTATTTTTTATTTCTCCAGCATCATGTGACATACTACGTAGTTTATTGCCATTTTTAGTACTTTACGGAACGCTGTTAAAGAAACATTTTAGTTAACGAATTTATCTAACGCTATAAATGTAAGAAGTACCAACAAATTCTTTACTAGCAATAGTGACCTATTCAATGCTGCATGAAGCTGATCCTGAATAAGCTCTTCTCTTAATAGATGGGTGCTTCTGGGTTCTTAGAGTGAAAGACCTGAAGGGGATGAACCATAAACAGCCACAGCAGAGAGAAAAAACGAGAAAGATCTGCCTCTTTTGGGGTCACCAAGTGCACCTCTATCAATTTATTGCCTCTCAGCTCCAAATTTACCCTTTATTGCCTTCTTCAGAAACCATGGATCTGAGCCCTGCAAATTCTGTTGAGTTGTGTTAGTGAAGTGTGACAGAGGCATGTTGGGACAGTGGTTTACTTCTCAGTCCCAGGGCTGTGCACACAGGCTCTAGCAGGTCCTGCTGCAGCTGGGGTCTCTGGCCCCTGTGTTGCATGGCAGCCAGCAGCTCACTGCAGCTCCAACAGCTTTGTAGGTGCTTCTCCAGCAAGAGCGCTCCCTGGTGAGATGGCCGCAGGCAGCGTGGTCTCCTTGGAGCCCGTGTGCTGTGTTTGCCTCGACAGCCCTGAGTCCAGCTGTACCTGTTTCATTCCCTCATCCCCTTCTCACTCAGTATTTATGCATCTGCTTCTTTTCTCTTTGTTTTGATAACACATTAATGCTGCTTTAGAATCCCAAACTAAAATCATCTTCTGTTTACGTGAAATTGCAAACTGTCACTTCCCAGCCTCTCCGTAGGTGGAAGTATCCTTGACCGCTTTTGGTGCTGGCCCTCAAAGATACTTGGAAATACTAGAAAATCACTGCCCTCTGTCCTGACTGCCGAACCTCCAGCTTATTTTCTCCTATCGTTTTAAGCATTTGTATTTCAGGCATTTGCTGGAGTCTGTGACACTGTATGTCCAGCATGACCAGTGAATCTTGTTACTCTCGTGACGTTCGCACACACGTCTGTTGACTCCTCTGCAATCCTTCCTGGTACCTTCACCCGGGAGATTTCTGTTTCTCATTATTGACGTTCCACGGCCTCTCATCTGGGGTCTCATTCACGTGGCTGGGTAAAACTGTATTCAGGGCATCTGCAATTAAGGCTTTGGAGGATGCTTGATCAGATGCTGTAATGGATTTCTGATGCTGCACAGCTGCTGGATTTCATTTGTCAGCTCATTTTATGAAAAGGATGTTGTGTTTTCAAGGGAATATTTGTTTTGTAGCAACCTGTTTACCCATGTTATATTTCCCTAAAAGTTCTTCATCTTATGAGCTCTTCTCAGAGTGATCTGGGTTTTATGCAGAGCTCTGTAAACATCTTTGTTCTCAGCTCATACCCTTTCCAGCACTGTGTGTTCATCCAACACTGCCCCCTTCCTTGCACCGGGGCCTCAGACTGGCCAGGCCTCCCCGTGATCCGCTGGCGTTGGCTCTCAAGGGAGATGGGTCCATTCTGCCCCATGCCCTGTGATCAAATGTCTCCCTCTTCTCTCACCTCACCTGTGGGATTTGGGCCACTGGCCAGTGGACATGCAGCCTTTTAAGCTGGATGTCGTAAGAGAAGACCTCCCCAGTAGCTGTGTGGGGTGTTTTCTCTGCAGGAGGGCACCAGCAGAGCCACCCAGCTGTGCTGAGGACCCAGGAGGAGCAGCGAGAGGAACCAGGGGGCCATCGTGGCATGGTTGCCTCCTTGTCCGCTCTAGGTGTCATGTTGTGAAAGGTCTTGCCACAAAGCGCTGTCCATTTAATCACTATTTTAGGTGTTAGTGGCCGGATGCTCCTTTCTGGCTTGGATATTTTGAGTTGGACTGGGATTATTAAACACAGCAACAAGTTAGCACATGGAGGTAGATTCTGACTCACTTTAGTCAGCCATAGTTACACTGAGTGCTTCAGAAGCTGCTCTTCACCCCTGGGCAGGTTGTCCTTTTCCCACACGTTCGCTGTGTTTTGATGATGGGGTTAGTGCGCTCTCTAAGGGTCTGCACTGAGAAGACCCCTTAGCACTATCCCGTTATCATTATTCGCCTTAACATTGTTCCGTGTAGAGTCTGATGGAATCTTCAGGGTGCTGTTTGTAGATGTTTTGAAGTGCCACTGTGCCACTGATTTCTGGTTAAAGTAGAATGTAGACATCTTTTTACAATAGTTTTTAGTGACTCCACTGTCTTCTGCTGTGCGGTCCACAGTCTGACGTCTTTGTGGTCCCCACGTTTCCATCCTGCTCGTGTTACTCGATCCTGTGGGTCAGCTGTGAGGAGACTGCTCTCCGTCCTCGTCTGGAGTCACCCTGAGCTGGCTGTGCTGGTCTCCTTGTGGGCAAAACTGTTCTTCTGTTACTGTTTTCTCTCAGTTTTTTGACCAAATGTAGCAAAGTTGTGTATGGTGCAAACATTTTTTAAAATGTCTTTTGCCGTTATGAAAAAAACCCTGCATTGCTTTAAGATGTACCTTTCCTGTGTCTCCATCCTTCCCCAAATGATTGCTCTGTGTTAGAAAGAGGGTGGTGTGTGCTCCATGGCCTCATTCCGTCAAACACTCTATGTAACCCCTGATGGGAAAAGTGATTACACTCAAGGCAAAAAACTTTGCAAATGTTGAAGAGAATGAACAAAAAACAATACGTTGTCATCTTGTCATCCTGAAATGGCTACTGTTAATATTTTGATATAGTTCTTTCAATTCTTTTTAAGTAAAATTGCATCTAACACAAGCATTTTAATTACATTGATTAAATTATAGTCAGGAAATAAGGATACAGTAAAAGGAATATCCAGTTTGGGGCAGAAAGGAAGACCACATAGAAAGAGGCTGTAAAACTCCCTACAACTTGAAGAAAAGCTCGGTTGTGGTGGTTGTGGTTTTGTTTTTACCGCCAGAGACCACATGATTATTCTGGGCACTGAAGGGCAATAGGGTAATACCCTGTGAGCGTTCTGGTGGCCGTGTAAACCCCAGTCCCACGTCCTCTTTCCAAGTAGACAAAGCGTGAGGTTTGAGGTAGTGGTTTGGTAACTTTTTGAAAATCTGCTTGTAGGACTGCACTGCAGAGATTAGGTTAATCTGACTTAGAATCGACTGATGTGTTCAGGCTGCGGGAGCTTTCTACACCAGGTGTATGCCTGTTCCGGATATGTGTAGAAGGACCAGGGCTGGAGGGTTTGTTGCTTCACCAGTCACCACCCACAGGCAGGGGCTGGGGAGCACAGCCTGGTGCTGCAGAGATGGGCTTCGAGACTCCCGCCCTGGCCCCGAGGAACTCGCAGGCTGAATTTAGATGACGCCGTTATTGTGGCATAGACAGTGTATTTTATACTCACACATACGGACGTATACATAGATGTACGCACATACATACATGTACATGTCCGTGTGTGTGTAAGTGACAGGACCAACCTGGCTTTTATGCTGTTTCCTTTGTCTTTTTATTTGCCTCAGTTGAAACAAGACATGTTCCTTGTTGGAGATGAACGGTTTCATTGTTCCAGACTGGTCATAGAAATGCCTGCAATGATCAGTGTTTCCGTTTTCTCTCGGGAAGCTCTTCTGGGAAGGAAGTGTACTTTCCAAGGCTGTTGGTTGGCCTGTCGTCACCCCAGGGGTCTTGCTGTGGGTCACAGCCACGGGTGCTGTGGCTGGTCACCAACAAAGTGTGTGTCCCAGTGGCCTTTCAGAAGAATTATCTGCATCATTTTTATACAATGTCCTTTTTCTTTTCAATGTCAACATTGTGTCTTCCAGCCAAGCGATATGTTCTGCAGAAGCAGGAAGTATGGCCCAAGTGAGAAATAAGGGAATTGATCCATAACTGATATCAGCTTTTATACAGTTGAGCCATTGTAATTGATACGTAAACATCTTAAATCTGTAGAAGTGAGTCACAGTGCCAGACCCTGACAAATGCCGAATGTCTACATGGGACCTCTCTTCTGTCGGGTCCACATCACAAGAAGAAAAGTCGTTCAAATGCAACACAGCACCATTGTAATTGATACACAAACATGTTAAATCTGTGGAAGTGAGTCATGGTGCCAGACCCTGTCAAATGCTGAATGTCTACGTGGTAGCTCTCTTGTGTTGGGTCCACATCACAAGAAGAAAAGTCGTTCAAATGCAACATGCAGTGGACGTGAAGCTTTCAGAAACGTCCGTGAGTCAGAGTGACTGTTTTCCCATTTGCCGATTCCCCATTTGAGGTTGTGAGATTCTGGTTCCAAGGCTCCCTCAATTTCCCAGCACCCATTTCACTCCTTCCTGGAGATAACAGAATCTCACAATGATATCTTGTTCTCAGATTTTCTAATTAGAAAAATCACATATTTCACAAGAATAGTCCGGCTTACTCACTCCTTAGCCTGGGGTAAGCCACATACCACTTTTCTCTTTAAAAGACTCACGTTTCAGGATTCCTGATAAATTATTTAAGAGTAGGAAAGTACCGTGACTTTGGCCACAAGCAGTATTATGTATAATATGCAAGTGCGTGCCTTGACAGCCACAGTTGCTAAAAACATTTTCTCAGAAAAATGTAAGCATTTATTTATGTGATCGTTAATCTTGCTTTGCCTAAATAACATCTTGCCTTTGTATGGGGAGGTGGAGAAGTTGACTTTTGTTACACAAGATGAGCCTGAAAGTCCCTTAAGTGGTAAATGATGTCGCTGAGTATCGATGGGGGTGAGTGGGTCCTGCTGCCCCACTGTGTGTGATCCTGAGTGTCGACGGGGGTGAGTGGGTCCTGCTTCCCCACTGTGTGTGATCCTGAGTGTCGACAGGGGTGAGTGGGTCCTGCTGCCCCACTGTGTGTGAACCTGAGTATAGATGGGGATGAGTGGGTCCTGCTGCCCCACTGTGTGTGAACCTGAGTATCGACGGGGATGAGTGGGTCCTGTTGCCCCACTGTGTGTGATCCTGAGTATTGGCAGGGGTTGGGTGGGTCCTGCTGCCCCACTGTGTGTGATCCTGAGTATAGACGGGGATGAGTGGGTCCTGCTGCCCCACTGTGTGTGATCCTGAGTATTGGCAGGGGTTGAGTGGGTCCTGCTGCCCCACTGTGTGTGATCCTGAGTATCGACGGGGATGAGTGGGTCCTGCTGCCCCACTGTGTGTGATCCTGAGTATCGACGGGGGTGAGTGGGTCCTGCTGCCCCACTGTGTGTGATCCTGAGTATCGATGGGGGTGAGTAGGTCCTGCTGCCCCACTGTGTGTGATCCTGAATATAGACGGGGGTGGGTGGGTCCTGTTGCCCCACTGTGTGTGACCCTGAGTGTTGACGGGAGGTGAGTGGGTCCTGCTGCCCCACTGTGTGTGAACCTGAGTATCGACGGGGATGAGTGGGTCCTGCTGCCCCACTGTGTGTGATCCTGAGTATTGGCAGGGGTTGAGTGGATCCTGCTGCCCCACTGTGTGTGATCCTGAGTATTGACAGCGGTTGAGTGGGTCCTGCTGCCCCACTGTGTGTGATCCTGAGTATTGACGGGGGTGAGTGGGTCCTGCTGCCCCACCGTGTGTGAACCTGAGTATTGGCAGGGATGAGTGGGTCCTGCTGCCCCACTGTGTGTGATCCTGAGTATTGACGGGGGTGAGTGGGTCCTGCTGCCCCACTGTGTGTGATCCTGAGTATAGACGGGGGTGAGTGGATCCTGCTGTCCCACTGTGTGTGATCCTGAGTATAGACGGGGTTGAGTGGGTCCTGCTGCCCCACTGTGTGTGATCCTGAGTATAGACGGGGGTGAGTGGGTCCTGCTGTCCCACTGTGTGTGATCCTGAGTATTGACAGCGGTTGAGTGGATCCTGCTGCCTCACTGTGTGTGATCCCGAGTATCGACAGGGGTGAGTGGGTCCTGCTTCCCCACTGTGTGTGATCCTGAGTATTGACGGGGGTGAGGGGGTCCTGCTGCCCCACTGTGTGTGATCCTGAGTATAGATGGGGTGAGTGGGTCCTGCTGCCCCACTGTGTGTGATCCTGTGTATAGACGGGGGGTGAGTGGGTCCTGCTGTCCCACTGTGTGTGATCCTGAGTACTGACAGCGGTTGAGTGGATCCTGCTGCCCCACTGTGTGTGATCCTGAGTATCGACAGGGGTGAGTGGGTCCTGCTGCCCCACTGTGTGTGATCCTGAGTCTAGATGGGGTTGAGTGGGTCCTGCTGCCCCACTGTGTGGGATCCTGAGTATCGATGGGGGTGAGTGGGTCCTGCTGCCCCACTGTGTGTGATCCTGAGTATAGACGGGGGTGAGTGGGTCCTGCTGCCCCACTGTGTGTGATCCTGAGTATAGACGGGGGTGAGTGGGTCCTGCTGTCCCACTGTGTGTGATCCTGAGTATTGACAGCAGTTGAGTGGGTCCTGCTGCCCTACTGTGTGTGATCCTGAGTATTGACAGCAGTTGAGTGGGTCCTGCTGCCCTACTGTGTGTGATCCTGAGTATTGACGAGTGAGTAGGTCCTGCTGCCCCACTGTGTGTGACAAACCCTTTGTCCCGGCTCTGTCAGCGCGTTGGGCTGGTGCTGGCTCCCTTGATAGTTTGCGTGCGAGGCAAAATCTCACACCTTTCACTCTTCTTGACATACAGATGCCGAAGCTTTTAACAAATTATTACTAAATCAAACCCAAAATATGTAAAAGGGATAAGAATACCACAACCAATTAGAGTTTGTTCTCTTGATGTAGTGTAGTTTTGCATTGCACACTTGGCTCATCATTCAAAAATCAATGTAATTCACAACATTAACAAAAAATAAAGGAGAAAACCCATTTTATCATCTCAGAAGATGCTGAAAAACGTCTGTTGAAACTTAATAGTCCTGATACGAATTTTCTATCACATCAGGAACAGAAGGGAACTTTCTCCGTTTGATAAAGTCCCTTCTTGAAAAACGAGAGCTGACGCCCCTCCTCCGTGGTGGCAGCTGGGGCACTCTGCCCACAGTCGGGTGTCAGGGAAGCATGACCATTCTCCATGGTTCAGGTCTGCATGGCGCTCACCGGGGCCCTCGTCAGTGAAGTGAGTCAGGAGAACTAAACGGCACGAAGACTTGGAAGGCGTGAGACACTTGATTTACAGAAGACACAGGACCTTATTTAGAACATTTTAGGAAATCTACAGACAACCAGAAATGGTGGGAATTTTGCAAGCATGCAAGATACACTTTTCACAACAGACATATACAGATGCTCAGTGGGCCTGTGAGACTCTTCACAACAGATGTATACAGATGCCCAGTGGCCTGTGAAAGGTGCTCACCGGGGGTCATTGGATAAGTACAACTTAAACCCACGAGGTTCCACTTCACAAGAGTAGAGGAGGAGGACAGTAGCAGGTGCTGGTGAAGATATGACAGGCTGGATCTCAGACTGATGGAGACTTAAAATGGCACAGCCACTTTAGCAAACAGTGTGGCAGTTTCTTTAAAATGTGTACACTTACCATATGGCCCAGCAGGTACGCTGTGGATGTTCACCAAGGAGAGATGAAAATGTGTGTCCATGTAAAAGAATGCACATTATCTCCAGAGTAAATTGTCATAGCCAAAAACTGGAAACAACATAAATCTCTCTCAGCTGGAGAAACATGAGCAAATTCTGATATATTCATACATTGTCCTAGTTCCCATCAGGAAAAACGTACAAAATACTGAAACCAAAACAGGCAACGGGGATGAGTTCCAGGAGCCTTGAATTGAGCAGAAAGTGAACACCATGGCGTGGGCTCCATGTGACGGTGGAGAATCTACATGAGTCTTGGGTGACGGAAGAGCACCAAGGAACATGCCTCATGAATGAACAGTGGCTGTCTCTTGAGGGAACACCATGGCGTGGGCTCCATGTGACAGTGGAGAATCTACACACATCTCGGATGATGGAAGAGCACCAAGGAACATGCCTCATGAATGAACCGTGGCTGTCTCTTGAGGGAACACCATCGCGTGGGCTCCATGTGACGGTGGAGAATCTACATGAGTCTTGGGTGACGGAAGAATGCCAAGGAACATGCCTCATGAATGAACAGTGGCTGTCTCTTGAGGGCTGGGAATGACCGGGAGGGGACGTGTAGGAACTTTGAGGAAAAGATTTGATCAGGGTAATAGATAGATTTCCACTTATTGAAATGCACCAAGTGTACTTCAGATCTGAGCATTTTACTGTGTATACTTTGTACTCCCTCCCTTCCAAAAAAACAATGAAAAAATAATTGTAAACAAACACTGAACTCTACTTGATAGATTTTTTCACAGTGGTACTAGATAGCAATTCTGAAAGCATTTCTGTATCTCCAGGCTTACGCAAACAAGCTTAATAAATTAGTGCATATATTAAGGGTAACAGGAGCCAGGTTTCTTTCTTGGCAAGAGAGGTAGAAATAAGAAAAGGCCAAAGCCTGGAATATGGATCATGCGGGATTGGGTTGCAGCAGGAGGTACCAGTATGAGCTGGTGGCTCCCGACAGATGTAGACAGGGATGGAAGTGCCTGTGGATAGGTGTGGGTGCACATGCATGTACACGCACGTTGTGTGTTCTGCTTGTCGGCAGTGCCCAGCAGCAGAGACCCCCAGTGGCAGCACACCCAGTGCCCAGTCTTAGCTTCCAAACACCATCCTTCGCTAGAAGGAGCCCTGGTCCAAGGGTTGGGGAATCCAGTGTCAAATCTGGAACCAATTGAGCACCAAAACAAACCATTATAATTACGAATTATAACCCACCAAGCCAGACTCCATGAGTACATATTGACAGATGTAAATGAATGATGAAAGATAAAACGAATAATTATTTTTAAGTGAATGTAGAAGATCTAATGATTTAGAAGGAATGGCAGGAAATCATCAGTGGATGTTAAAACTAGTAGCGAGGGATCGATGAAAAACAGAATATGTACACACCGTCACGGTCTCTCCTCCCAAATCTTAATTGCAACGTGAGAAGTAGCATCTTTGCTTTGGAGGAACTTAAGCACCACCTTCACTGAGTTGCCAATGTTAACATCGCCACACAGGACAGACTTCTGCGGTGTCCCTGCTAAAATGCATACTCTTGAATCTAGTCCAGAAGATACCAAAATAAAGGACAAGCTGTAAAATAACCAACCTGTATTCTTTAAAATTTCCAATTTCAAGAAACACAAAAGCTGAGAAACTTGGATTCAAGAAGGGTAAAAATCACGTGATGAATAAATGCAATTCATGATTCTGGATTGGATCGTAAAATAGGAAGACAAAGTAAGAAAATTATGGAGACAGTTGACACCATTTGAATGTGAACTTTGTATATGACAGTTAAATTTCCTGATCTTGAGGAAAATGTATGTGAGAGAATATCCTTGTGTTTAGGAAATACATTGAAACATTTAGGTATAGAGGGACATAGTATCTGAAATTTATTTTCATTTGACTTAGAAAATTCATGGGGGAGAGGGGAAAGCAGTGGTGTAAGATAGGAGCGGTTGGTGAGCCTGGTAAAAGTTATATGGGAATTCTCTATGCTGGTCTTGCAGATTTTCTGTGTATTTGAAATTATATCCAAAAAGTTTAAAACGGAGAATATGCAAAACAAAAAGTGATTTGTGGGAAGTGAGTGGACTGTGTCACCTCATTGATGATCCCTTCAGTTTTCGGCCATGAGCCCAAGTCAGTCACTTACTGGTTTTTGACCTGGGAATTAGAAAGAGTGGCCGGAAAACCAGGCTCTTTATCTAGTTAGGGAGAGAAGGACGCACAAAGGCTGACCAAGACCAAGCAGTGTGATGAGCTGATTGTGGGTGTGATGCAGCAGGATGGGTCCTGTTTCAGGTGGCAGTGCGCAGGGTTTAAGCAGGCAAGACATGTCTGATTCCCTTTCAGTGGGATCATTCTCGCAGCTCCAGAGAACACTGCCCCGTCCTGGGGACCCTCTCCCCCAACCCGTCTTCACTCACACTGGCCATTTTTGTTGGTGGTGGTTTTATTCTGCTAACGCCATTCTCACAGTTTAGGGCCTTTGAGCAGGTTTTTGCCTGTGTCTTGAAAATTCTCGTCTTGATACCCTGTTATTCTGATTCTGTGTTGAGAGGGTTCTTCCCTGGCTTCACAGTTTGGAGTTGCCGCTGTGTCTGTCTCTGCTTTAATGCTGTACCCCATCTGTCTCCTGTCTCGTCCATTAGGAATTGGCCTGCGTGAGATGCCGTGACATTGTCTGCCTTATCACCACTGCATCCCCAGCCCTTAGGGACTTACAGAGGAGGCACTTGGTGAATGTGTGGAATTAGTGTAATGGGTTCGTAGCCACAAAATGTGTTAATGGTTGTATTAGTCCATTTTCACACTGCTGATAAAGACATACCCGAGACTGGGAAGAAAAAGAGGTTTAATTGGCCTTGCAGTTCTGCATGCCTGGGGAGGCCTCAGAATCATGGCAGGAGGCGAAAGGCACTTTTTACATGTCAGCAGCAAGAGAAAACGAGGTAGAAGCAAAAGCGGAAACCTCTAATAAACCATCAGATCTCATGAGACTTATTCACTATCACGATAATAGCACGGGAAAGACGGGCCCCAGTGATTCAATTACCTCTTCCTAGGTCCCTCCCACAACACGTGGGGATTCTGGGAGATGCAATTCAAGTTGAGATTTGGGTGGGGACACGGCCAAACCATGTCAATAGCCAACACAGTCCTGGCCTGTGGCTGGTGCTCAGCTGAGCTGTAACCGTGGCTGTGTGGGTTGGGGTGTGAGGTGTGCACAGCCTCTCAGTGGTACAATGAAAGGATTTGGAGGCTCGAACGTGTGACCTACAAAGAGATCTCCAAAGATCAAGGTCATTCACCCTAAAAAGACAAATCTCAGTGCAGTTTACAGCCAGTGTTTGCTTATGGATATGGATTCTGTGGTAATAAAATGAATAATTAAAAGTCTGTGAATTAATTTTAATGTCTTTACTGGAATTGTAAACACTGATTTTCTTTCCTCACCCCCCCATCTGTTGGTGAGTTTGAGAAGGTGGATGAACTGTGCTGCAGGGACAGGAGGGTGCAGCTTGGCCTCTGGGACCTCAGCTGAGCACTGAGTCACTGAGCTCTCTCCGTTTCAGACGTCCACACGGAAGCTGTCCAGGCGGCTCTGGCCAAACACAAAGAGCGGAAGATGGCAGTGCCTATGCCTTCCAAACGGAGGTCCCTGGTCGTGCAGACCTCGATGGACGCCTACACCCCTCCAGGTAAGGGACATGCTCCCCGACACGGCCTCCCGAATGTGCCGGGCACCTCAGAATTGACCACACGCCTCAGAGTTGACAGCCCAGCAGTCCAGGGTTTTTGCTTTCAAAATAATGATGCAGTAATGCAGATTTTGTGAACCAGAAGTCCAAAAACAGTGTATGAGTTAAACGTGGAAGGAAAAGTAACATTATTATGTATCTGTATAAATACACATTTTTAACTTTTCATCAAGACTCCTACATATGATACATACCTGTAAAATCTCACACAATTTTATTATTCATTTAATTCTTTGTAGGGAAAAGGGAAGAGTTTGTACCCCTCTGGGTGGAATTGGACTTTTCTTCTGATTAGGCTGGTGCATCCATGTTCTCAAATCTTCATATAAATGTGCTATATTGTTGTATTGTTTTAGAACAAGCGAATTGGACAATTTAGGCAGTTATCCAAATCAGGGGTCATAAACTTTGCCTGCAAGTTGCCAGATAGTATTTTAGTTCCTGCAGGCCATAAGGTCTGTCATAACCACTCAACTCTGCCCTTGGAGTGTGAAAGCAGCTATGGGTGACAGCAAGTGGGTATGGCTGTGTACCAATAAAACTTTATTTAGAAGAACTGTGGACCAGATTTGGTGCACAGACCTGCCAACCCCGATCTAAATTACTGAAGGTAATAGCCCATTTATATTTCTATTATGTAATACTGCTTTTATTTAATCTTGAATTTTACGTAACTACCCAAATTCTCTATTTTCTCTGCCCAAATAATTATAAACTACATCTCATGATCTTCACACCCAAGTAAAGCTGAAAGTTTAGTTATCCAGATACTTGTTAGAAACATGGATTGAACCTACATTGTTTGGTATTTAGTTTCTGTGATTTTGATTCCAACATTAATTATTCATGTCATTGTTGCGAGCTTGTCTTCTCAAAGGACCTAAATCACCTACATCCTACTTTGAAGCTACATACCACTTTCAGTGACACCATTTTTTTCTCCACTACAAGAGAAACTTAAGGTACAATATGAATAGTTGAAAATGTACAATATTTTTGGGAGTATTTTTAGTTTTGAAGTTTAGCTTGGTCTTGGCAAGCAGTGAGACAGAAGGATGTACTTCAGATCAGAGCTGAGGTCAAGCATATGCCCACATTATTCCAAGCAGCTCCTGAGTATTCACCTTTATGTACCTTACAAATGAAGATACTGAGATTTATAGGACAGAACTTATAGAGTGCATAATTTGGGGGTTTTGTCGTTTTTTGTTTGTTTTGAGACAAGGTCTTGCCCTATCGCCAAGGTTGGAATTCAGTGTCATGATCACAGCTCTTGGCTCACTGCAGCTGTGACCACCTGGGCTCAAGCAGCCCTCCCACTTCAGCCTCTCAAGCAGCTGAGACCACAGGTGCACGCCACCACACCCAGCTAATTTTTAAGTTTTTGTAGAGACAAGGTGTTCCTAAGTTGTTTTTGTTTTTCATCTACACATACTTCTTCTTCATCTAAAGAGCACAGCGTCAGCAGGCAAGGGAGTGAATGCTGTGCTAGCAAGGTTGTTGGCAAGGGAACTCTCTCTGCCAATGTGCTCCCTTTGGCTCCTCCCTTTCTTTAATATTAAGCCACAGCACATAATTAGGGGCTGGGCACGGTAGCTCATGCCGGTAACTCCTGCACTTTGGGAGTCCAGGGCAGGTGTATGGCTTGAGCCTAAGAGTTTAAGACCAGCCTGGAAAACATGGCAAAATGTACAAAAATGCCTTTTGTACATTTTTGTCTCCACCAAAAGTACAAAAAATTAGCTGGGCCTGGTGGTGTACACCTGTAGTCCCAGCTATTTGGGAGGCTGAGGTGGAAGAATCACTTGAGCCTGGGAGGCAGAGGTTGCTCTGAGCTGAGATGGCACCACTGCACTCCAGCCTGGGCCACAGAGCAAGACCCCATCTCAATTAGAAAAAAATAACGATAATAAATAGAGACTCTTTAAAAATGATTAGTCCAGGCGTGGTGGCTCATGCCTCCAACCTCAGCACTTTGGGAAGCTAAGGCAGGCAGATTGCTTGAGTCCTGGAGTTTGAGACCAGCCTGGGCAACATTCCAAAACCCCGTCTCTACAAAAAATCCAGAAATCAGCCAGGCATGGTGGTGTGTGCCCATAGTCCCAGCTGCTCGGGAGGCCGAGGTGGGAGGATCAGTTGGGCCCACGGTGGTTCAGGCTGCAGTGAGCCGTGGTCGTGCCACTGCACTCCAGCCTGGGCAACAGAGCAAGACCCTATCTCAAAAAAAATGCTTAATCCTCTTTGTTTAGTTTATGGTTATAATTTGCCAAAACTTATAATATGGTAAAAAAATTTTATTTGTATGTGTTCTTTGTGTAACTAACAAAATGGACTTAAGAGGATAGCCCACTTGAAATATTTTAAACCAAATTTTTGGCACTAACCGGTATTTAAGGCAACAGGCATTTTTCTTGACCACTTTTTATAAGAAATGATGAGTTTGAAATGGAAGAAGCAGTGTGGGTGTTTGCTTGCTTATTTCTCGTATTGAATCCAACCGCTGAGAAACGTTATTAGGTCATGCGTGCTGAATAACCTCATTGTACAGATGTCTTTGCAAAATACAAAAGAATATTATTTGAAATGTTATTTTTGTGAAATATTTGGATTTATTTGACTAGCATTTTTATATAAACCATACAACACCTTTTGTAAATTTTCATCAGGAGTGCTAGTGATATCACATGGGGCAGTTTTGTACAATCATAAATGTCAATATCATAACAATTTTTTACTCCCAGCTATTTTGTGCTTAGCAGTAGTCTGCATGTTTATTACCCTGCTTACTTAAAATCTTAGCTGCGTTTTCTTACCTATTTTTCTTTGTTGTTGGTAACAGTGGTTAGATCTTATCTCAGTTTCGTTGCTCTTCAGAGAATATTCTTGAAGTTTATCTTCTATGAAATGACTGGCTGCTGACCAGGATCACAGTTTCTGGAGAAACTCTAATTAGGATTGTCGCAATGCTAATATTCCATGGGTGAAACTTTCCCTTAGTTTTCAAATGTAAAGATATAGGAATAATTTGCCAAAACTTCAGCTTCTAGCCATGATGAGATAACAGGGACCCAAATCACACCTCTGCTGTCAACAACTGTAAAACTGCACAAAATGAATGAGATGGCTGTTTTTAGTCTGTGACCACAGCTGTGCCAGCCAGAACCTGAGGGCAGGAGAATGAATGAGACGCATACACAGTACACTTGCCCTCTGCCTTGGAGAACACCTGCAGACACTGGCGCAGAAAGCTCCAGTGTGAGTGGAGCATGGCCACCCTACCACGTCCAGGAGGAGAGAGCTCAGGTGTGGGCGGAGCATATCCCCTGACCACGTCCAGGAGGCGGAGCTTGGAGAGAACTCAGGTGTGGGCGGAGCATATCACCCGACCACGTCCAGGAGGCGGAGCTTGGAGAGAACTCAGGTGTGGGCGGAGCATATCACCCGACCACGTCCAGGAGGCGGAGCTTGGAGAGAACTCAGGTGTGGGCGGAGCATATCACCCGACCACGTCCAGGAGGCGGAGCTTGGAGAGAACTCAGGTGTGGGCGGAGCATATCACCCGACCACGTCCAGGAGGCGGAGCTTGGAGAGAACTCAGGTGTGGGCGGAGCATATCACCCGACCACGTCCAGGAGGCGGAGCTCGGAGTGGGTGCAGGACTGGAGCTCTCCACAGATCCACACCAGCAGCAAATCAATCCAAGCCTGCCCATGGTCATGATGACCCAGCAGTGCCTGCGCTGCCTGCTAAAACAAGAGCTGGAAAGCTTCCAAAGAAGGTTATGGGATCCTGAGTGTGCTCAACACGTTACCCACAATGTGTAATATTCAGCAAATAATCACTGCATACACAGAGAAACCGGAGGTAGAATCTTTGGTCAAGAAAAAGGCAGTAAAATGTGCACACACATGCAAGATGGTCTCTGTCACTCACCACACGTGGTGGCTGAGCACCTGAAGTGCGCCCGGTCTGAACTGAATTTGCTGTGTGAAAGATACCAGTTAATATAAGAAACAGAAAATATTTTATTTGTATTTCTTATTGAAAGTATAGCATGAGCATTTTGAGTTAAAAATATATTAGTAAAATTAATTGTGCCTGTTTATATATTTATATATATGAGGCTACAAAGAAGGTTTAAAGTTCTGTATAGGACTCTTATAATTCTGTTAGAAGGTGCCGGTCTAGATGTCTGATACAGCAGAAGACAGAGTTTTTAAATCTACAATTATAAATATTTAGGGAATCAAATTAAAATGTGTCAAAGAACGAAAAGAAAATATTTTAATACTTGAGCCAGAGGAAGGGAAGACAATTTTTACTACAGTGGAGTTGGGGAGTTTCAGGTTCCGTACGTGATAATCTTGAGAATTGTCACTCCCTCCTCGCAGGTACAAAGCTGAGCAAACTGAAAACTCAGCAGCTCTTCTTAAACCTGCAAGAGACGAGAGGTCACAGGCAAACCACTGTCCCCAGACTGGGTGGACAGGTAAAGCGGAGAATCACCGTACATTGGAGAAGAAAGCTCCAAGGAACCCCCGCTGGGGTTGGAAAACCTGAACTGGAATTGACAAATGGCTGCAGTGAGGTGTGGCCAAGTCTGAGAGTTAAAACCTCCAGGAGGCCTGTGCGTATGGGGCCATGCTTTTGTGAGTTGTACCATCAGAAGCTCAACCAGGTTCTTGAAGTAAATATCAGAGAAAAATCCCCTCATACTTACTACAGGGGAAGGAGAATAGGAATCATTTTTAAATATGCAGGAGCACTCTTAACTAGGTCTACCTTCCAGAGAAGCTAGTTAACTAGAGACTAACCTGGTGGGGTTTTATCAGAGCCTTCTGGCCTGGGGGAAAGGAAATACCCAACTCCAACCTCCAGAACTGAAGAGCAAAGAGAACACTGAAAAGCATAAAAGAACAGAGTATCCAAGCACTGTGGGACGACTACAGAAAGCATAAAATATGCGGAACGCTAATACAAGGAGAAGAAGGAGGAACAGAAGAAATACTTGTAACAGTAATGGCTGAATTTCCGCAGATTAATGCCACACACCAAACCATAGATTCAGGAAGCTCAAGAAACACCAAGCAGGATAAATGTAAAAACAACGACAAAAACAAAAATAAACTATATTTGGGCATATAATTTTCAAACTATGGCGAATGAAAGATTTAAAACCCCAACAAAGAAACCAGGGTAATCTCCTTCTCTGTAGAGGATCAAAGATAAGAATTCTATTCAACTTCCCCTCAAAAACCACAAAAGCAAGAAGTAGAGTGAAATAAACTATTGAGAGGAAAAAAATTCCATTAACCTAGAAGTCTATACCCTGTGAAATTATCTTTTAAAAGTGAAGGAGAAGTAAAGAACTTCTCAGACAAAAATTGAGAAATTTGTTGCCGGTAGACCTGTCTTGCAAAAAGTGTTCAAAGTTCTTTAGAGAAAATAGTAGAGGTAACTCAGTTGTGCATAAGGAAAGGAAGAGCGCAGTCTGTGTGCAGGGGCTCACACTTGTCATCCTAACGCTCTGGGAGGCCAAGGTGGGAGAATTGCTGGAGGCCAGTTATTTGAGACAAGCCTGGGCAACGTAGTGAGACTCTGTCTCTTAAAGCCAAACATGGTGGCTGACACCTGTAGTAGTCCCAGCTACTTTGAGAGGCTGAGACGGGAAGGTCACTTGAGCCCAGGATCCTTTTCAAGGCTGCAGTGAGGTGTGATGGTGCCACTCCACTCCAGCCTGGGCAACAGAGCAAGACCTTGTCTTTTAAGAAAAAGCATCAAAGAAGGAACAGTGAAGGTAGAAGAAAAACTGTAATATTTCTTAATAGATCTAACAGTTCATTCATAATAGCGACAGTATATTTGATTATATGCTTATGTATATATCATATACACACACTTAACTATAAGTGAAATGAATGACAGCAGCGATACAAGGGATGGGAGAGGGCAATTAGGAATTAGGATTATTTTGTTATTATAGTGTGCTTGCATTATCCAGAAAGCAGTATAGTGTCATTTGAAAGTGGACTTGGGTTACTTGTAAATTTATATTGCAAATTCCAAGGCAGCCACTTAAAAAACAAAGTAACTGATATGCTAAGAAAGGAAAGAAAATAGAAAATGCTCAATTAAGACCACAAGAAAAAAAAAGAAAAAGTGAAAGACAAAGAAAAGGGTAACAGACAGAAAATAGTAACAAATATGGTAGATGTTAATTCAACTGTATATCATTACTCACTTTCAATGTCAGTCCAAATGCACCCAACTATATATTGTCTATATAAGAAATCCACTTTAGATATAAAGAAATATATATAGATCAACAGTAAAGGGATAGAAAAAGATATAAATGTTAACACTAATTTTTTTTTTTTTTTTTTTGAGATGGAGTCTTACTCCTTGGCCCAGGCTGGAGTGCAATAGCCTGATCTCATCTCACTGCAACCTCCACCTCCGAGATTCAAGCAATTCTCCTGCCTCAGCCTCCTGAGTAGCTGGGATTACAGGCATTTGTCATCGTGCCCGGCTAATTTTTTTTTTTTTCTATTTTTGCAGAGATGGGGTTTCACTATGTTGGCCAGGCCGGTCTTGAACTCCTGACCTCAGGTGATCATCCCGCCTCGGCCTCCTAAAGTGCTGGGATTACAGGCATGAGCCACTACGCCCAGCCAACACTAATTTTAAAAAATGGAAGTGGTGATGTTAATTTCAGACAGAGCAGGCTTTACATCAAGGGAAGTTACCAGAGATGACTATTACATAATAAAGGGGTCAATTCTCCAAGAAGATAAAACAATCCTTAAATGTATTTTTGCCTAAGCAAGCATCAAAATGCCAAAGCAAAAACTGATAAACTTCAAGGAGAAATAATTAACCCAGTATTATAGTTGGAGACTTTAACACCCCTTTATCAGAAATGGACCAATTCAGTCGCCAGAAAATCAGTAAGGACAAAATTCAAATCAACAACATCCTCAGTCAACTGTATATAATTGGCATTTATAGACTATTTCCTCCAACAACAGAATACAGAACATTCACCAAGATATACCACGTTTTGGTCCATAAAACACGCCTTAACAAATTTAAAAGAATAGGAATCAAACAAGTATGTTCTCAACCACAATAAAGTAGAAATAAATAATAGGTGACTGGAAAATATTAGGAATTAAACAATACACTTATAATGCATTGCTCAAGGAAGAAATCAGAAGATTTCTTTAAAATTTTGAAGTAAATGAAAACTTTTTAAAATTTGTGAGATGCAATGAAAGTAATGTTTATAGGGAAATTTATAGCTTTAAATGCATATGTTAAAAAAGATCTAAAATCAGTAAGCTTCCACCTTAGAAAACTAGAAAAAGAACAGCAAATTAAATTTTAAGTAAGCAGGAGACAAATAATGAAAGAGCAGAAATCAATACATTGAAAACAGAAAATCAGTAGAGAACAATCAATGAAACCTAAAGCTGGTTCTTTGAGAGAAAATCTATAAGCCTCTAACAAGAAAAATACAGCCGATAAATTACCAATATCAGAAATGAAATAAGGGACATAACTACAGATCCCATGGACATTAAAAGGATAATAAATATTATGAACAACTCTATGGCCACAAATTTGATAACGTGGATGAAATGGACACATTTCTTTAAAGACAGAATCTGCCAAAATTTGAACAGGAAGAAACAATCTGTATAGGCCGATATCTGTTAAATTGAATCAGTAGTTAATAACCTTTCAAAACAGGAAATGTGAGGCCCAGATGGGTTCATTGGTGAATTCTACCAAACATCTAAAAGAAATTGTACCAATTCTCTACAATCTCTTTCAGAACATAAAAGCTGAGGAATACTTCTTAACTCATTCTGTGGAGCCGGCATCATTTTAATACCAAAACTAGAACAAAATATTACAAGAAAACATCTCTCATGAACATAGAGATGTTCATGAGAGATGCAATAACCTTCAACAAAATATTAGCAAATTAAATCCAACCATGTAAAAAGAAAAAAGAATTGTGCACCAAAACCAAGTGGAATTTGTTTCACGCATCCAAAGCTGATTTAACATTTGAAAACCAATTAACATAATTCATCACATTAACAGGCTAAGAAAAAAAAAGCATGTGACAAAATCTAACATAATAAAAACTCCCAGCAAACTAGGAACAGAGGTGACCTTCCTTAACTTGATAAAGAATATGGACAAAAAAACCTATTGTTAACATCATACCCAATTGTGAGAAACTAGAATCTGGTTTCCCACTAAGATCCAGAAAGGGGATCAGGAAAAACAAGGATGTCTCCTCTCACCACTTCTTTTCAACATTGTACTAGAAGTCCTAGCTAATGCAATTATGACAAGAAAAATCAATAAAATATATATTCATTGGGAAAAGAAATAAAACTTTGTTCGTAGATGGCATGTTTGCCTATGTAGAAGATCCAAAAGAATTGAGTTTAATATACAAAAGTTCAGTGAATTTCCTGTTTACCAGCAAAGAACAAGTAGAATTTGAAATAAACAGTGGCTCATGTCCATAATTCCAGCACTTTGGGAGGCCAAGGCAGGCAGAACACTTGAGGCCAGGAGTTCGAGACTAGCCTGGCCAACATGGCAAAACTCCATCTCTACTAAAAATAATAATTAAAACATTTCCAGTAGCACTCCCCAAAATGAAATACTTAGGCATAAAATCTAACAAAATATGTTCAAGATCTTATGAGGAAAACTACAAAACTCACAGAAAAACTAAATGGACAGGTAGTCCACGTTCATGGATAGGAAAACTGAATATTGTCAAGATGTTTTCCTTCCAATGCAGTCCCAACCAAAATCTCAACAAGTTTTTCTTTTTTTAAATATCAACACACTGATTCAGAAGTTTATTTGGGGAGATGAAAGACTCAGAACAGCCACTTCAATATTGAAAAAGAAGAACAAAGTTGAAGACTGACACTGTCCAACTTCAAGACTTACTATAAATTGATGATAATCAAGACAGTGTGGTATTGGTGAAAGAACAAACAGAAGGATCAGTGGGACAGAATAGAGAGCCCAGTAACAAAATATAGTCAACTAAACTTTGACGGAGGAACAAAGGCAATATAGTGGAGCACACACAGTATTTTTAACAAATGGTACTGGAACAACTGGACATCCACATGCAAAGAAAAACATCAAACCTAGTCACAGACCTTACATCTTTCAAAAAAATTAAAACAGATCACAGAGCCACTGTCCTCATTAGTATAGTGGTGAAATATTCTTGCCTGTCAAAATAGATGGCAGATGTAAAATGCAAAACTATAGAATTCATAGAAAAGGTAAAATCTAGGTGACTTTGGTTTGGTGATAACTTTTTAGATATGACACCAAAGGTGCAATGTGTGAAATAATTGATAAGCTGGACTCCAATAAAAATTAACATTTTCTGCTATGTTAAAGACTCTTAAAGTAATTAAAATACAAGCCACAGACAGGGAGAAGATGTTTGGAAAAGACATAAATGATCACTTTTATTTGAAATATACAAGGAACTCTTAAAAGTCAACAAAAAGAAAACAATCAACCTGATTAAAATAAGGGCCAGCCAAGTGTGATGGCATGCATCTGTAGTCTCAGCTACTGGGGAGGATCACTTGAGCCCAGGAGTTCTGGGTTGTTGTGAGTTATGCCTCTCAGGTGTCCACACTAAGTTTGGCATCAACCCAGTGACCTCCTGGGAGGGATGAACTAGCTTAGGTTGGAAATGGAGCAGGTCAGAATTCCTATGCTGATCAGTAGTGGGATTGCGCCTCAGAATTGCACTCCAGACTAGGCAACATTTTGAGATCCTGTCTTTAAAAAATAATAAGTAAAAAATGGGTCAAAGACTAACAGATGCCTCATCTAAGAAGACATAAAGATGGCAAATCGACATATGAAATGATGCTTCACATCATATGTCATAGAGAAATGCAGATTAAAACAACAGCAAGATATCACTACATACCTATTAGAATGCCCAGAATCCAGAATGCTGTCAACACCATAGCCTATGAAGATGTGGAGTTGTGGGAATTCTCTCTCATTCATTGCTGGTCTTAATGCAAAATAGAACAGGCTTTAGGAGACAGCTTGGTGGTTTCTTACAAAACTAAATATACTCTTACCATATGATCTAGCAATTACACTCCTTGGCATTTGCTCAAAGGAGTTGAAAACTTATGTCTACACACAAAGCCTGCACATAGATATTTAGAGCAGCCTTATTCATAATTGCCAAAACTTGGAAGCAACCAAAATGCCCCTCAGTAGGTGAATGTGTAAGTAAACTGTGGTACATCCAGACAATGGGATATTATTTGATGCTGAAAATAAATGAGCTATCCATAAAAAGACATGGAGGAAACTTAAATTGCATATTGCTAGGTGAAAGAAGCCAATCTGAAAAGGTTGCTGTATGATTCCAGCTACATGATGTCCTGGAAAAGGCAAGACTATGGGGACAGTAAAAAGATCAGTGGTTGCCAGGGGCCAGGGGGAGGCAGCCAGGGGCCAGGGGGAGGCAGCCAGGGGCCAGGGGGAGGCAGCCAGGGGCCAGGGGGAGGCAGCCAGGGGCCAGGGGGAGGCAGGGATGAATAGGCAGAGCAGGAGGATTTTTAGTATCATGTGATTTCTGTATGATACTGTGATGGTAGATACATGTTATACATTTGTCCAGACCCATATATTGTACAACACCAAGAATGAACCCTGATGTGAACGTTGGAGTTTGGCTGATAATGATGTTTCGATGTTGAAGTATCAGTTGTGACAAGTATACCACTCTGGTAGGCAATGTTGATGACGGGACGCTGTGCATATGTGGAGTTAGAAAGGGTACGTGAGACATCACTATAAAGCTGGAACATACGATACTGAGAAGAAATTTTGTGGATAGGGTTAACAGGTTGGAGAAGGAGGATGAAGTCTGTGAGCTTGAAGAGGGATGAAAAGAAATCAACCAAAGTGAAGACCAGAGAAACCAAAATTAAAGAAAAGCAAACAGAACCTCAAGCTCCTGTGACACAACGTTAATATACTTGTAATACAAGAAGGAAAAGAGAGGAAAGAGCAGGAGCCTTTGAAGAAATGAGTCAAAATTTTCTCAGATTGATGTCAAACACCTGTGACCAACCCCGGGAAGTTCAGTGAACTCCAAGCAGAACGAATATAAAAAGAATCACATCCAAGTTCATGATAGTCAAAGTGCTAAAATCCCAGGATTGAGAGGAGATCCTGAAAGGACTCCGAAGAAGAAGACACGTTACACTCCGGAGAAGCACTTGAACGATGCGTGACTTCTGTGAAGATACAGTGGAGACCAGAACACCATGGAAAGACATTTTTTAAAGGACTAAAAGGAGAAGAAAGGCCTGTCAACTCATATCCATTGAAAATCTCCTTTATAAACAAGGATGAAACGACACATTCACAAACATGAAAGCTGAGAGAATATGTTAGCAGCAGCACTATAAACATGCTAAAGGATGTACTTTAGGCTGATTGCAAATGATATCAGATGAAAGCTTAGCTCTATGAAAAAGACCCCTAGAAATCAAATTTTCTGGAATATAAAATCATAGAATACTTTATGATTTTATGGTTTTTAGTTTTTTATGATCTTATAATTTTATGATATAAAATCATAAAACGTACACGCTTCTCTACACCTCCTTCACCTGTTTTGAAGTCCGTGCTGTACCATGCATCAGTAGTTTATTCCTTCTTATTGTTGAATTCTATTAGATGGGCATAACACATTCTGTTCATTTATCAGTTGGTTATTCATTGTTTCCAGTATTCAGCAGTTATGAATAATGCTGCCGTCGACATTTATGTACATATCTTTGTGTATACATATAATTTCCTTTATCTTGGGTGGATGCCAAGTAGAATGATTGACTCTTATTGTAAGTTTAGGTTTAGCTTTTTAAAAACTGCCAAATTGTTTACAAAATAGCTGCAGCATTTTACACTTCGACTAGCAGTATATGAGCATCCCAGTTTCTCCACATCGTGACCAGCAGTTGCTATTTTGGTATTTTTATTTTTGCCATTCTAATTGATGTGAAATGATATATCATTGTGTATTTACTTTGCAACAGTTCATGATGCTAAGCATCTTTTAATGTGCTCATTAGCTTTTAATATGCTAATTCCTATTCATAGCTATTTGTATATGTTAATTGGTAAAATGTCCAGATTTTTTGCCCATGTTTTAAAATGGGTTGGTTGTCATCTTATGGGTTATAGGTGCCTTATACAATCTGAACATAAGACTTTTACAGATGTAAAGTTTCTCAGTGAAAGGACAAACTGTTCTGTAGCAGACAGAATAATACCCCTCCCCCAAGATACCCAGGTCCTACTCCCCAGAACTTATGAACCTGTTACCTTAAGTGGTAAAAGGGATTTTGCAGCTATGATTAATTGAAAGATCTTGAGATTTGACCATTATCCTGGTTTAAGGAGGTGGACCCACTGTAATCAAGAAGGCACTTACAAGAGAAAAGGAAGAATTGGAGACTGGAGTGATGGACTTTAAAGATGAGGAGGGGCCATGAGTCAGGGACACAGCTGGCCTCTAGAAGTTGGGAAAGGCAAAGAAACGGATTCTCCTTTGAAGCCTCCGGGAGGAACGTAGCTCAGCTGACACTCAGATTTTACACTTCTGACTTCTCCATCATGTAGGATAATAGATACATGTGTTGTTATAAGCCACTAAGATCAAGGTAATTTGTTACATTAGCTGGAGGGAGATAATCATCTTTTAAAACTTACTAGTTTTCTATTTTAATGAACTCCAGTTTACTAATTTTTATGGATTTTTTGGAAGTTTTAGAAGTCTCATAGTCTTACTGTTCTTTCATTTAGGTCTGTGATCCATTTTGAGTTAATTTTTATGTGTGCAGTAGGGGTCTAAGTGGGATTTTTGTTTGTTGTGGTTTGGTTTGGGGGATTTTTCCCCCCATGCTTTTTCTTTTTGGAGTGTGGGTACCCAGTTGCCACAGCAACGTTTGTTGAAAAAAAAAAAACTACCTTTCTCTTACTGAACTGTCTTGAGACCTTTGTCAAAAATAAATTGACCGTAAATATAAGACTTTATTTCTGGGTTTAATTCTGTTCCTTTGATATATACATCTATTCTTGTGCTAATACCACTGCCTTGATTACTGTGACTTTATGTAAAGTTTTGAAATCAGATAGTGAAGGCCTCCAACTTTGTTTTCCTTTTTCAAAGTTATTTTGGCTATTGTAGGTCCTTTGTATTTCCAGATAAAATTGAGAATAAGCTTTCAATTTCACACACACACAAAGCCTTCTGGGATTTTATTAGGCAGTGCCTTGAATTAATGGAACAGTTTGGGAAGAATTGCTCTCTTGATAATACTGAGTTTTCCAATTCACAATCATGAATCTATCTCTATTAAGTTTCCATTTATTTGGATCTTTTTAAATTTCAGTAATGTTTTATAGTTGTCAGTGTACACATTTTGTACCTTTTTGTTAGAAGTTTGGCTAAGTGTTTTATGTTTTTGATGCTATTGTGAATGAAACTATTTTCTTAATTTTATTTTTAGGTTGTTTATTGCTAGTATATGTATATCTTTCTCTTGTGTCCTGTGACCTCATCAAACTCATTTTTTAGTAATGCAAAACATTTTTGATGGACTTCTTGCCATTTTCTACATCCAAGGTCATGTCATCTATGAATAAAGACATTTTTGTTCCTTCCTTTCTAATCTGGATGTCTTTATTATTAAATTTAATTTATTTCACTAGCTAGAACCTGCCAGATAATGTTGAATAAAAGTGGCAAGAGGGGACATCTTTGTCTTGTTCTCCATCTTAGGGAAAATGCCTTTTATTGTTTACCATTAAATACAGTATTAGCCGTGGCTTTTCATGAATGTACTTTAACAGGTTGAGGAAATTGTCTTCTATTCCTGGTTTGTTGAGTTTCTTTATCTTGAATTTGTCAGTACCTTTCTGTGTCTCCTAAGATTAACATGCGGTTCTACTCCCATAATTCTATACGGTGTATGACATTAATTCACTTTTAAATGTTAACCTGAATTTCTGTCCCCCTGGTATGTAATTCTAGTCACCGCTGGTCATGCTGTATCATCCATTTCATATTAGTCACCACTGGTCATGCTGTATCATCCGTGTCATATTAGTCACCGCTGGTCAAGCTGTATCATCCATTTCATATTAGTCACCACTGGTCATGCTGTATCATCCATTTCATATTGGTCACTGCTGGTCATGCTGTATCATCCATTTCATATTAGTCACCACTGGTCATGCTGTATCCGTGTCATATTAGTCACCGCTGGTCATGCTGTATCATCTGTGTCATATTAGTCACCGCTGGTCATGCTGTATCATCCATTTCAGATTAGTCACCGCTGGTCATGCTGTATCATCCATTTCAGATTAGTCACCGCTGGTCATGCTGTATCCGTGTCATATTAGTCACCGCTGGTCATGCTGTATCATCCGTGTCATATTAGTCACCGCTGATCAAGCTGTATCATCTGTGTCATATTAGTAACCGCTGGTCAAGCTGTATCATCCATGTCATATGCTGTTTGGTTTGCTGCTATTCTGTCGAGTGTCTTATTATATTATTCTTCAGGTTTCTTGGAAGAGGTAGGTGGGAGTGGGGAATGAAAGATCGTAAAGAGCTGTGAGAAGACATTCTGGGGAGACGGTTGTGCTCCTTATGGACACCTGGGTGTGTACCTTTCTCGAAAGTCTCAAGGCTGTGTCAATTTTACTTTTATATAAATTGTGTAAGTTTTCTTAAAAGGCAGGGTGGGCCGGGCGCGGTGGCTCACGCCTGTAATCCCAGCACTTTGGGAGGCCGAGGCAGGCGGATCACGAGGTTAGGAGTTCGAGACCAACCTGGCCAACATGGTGAAACCCCATCTCTACTAAAAATACAAAGATTAGCCGGTCATGGTGGCAGGTGCCTGTAGTCTCAGCTACTCGGGAGGCTGAGGCAGGAGAATCGCTTGAACCAGGGAGTGAGAGGTTACTGTGAGCTGAGATCGTGCCACTGCTCTCCAGCCTGGGCAACAGAGCAAGACACTGTCTCAAAAAAAAAAAAAAGCAAGGTGATAGAGAATTTTCAGGCTCCTAACATTGTTGCTTTTCTAACAAGTAAACTTTTTAAAAATTCCCAGACAGCATAAGTCATGTGACAGTGATAATAAGTGTGAATATTGTTTGCAATTATTGTCTCTTAAAAAACCTGCGTCTTAAGATTATTTGCTGTGACTCCTCTCACGCGATGCTCTGGAGCTGCTCACCTGAGCTGGCGTCTCCCATAACTCACCTGGAGGTAGGATTCTGAGTGTCATTCTTACATTGAAGTTTAAATAACAAATACACCAACAATTTATTCCCAAAAACCTTGGTACTGCATGAAAAGTTATTAAATGAAAAATATTCTCATAAATTATAGTGAAAAAATTGAAGTATTTTATCATTATCCAAGATACCCAATTTGCACAGATAGAAAAATCAATAGTGAGACTGTATAAGAAATAAATACTGTAAAGGTGAATTGATTTGAGTGTAAAATGTGACGTGATAAATACTGTAAAGGTGAATTGATCTGAGTGTAAAACGTGACGTGATGAAGGTTTGTCGTGTGCCTCGGAGGAAAATGGGGAGGTGGAGGGGCCGTTCCACGTGAGGCATGTTCTGCTTTCTCTCCTGTTACCATCATCAGCGTCTTGATCCTTAAGGAGCTGCATGGGTATCTAACACACCGACGCAGAAATCAGCTGCACGGGTATCTAACACACCGACGCAGAAATCAGCTGCACGGGTATCTAACACACCGACGCAGAAATCAGCTGCATGGGTATCTAACACACCGACGCAGAAATCAGCTGCACGGGTATCTAACACACCGACGCAGAAATCAGCTGCACGGGTATCTAACACACCGACGCAGAAATCAGCTGCACGGGTATCTAACACACCGACGCAGAAATCAGCTGCACGGGTATCTAACACACCGACGCAGAAATCAGCTGCATGGGTATCTAACACACCGACGCAGAAATCAGCTGCATGGGTATCTAACACACCGACGCAGAAATCAGCTGCATGGGTATCTAACACACCGACGCAGAAATCAGCTGCATGGGTATCTAACACACCGACGCAGAAATCAGCTGCATGGGTATCTAACACACCGACGAGAAAAATCAGAGCCCACAAGAACACCTCAGGACTAACAAGGGCTAAACATAGTCACACTGAGACTCCTGAGAACCGCACAGGCCCTCAGCATCCCCTAGGAAACGTGGCCCTTGTCCTCTCACTTTGTGGGTGACACAAGAAAACACTTGGTTTCTTCCTAAACTGCTGTATAGAGGAAATGGGTCAGTGTGTCTTTGAGATGACAGTGTCAAACATCTTATAGCATGTTTATTTAAGGTGTGTTGGATGAAAAACTTATTATGCTAAAATAAATGGTTCATTATCTGAAAAGTGGTTTAACTTCTCATGAGTGTATACAGCAAAAAGTCATTGAACAAGTACGTTCAGACTTATGTGAAGTAAATCTGTGTTTGGCGAGGGACCGAGATTGTGGCGCATGTTTCTGCTGCAACATATAGCAAATTGCCTTTCTTCTTACACAGATACCTCTTCTGGCTCAGAAGATGAAGGCTCGGTGCAGGGGGACTCCCAGGGCACCCCCACGTCCAGCCAGGGCAGCATCAACATGGAGCACTGGATCAGCCAGGCCATCCACGGCTCCACCACGTCCACCACCTCCTCGTCCTCCACGCAGAGCGGGGGCAGCGGGGCTGCCCACAGGCTGGCGGACGTCATGGCCCAGACCCACATAGGTGAGCACGCTTCACAGTGTCTCTCTGTGCCTGTTGTGTAAACGCCTTTGTGTGTGCACGTTCTCCTCTGTTTGCATCATGGCTGTGGAATCCCTCGGTGGAAAGAGCGCAGAGCCCCTCTGGCCCCTGGGGTGCTTTGGCTGGATTCTTTCTGGAAGCTGCTTTACTGCTTTCATGCCCAGGTCCCTCCCACAGCTGCAATTCCAGGGGCCTTGTTCCTGGGGAATCCTGCAGCCATATCCGAATTCCAGGGACCTTCTGTTCGTAAGTCCATTCTTGTTCCTGGGGAATCCTGCAGCCGTATCCGCTCCCATCTTTTCTTCTCACTTATGCTCCTTCATGAAACCTTAACAGTCCCAATCAACAGGACAGGGTTTTAAATTGTGCTCGTCCTGACTGGGGGAGTCATTTAAGGACACGAGGGCTTTAACCACGGCCGCTTTACGCTGCTGTCTGCCACAGGTGTTCAGGTTTCTTGGGCACGGCGCACTGTTTTGTGTAGGTTCCATGACAGGGAGATCCTCTGTATTAGAAAAAGCACAAAGTTAGGATCGCTGCCCTGCGACGTTTGAAGATGCTGTGAAAGGAGAGAAGTGAGAATTATTAGAGGAATAGCCGACGCTGGGGGAGCAGTGATGAGCCTCACATCGCTCTGCCTTTGAACGGTTCAGTAGTAAATGTTTTTCATCAAGTAGGGGACTTGGGTTGAATGGGGTTTTGTGTGTGTCTCCATTAAAGCAGTAACCGGAGCCGACTGCGTACCACATCGCCGATAACAGAGCACGAGCCACGGGCTCAGACCCTCCCGGTATCTCAGCTGCCGCAGGAAAGCCTGATCTCTGAAAACCCCTCAGTGGGAAGCAGGTGGACATCGTGTGATTAGCCCACAGGCACCCCAGAACCCCAGAATGTTCACTTCTAGATCACTGACTCCTTGATGCCCAGAGGCGTTTCTTCGGCGCTCACTGAGACTTAAAGCCTTGGCCGTTTTCTGTCTGGAACAGGAGTTTGCTGTCAGGAGAGCTGGGTCTGTCTCACTTTTCCCAATAACTGCTGCTGGGATCTTGAAGTCACTTCTGCTTTAGGCTTTTAGTGAGGAAAAAAATGAAGAAAAAATTTCTTTTTTCTCTCTCAGAACTGTTGTGAGTATAAAGGAGAAAATAGAAATACTCTTTAAAAGTTTGTAAAGTAATACTCAAATGCAAAGCAGTATTAAACTTAAGTTTAACACAGTTTCAGGAACATGTACGCTGGTTTATGTGGATTAATAACCTGTACTTGAAATCACAGTAGGTTAAACATTGAACAGTAATGTGTGACTGTTACATCTTTTTCCATAATAAAATTCCATGTGTATATTGGATCCCAGGATAGTGGCCGAGGCTCTGCCAGCTTTATCGGGCACCTGAACGGGGAGGCCAAACACCACCTCTGCCACTTGGTGGAAGCATTTGTATCCTCGGATTATATTCAGTTTTAAGGAAATAGGCAGAATCTTACCAAGGAAAACATATTTTTGAACAAGTGAATCACTGCACTTGGCCTCCCTTTGCGGGTTTACCCTTGCAATACTGGAGGAAGTTTTAGTACAAAGAAAGTATCCAAACTATGAGGGGCTCATAACTCATGTACCTCAAGGCTCAGTGTGACCCAAATGGAACTCTCGGGTGATCACATTCCGGTAATTTCTAATTGGGCACAAAGATAGTCTAAGAAGATTATCTGGAAATTTTCTGTAACTTTGAAATTTTTTTGGAAAACAGTGGCAAAATCATGAAACTTATTGAGAAAAGGAAAAATATTTTCTGTGGCAAAACCAAAGAAGTAAAAAGTCAGATTTGCATTTGACCTTGTGAGATAATCAGAAGCCTGCAAACAAAGTAGCGTGTGTGATTGCGTGCGCGAGTGTTCTAAAGTAGCGTGTGTGATTTGTGTGCGTGTGTGTGTTCTAAAGTAGCGTGTGTGATTGTGTGTGCATGTGAGTGTTCTAAAGTAGCGTGTGTGATTGTGTGTGAGTGTTCTAAAGTAGCGTGTGTGATTGTGTGTGCGTGCGCGAATGTTCTAAAGTAGCGTGTGTGATTTGTGTGCGTGTGTGAGTGTTCTAAAGTAGCGTGTGTGATTGTGCATGTGAGTGTTCTAAAGTAGCGTGTGTGCGTGTGCGTGCATGAGTGTTCTAAAGTAGCGTGTGTGTGTGTGCGTGCGCGAGTGTTCTAAAGTAGCGTGTGTGATTTGTGTGCGTGTGTGAGTGTTCTAAAGTAGCGTGTGTGATTGTGCGTGTGAGTGTTCTAAAGTAGCGTGTGTGCGTGTGCGTGCGTGAGTGTTCTAAAGTAGCGTGTGTGATTGTGTGTGCGTGCGTGAGTGTTCTAAAGTAGCGTGTGAGTGCATGCGTGTGAGTGTTCTAAAGTAGCGTGTGTGATTGTGTGCGTGCGAGTGTTCTAAAGTGGCGTGTGTGATTGTGTGTGATTGTGCGTGTGCATGTTCTAAAGTGGCGTGTGTGATTGTGTGTGATTGTGTGCGTGCGCGTGTTCTAAAGTAGCGTGTGATTGTGTGCGTGTGCGCGCGTGAGTGTTCTAAAGTAGCGTGTGTGATTGTGTGCGTGCGAGTGTTCTAAAGTGGCGTGTGTGATTGTGTGTGTGCGTGCGAGTGTTCTAAAGTGGCGTGTGTGATTGTGTGTGTGCGTGCGCGTGAGTGTTCTAAGGGGTCCAGGCACAACAGACGGCTGAGTCACACTGGCCGATCCCTCCAGCAAGGGACGGAAGTGGAGGCCGCAGAGGCTGCTTTTGTCCAAGGGGAGAAAAGCCCAGGGCTGCAGACTCAGGTCACGGAGTCTCACAGAGCTGGCGATGCTGCTACTTGTTGTTGAAGCAAAACCTCAAGTCCTTTGTGGATTTTTTCCACCAATTTAATTATGCCAGCAATTAAGTAGGGACATCTCACATGTGTCTTAAGAGTCAAGCCAATTTGGCATGAGATAGGAAATCCCATTCTAGTTTTCTTTTTCTACTGCTCTACCCGCTGTCCATCTACAAGCTGTGCAGCGTTTTCACACCCCGGAGCTGAGAGGAGGCCTCCGAGACGCTACCATCCAAGTCCACTGAGGACTGAGGGTGTGTGTTGGTTCTGCAGGAAGTCAGGCCCGCCTGCCTCCAGGTGGAACGTCGTGGCACTGACGGACGGTGTGGCGGGCCCTCCCCTTAGTGACAGCCGATGATTCTTCTCAGTCACGGGTTCCAAGTGAGTGGCATTGCCAAGTCTACTTGTGTTGCCAGACACCCTCAGGAGGGGCTGACGCGGTGCCCAGGCAGCTCAGCACCGCCCCCTCCCCCGGCCCGGTTCTCAGATCATAAAGGAGCATCCTGTCACGGCCTCTTTTGTGCCTCGATTTTCTGTGTCCTGTTTTTGTGCGTTCAGTTGATTTCGCTGTCTAGACGGCCTCCGGGCGTGGTGCCGACATGGGTAGCGTCCGGTGAAGAAAGGCTTTTGGGGATGAGCACCACTTTCAGCAGCACAAAATATTGCGCTTCTGTTGTGTGGGACAGTGGCAGGGTGATCCTGAAAAGCTTCTATCAGAGGAGGATTCAGAATCGAGATCCGCGTCGTGGCACCCGTCATCAAGATTCTGGGCGTGACGGGCGTCATCAGTGGGCTGCTCGGCACATCTTCCTCAATGCTTTATTCATTAAATAGAAAAGCTTTCCCCCATTTAACCACGTACGGCTTAACTTTATCTCCACAGGGTGCTGTAAGAGAAAGAGCTCCACGCGCTCATTGGCCTTACACAGTCCTTAGTACACATTAGGGTGTAAACGTGGTTTTTTGAATGACTAGTATTGTTTGTACTAAGACAAATAATAGTTCTTGATGTCTCACCCTTTTACGAAGGAAATCCTATGACCTGTGTATGTGTTAACGTAATCCACCCAACTACCCTACACGGTCATGGCCATTACTGTTCCCATTTGATGAAGAAACTGAGGCACGGAGAGCTTAAGGGACATCCCAAAATCCCCAGAAGTTTCCAGAGCTGGGTTTCCAATTCCAGGTCCTTGGCTCTAAAGCACAAGCAAAGCCCTCGGCTGTGTCGACTGTGGCAGACAGGAAACGGGACCCTTCTGTGAACACACACAGGGTTCCTGATGCCCTGCCGTTGCCAGTCTAACGTTATTCTAGTTAAAACGCTGCTGACGTGGCTCCTGTTAGGAATTTACCCCTGAGATTTTACCGAACTCTGCTCCACTTGCGGCAACAAGAGTTATGCTGGGGTCCCCCTTTGTGCTGGATGTTTGTGGCGGACGTGGCTGAGATCGGCCTTAGCTTCTCAGGCACACCCAGGGTGAGCACCTGTGCTCCGGTCTCTTCAACCTTCAGAGCAAACATCACAACCACCAGAAAATCTCATGATGTGTTTCTTTACAGAAAATCATTCTGCACCTCCTGACGTAACCACGTACACCTCAGAGCACTCAATACAGGTGGAGAGACCGCAGGGTTCCACGGGGTCCCGGACGGCCCCCAAGTACGGCAACGCCGAGCTCATGGAGACCGGGGATGGTACGTCCCAAAGGAAAGATGCGTTTTTTTCTGGTAAACGGTTTGTGCTGACGTCCCGTTCCGTGCCCGTGACTGGGTGTGTTTCTTCCTGGGGTACAATCGGTTCTGACAAAGTGAATTCATCAGATCTTTTGGGAGCCTCTCCTGGAAGGTGGCCACAGAAATGCAAATATCCAAGTGAGCCCACAGTTATTCCTTGTAGAAAAAATGTAAATGTCGTAGGGCTTTAGTCATGAGAAGAAAAAGAAATTTTAGAATTTGCTGCTGTTTTTGCTGCTGAATAACGGTGGTTCAGCAACTGAGAAATTCTTGTACAGGTGTTAAGACCATGAACAGTCACTTAGACGAGCAAGACGAAGTTAAATGTACAACAGAATTACTGTCAGATGGGCTGATATGTTGCTTTAGACTTCAGAGGAAAGAGGGTCTTTTAATCCATGTTGGACAGAGATGTCAGTGACTTGGTAACAGACTGCGGCTGAGGGCTTCTCCTTCCTTCCTTGTGGCCTGGTCTTGGTACGTTCTGATTTCAGCGGCTGTTTGTATCACCCAGCCCCTAAGTCTCAGTCCTTCCCGAGGTCATAAAAGTCAGGGTGATTACAGCGGCTGTTCATATCACCCAGCCCCTATTCCATTTAAGTCTCAGTCCTTCCCGAGGTCATAAAAGTCAGGGTAGAACCTAGCAGTGAAATACAATGCCCTTGTGTGAAGCTGCATGGAGCAGCCTTGGTATGCCGTCATCTTGCAGTGCACGGGACTCACAGGCGGACGGGGAGGCCTATCCGAGCCCCGACAGGCGCACCGCCACATCCTCACGTGAGGCAGAGCCCGGCCGTGCCTTCGCAAGTGTCCAGTTAGTGCGCTTGAAATCGCCCTGATTGCCGGTGCGATGGCTTTCCCTGGAATGCCTTTCGGTGTCATTATTTGCTTTAGTTCTCTGATGAGTTCGTCTTTACTGAATTGGCCATTTTTGTTACTCTTGTCATGGTCATTTTAGTAACTTTGTCATCTTTCAAGTCTGCACCTTCTCCTTTGTTCCCCAGGTAAATCCTGCGTGGTGTGCTGTGTGGTCTCGGCATGTCACGGCCTCCCACGCCAGAATCCCACAGTGGCCCTTGCTGGGAGGGTGATTCTGGGCCACACCCCAGACGTCATGAGCTAGAAGTTCTGGGGGCCCTGAGGCGATTCTGACATCTGCCAAATTAAGCTTGAGAATCACTGGCCTGGTGGAATGGTCTGATTCATCTGAACCAAATTAGTTGGGCTATTTAATGGGAACATACTGTGTTTAGATAGTGAGAGTTCTGGATTGTGTGTTTTTCTGTATTTTCAGAGATATGAAATATTTAATGTCTCAATTCTGAAAGTGCTATAGAGCATTTGGAGACTACCTATTAAAAAATCTTGATAGAAAAAATGTCCTTGAATTCTGTTCTATTCCCCCCAAATGTTGAAGTCTGTTTTTTATGGTCCAGTGCAGGGGCGAACAAGGGCTCTGCCTCAGGTGAGGGGAATGGCCTGCCAGCTGCACCTGCAGAGCCCCCTGCACCATCCAAGCCCACAGCTCTGGGTGATGGTTTCCCAGGTCCTGCCGGCCCGCAGCGTGTGCCTGAGGAGGATGCTTTTGATCTAGTTGGGGCATCAGCGTCTTGGTCCTCTGTCTTGTTCATTTATTTGATTTATTTATCTTGAAATTTGAAAACTTTGACTTTTTCATTGATCAAACCAGTTGATTTTCAGAATGATGCAGCATTCGTTGTAATTAGCAAGTATTACAAAATGGGGCTTTTCTCGGTCCACTTGGATAGGTATGGGCTAGTATTCTGTTACACAAAAATTTGAATTTAGAGACTTTAACTTCTGTGCTTTAGGATGCATTGCCTGTGTGCGGGCTGAGCTGCGTGGGTTTGGAACGTGTGTGAGGAGCTCAGCCTTTGTTAGGAGTGGACAGGGCTTGGGCATGGTGGTGCTGGAACCTGAGCCCAGGGCTGTGGGATGCTGGGGGTTCCAGACGCGACTCACCGGCCCGATGTTCTCGTGCCTCCATGAAGCTGAATGCTGGTGTGAGGCTGAATGCTGGTGGTCTCTGGAGAGACAGACTCGGGGAAGGACTTACTCCTCCACTGATGGTCTCACCCTGTTGAGAATAGGGGGCCTGGGGCAGTGGGAATGAGGAGTCTGCCCTCTGCAGGTGACAATTCTGTCCGGAGAATCAGAGCTGGGGTCAGGCATGTGTGGTCCTGAGGCTCCTCCCAGCATGACCAGCAGAACAGCACATCCTGGAACGTGGGAGACATTTGGGTCCGATGCGTCTCTGTCCTGTCTCCTGCCACAGGGCTGCCGTACAGCATGATCACCTCAGGCCCTTCCCAGGATCGCGTCTAGAAGGACGCCAGCCTGTTGCAGCCATGCTGGGGACTGTGGCTGGGGGCTGTGGGACTGTGGGTGCTCATTCAGCTGTGATGATCGCTTCCCCCACCCACTGGTTCCTGTTTTTCAGGAGTACCAGTAAGTAGCCGGGTGTCAGCAAAAATCCAGCAGCTTGTCAATACCCTCAAACGACCGAAACGACCACCTTTACGAGAATTCTTTGTCGATGACTTTGAAGAATTATTAGAAGGTGAGAGAACTCCTTCCCACACGTTTCTTCCAGATGCTCCTATGGTCCCATAAACAATGACATTTTTTTCTGCAAGGCCATTTTACTCTTTAAGAGCAGTAATCGTGGCATTTGCTGGATGAGGGGAACCCAGGTGGGGAGTGGGTGGTGTTCCCAGGCGGCCTCGGTGTCAGCAGGTCTCTAAACCTGGTTGTTAGTCGTCCTCTGTGGAGGTGATTTTGTTCTGTGACCCAGGTCAGGTCGCTCTCTAAGAACTCCGTAAGAGTATAGAAATACAAGTAAAATATAAACATATAGAAAAACAAATAAACTGGGGAATTCCTTCACTCGCAGCAAAACAGGCGTGTGAAGTGCTGTCTCCTCCCTCCTCCTCCTCCTGCCTCTCCTTATAGATGTGGGAGATGCTGCCTTTGCCCCTGAATGCTCCTGGGTCTTTTTAGACAAACAACTTAAAGTTGAAACAAAGCACAAGAACTGCTCATTATAGCACACTTGAGCTCCTTATTATCTTATGCATTAAACCACAAGTAAAAACGACTGATTTTCTTGTCCGTCATAAAGTGAGAGACAAGTCTGTTCCAGAAATGGAGAGATAATTTCCATTCTTCACCTCTCTCAAGGATTGGGCAGGTGGTATTTATGATGCACTGATTTTAGTTTTACTCAGGAAAATACTCTGTGTTCCTGTTATTCAGAGTAGTTGTAGCAGATTTAAATGTACAGCTCAGGCCAGGTGCGGTGGCTCATGCCTATAATTCCAGCACTGTCGAAGGTCAGGGTGGGCAGATCACTTGAGCCCGGGAGTTCGAGAGCCGCCTGGGCAATATGGCAAAACCGTGTCTCTACAAAAAAAAAAAAAAAAAAAATTATATATATATATATATATATATTGCCCAAACCCTATCTCTACAAAATATATATATACACATTATATATATACACATTATATATACACACATTATATATACACACATTTTATATATATATACACGTTATATATATATACACATTATATGTATACACGTTATATATATATATACACATTATACACGCACACACACACACATATATACATACTAAAGTTAGCTGGGCATGGTGGTGCATGCCTGTAGTCCTAGCTACAGGCTAGGACTGTAGCAGAGGCTGAAGTGGGAGGATAACCTAAGCCTGGGAGGTCGAGGCTGCAGGGAACTGTGATCATGCCACTGCACTCCAGCCAAGGCAGAAGAGAGAGACCCTGCCTCAGAAAATAAATTTATCGTTAATCTTTAAGGACAAAATATAATTTAGCAAGATTTAAGCAATTTGGGGTCCAAAATCACTAGCTGATGTTGGTAATGGAAATTTCAGCATGGCTGTTTGAATTCCAGGCTCTGGGCACAGTGTGTATGTGAGTTGAGCGCCAGGTCCACCTACGCACTCCACCCACATGCTGTCTTGGAAATTACAAGAACTAATTTTTTACCAGCATCCGTGATGCTAGTGTATAGACCCCAATTCTAGAAAAGCATGCTTTTCTGTCAGCTAATAAATGTACAGCTTAAGTATAAACCTCCTGGCTTCTTTATAAAGAATAAAAAGTAGCCATGCTAATGTGGATGCATTTATCTTGTAACCTCTTGTATTTAAACGATTTAGTTCAGCAACCAGATCCGAACCAACCAAAGCCCGAGGGGGCCCAGATGCTGGCCATGCGCGGAGAGCAGCTGGGCGTGGTCACGAACTGGCCGCCGTCGCTGGAGGCCGCACTGCAGAGGTGGGGCACCATCTCGCCCAAGGCGCCCTGCCTGACCACCATGGACACCAACGGGAAGCCCCTCTACATCCTCACTTACGGTAATCCCCAGGCTCACCCTCCGCCCTTGGCCCACCCCCTCGCGCAGCCACTCCCGAACACACGAAGCTCAGTGTCTGTTTACATCCTCACTTACGGTAATCCCGAGGCTCACCCTCCGCCCTTTGCCCACCCCCTCGCGCAGCCACTCCTGAACGCACGAAGCTCAGTGTCTGTTTACATCCTCACTTACGGTAATCCCGAGACTCACCTTCTGCCCTTTGCCCACCCCCTCGCGCAGCCACTCCTGAACGCACGAAGCTCAGTGTCTGTTTACATCCTCACTTACGGTAATCCCGAGACTCACCCTCCGCCCTTTGCCCACCCCCTCGCGCAGCCACTCCGGAACGCACGAAGCTCAGTGTCCGTTTACATCCTCACTTACGGTAATCCCGAGGCTCACCCTCCGCCCTTGGCCCACCCCCTCGCGCAGCCACTCCGGAACGCACAAAGCTCAGTGTCTGTTACTTCTGGTGACTGATTTTGTGCTGCCTTATGTTTCTGGCACAGAAATAAAGGGAATCTCAAGAAACGCTTTAGGAAAATTATTTGATTTCAATATAAAAAGTTACTTGTTAAATATTTTTTGGGTTAAAACCAGAAATGGCTGCTTGAAGCAGTGACCATAGCTCTAATAAGATATTAGATCTTAAATACATATGTGATTTATTGAAATGCATGCTTTCAGCAAAAATTGATAGTTAGAAAAGTGTCTATCTAAACTTTCTGATATGTATCACTCAGAAGAAACAAAATCGGTTTTCAAGGGACTGTTTCAGGCCAGAGAAACCGCCTTTCCCTTAAGTCTTCAGTATAATTAATACAGTCTATAAACTTTTTGCACATGGTTAACGGTAGCAGAGAAATGTGTTTCTCTTTTTTCTGTGGATAAGAGGCCATGGAGTCGCAGATAGGCTGTTTTCTCTCTGCTTCAGCTTTGCAAAGAAAATAGTAACTAAAAGGCTGGCGTGATGGCTCATGCCTCTAGTCCCAGCTACTTGGGAGCTGAGGCAGGAGGACGAGTTCGAGGCTGCATTGAGCTATGATTGCATCGCTCCACTCCAGCCTCAGTGACAGAGCAAGACCCCATCTCTAAAAAATTAATTAGGTAGAATTTTCAAAACATAAGAAAATAACTGAAGGACCAAAATGGTTCATATTGTGTCTGCATGTCTGAGATTTATGTTGATAGTTGAAATTTTAAACATAGCTGTTTCAATTCTAGGCTCTTGGCTTGGTGCAGTACGTAGTTCCACCTGTTGTCAGTTGGCAGGTTTTGTTGTTACAACACTTTTCTGATTGCAGGTGGGAAAGGAATTGATTTCTACATTAGCCATGGAGGTCAAAAGCCAGATGCTATGTTGAATCGTGGAACCTCAGTAGACCCTAGCCTTTTGAGGATGGGGCTCCGGGAGGCAGCAGCTGTCGACCTGTGCATTTCACGGACAGATGTGGGATTTGGGCCTAGGAGCATATTGGGTTTGGGAGCATGTATTTGGTAGCCCCTTTGCTTTTATGGCTTCATAGAGTAGTTTTAAATGGATAGTGTGTGTCATCCATGATGAAGCATAAGCTTAATTTTTTTAATTATGCTCTCAGAAATAGGTTTTATTCAGTCAAAAGCATGAAGGACTTTTCTATGTGACCCTCATCTCCAGCCAAATTCAGCCCTGGAGCTAATTGTGTACTTGGAGTCGCTGCTGCATGACAGCTGATGGCCCCCGAGGCCTCCCCGCTTATATGCGGGGAATTCCAGGAGCAGCCGTACTGTTCCGGGTGCATGTGTTCACTCTGAGAACTAATAGACGTTCACTTGGATGTTTTAAGCATGCAGTATGCATTGGCACGGAACTAAGGTTTGGGAAATCAAAGACGAGTAAGACACAGTTCTCACGGGGCTTATGATCTCGATCAGAAGGATCGCTCCTCTCTGCTGCTGGAACATTGAACGGGATTGGTGTCTTTCCCCTTCCTGCAAGGTTAAGATGAATGGGAGACGTAAGACACAGATTGAATATTCATATCAAAAGTTGGATTCATCACAACTCATGCCCACAACCAACGCATTTTAACTCCTCTATGTGTTGTATTTTAATCATCTATATGTTGTTGTATTTTAATTATCCATATTAATTGCAGGCTGTGGGTTGATCTTGGTTTTTACTTGTTAAAGGAATATAAGAAAGCAGCACATTTCCAAATGTAAAATTACAGCTTATCAGATGAAAACGCAGTGAACTGTGGAAAGCGCCATCTGCGTAGAAATGCTGTCATAGATGAACGAGTGATTGGCTGTTGCTAAGACGACTCAGAAACAAGCTCGTCGAATGAGAATTGTTCTAATACTGAGTAATTTGGTGTAACTGAAGGGACTGTATTCTCTAAAGTCCTGCCATTTCCCCTCAACCCCCAAATTTAGCTTCCTGTGAAGCGCTGGGGTAGCAGAATTCCCAGCGGATAAACTTAGGACCATTAATAGAAAGTGTAGGTGGCTAATGAAAGCCACAAATGAATAAACTTGTAAAACATCTTATAATTCTGTTTTCTACTTTAGACTACCCGTGGCATTTCATAATCTTAATAAAAATAAGTCACGCTGTGCTGTTAATTTCCCTTCACGTCCTGCCTCGCAGCAGCTCTCCCGTACGCTCTTGCTCTGCTTCTTCGGTGGTTTTCGGGAGAGACCTATATGTTCATCTGGCTTTCCTACCAAGGAGATGCTCATGCTCATCTCCCTTTTAACGTTTTACTTATTTATGGTTTTCCTTTTACTCCAGGTGCTTCAAGAAATCTACATGCTTTGAGCTAGCAGCACGCTGGGCCACCTTTCTGTGGCCTTGCTGCTTTTTTGCGTGGTTGATGGTGTGTCTCTCAAGCTCCCGCCCCCTTCCCGGGCTCGCTCCGGTTCAGCCTGTCGCCACCCACCACCTCTCCCCTCACCCCTCACCAGTTACACTCTCTGTTCAGTTGCCTGTTCCTCAGTCAAAGCCAAGCGAAATTACAATTAATATCTAATACAACAGTGCTGACATCACACACATCTCCTTTATGAATCAGTTAAGAACTGCTGTATCTTTATATCAGCAACTTAACTTGCCTTTTCTCTTTGAGAAGTATAAAAATACCAAATATATTTCAAGAATTTTGCCAAAAGTTTGCATGTGTTTTATCAAACTCTCTATTGTTAACTAGCTTGTGTATGAACTTAGGATGTCAAGACTCTTAGCTGAGAATGAAGTTGAAACTTTCACAAACTAGAATGGTGCTAATTGAGTGTAACTGATTTATTCAGTTATGACACATTTTTTTCTTTCAATTGCAATGAATTCATTGTAATTGTTACCCAACTATAATAGTTCCCTAATCTTGTTCACATTAAAGAAATATGAAGCCACAAAATAATTGCTTTTGTTGGGGAAAAAATACTCCCTGAGTTACATCTAATGAGCCAGTGATCATTTTCAGGAAAATAAAATCCCCGAATAGAATTCCAGATGACTGTAAAGCTGCTGGTCTTGAAGACTGCCTGTGGTGTTGAGGATGAGGAGCTAAGGAAGACGGAGGGAGGGAATGTGAATAAAAGTGTGTGTCTGGCAATTAAGTGCTCAAGAATATGCTAGAATGCCCACCGTAACTTTGTATTTCATTACAGCTTGCCTGTGACGTTAGTGAAACGAAGAAACATTTGCTGAGCATGTACTATGACCCGGAAGTGTCCTAGGAACTAGAACAATCAAAGATAATCATTCTCTTCACGTTCTCACTAGCAAGGGGATAAATACTGTGGTAGATAAATAATAATAATAACACTAATAATAATAACACTAATCCGAGGAACTCTCATTCCAATATGAAATAAAACAAATTTAGGGTTTTTTAATTTGCACTGTGTTGTAAACAACAAAATCTGATTTAGTGTTTGCACTTAAAATAGGGAAAGATTAAAACAGTGATTGCATTGAAACAAAATAGTTAAGACAGCTGTTACCTTTATTACACTATTACAGCGTTATCACCTCTTCTAACACCTTGACTACGGAGAAGCTCTCGCAGCTGAAGCCTCTGAGACTAGGTTGTAAAAGGCCATTGTGTAAGAACTCATTTTAGGGTTTAAAGTCATTGTTATTTGATCTCAGACTGTTACATTTACCATTATCTTTATCTGAATCCAAGGATTCATCATTAAAAACCCTGAACCCTGAGGTTAGGAAAGTTTGAAGGTGAGAAACGTAGGACTTGTGAGTTTGGAGCCTCTCCAGGTGGTTTTCTGCTCTGTGTTGCTCACAGTCACGTGGGACCGACTGGATGAGTGACATGTCACCAGGTGTGACTTCGTGGCAGTGACGCTGTTGTGGTGGCCCCACAGGACTTTCCTCCCTAGAACCTTCCCCGCGGTTTCTGTGCTGACCATCGGGTTTTCAGCGGCTTTGCTGCAGGCACTTCATGCACTAAGAGGGGATTTGTTTTGTGCCGGCCTTGTTCCAGCGTCCTGGCAGCTCTGACTGTCAGAGTTGGAGTCATTGCTTTTACTCCTCTTGACTCCAGGGACTCAGGATGAGTTGAAGCTTTGATCTGTGGGGAGAAGGTTCTCAGGGCCCTCCCGCTCCCTGGCGGTGTCATTTCAGCTGGGCAGATCCCAGCCCTGTGACAATGGTATGTGCACTGTCCGTGCCTCCCCTCCCCACCCCCCACATCACAGATCAGAAGACAGGCCAACACTTGGTTTTAGCTTTTTATTTTCATTCTCTCTCCTGAAGTTTTGTTTTTAGAATCCCTGTTGCTTTTCTACTTTCACTCATTTTCCATTCTTGCCTACCAGTTCCCCCTTTGCTCAGCTGCCCCCAGTTCAAGTCACTTGCAGACCATCATACGCAGGAAGCAGAATGGACTCGTGTCCTAGACTTTGGTTTGCAGAAGCAGTGCTCTCCATATGGTTTAATATGCACATTTGTCTGTGATTTGTATTCATAGGCAAGCTGTGGACGAGAAGTATGAAGGTCGCTTACAGCATTCTGCACAAATTAGGCACAAAGCAGGAACCCATGGTGCGGCCTGGAGATAGGGTAAGTGCAACTTAAACTGTTGGATCTACAAAACACACAGTCCTGTGTGGAAAAGGTGCCCACTGTTTAAACGTTACAGAGTTCAGCACCACCTCCACTTTCCATTGGAAAGCAAGTTTTTATTCTTGACTGCTACCTGGTAAGTTACACAGGACAGATACTATTAATGGTATCTCCATTCTAACGTTACATCCTGAGCAGGTAATGGTCTTGTCCATGCTTTATGCCCCAGTTTAGATGTGGAGCTTGGTATAGAACCTGGTTTTCTTGCATTTATATGTAGAGCCTTTTTATCTGTGTGCTTTAGATGCCCCAAAGATTAGGTTATCCTACCTAAAGGACTGCAAGTGAATTACATAAAGACATCATTTAGAGCTCCATAAACCAACAAAAGCATGAGCTTTGATTACTTAAGCAATACTATAAAGGCATGAGTCTGCTGTGGGGCGTGTTCAACAGATTGCAGCAGCTCCAGGAGACTGTGGACTGGGATTCTTTCCCATTTTTTATTGAACACGTTTGACCTCTTTTAAAAGTAAATTGTAGGTGTCATATTTTCTGATTATAAAATTTACTACAAAGCTTATAATAATCACAACAGTATGGTACTGGCTTAGAGACAGACATCTACACCAATGGAACAGAATAAAGAGCCCAGAGATAAACCCTCATGTATATGGACAAGTGATTTCCAGCAGGTGCCAAGATACTCAACGGGGAAAGGACAGCCTTTCCAACACACAGTGCCGGGAAAACTGGACATCCACCTGCAAAAGAATGAAGGCGGATGTTTACCTAACATCATATGCAAAAAATTCATTCAAAATGGACCAAACGCCTAAATGTAAGAGCTAAAGCCAAAACCTAGAAGAAAACGTAAAGAAAATGCCTTAGAAGAAAATATAGAGAAGACACCTCATGACGCTGCATTTGGCAGCAGTTTCTTGGATGTGACACCCAAAGCAAGGCAACAAAAGAAAAATAAATAAATTGGACATTTACATTAAACATGTTTGTACAGCAAAGAGTACTATCAAGAGAGTGAAAAGGCCACCTACAGAATGGGAGACAATGCAAATTATTTGCCAACAGATTAACATCTAGAATATTTAAAGAATTCCTACAACTCACCACCACCAAAATAAGCAACAACAACAAAAATGTTTAAATGGGTCGGAGACTTGAGTAAACATTTCTCCAAAGATTTTGCAGCGGCTGATAAACACATGAAAACATGCTCAGCATCCCTGATCAGGGAAAAGCAAACCAAAACCTCTGAAATGCTGCTTTACACCGAGAAGCATGGCAATTACTAAACCACTGAAAAGGGCATGTGTTGGCAAGGATGTGGGGAAGTCAGAACAGCGCATTGCTGGTGAGAGTGTACAATGGTGCAACCCCTCTGAAAAACGTGACAGTCCCTCAAAGAATTAAACATGGAATTACCGTGTGATCCAGCAATTCTGCTTCGGGGTGTGTACCCAAAAGGATCGAAAACAGTCTAGGAGAGAGATGAGTACACTCAGGCTCATAGCAGCTGACTCACAAAACCAAATGGTGGAAGCAACCCCAAATCCATGGACTAGTTGTGGATTTCCCGTTAGAAGGGAGGAAGTTCTGACACATAACACATGGATGAACCTTGCAGATACTATGCCTAGTAAAATAAGCCAGACACAAAACAGGTATTGCGTGATTCCGCTCCTGCGAGCGTAACTGCTAACAGTTCACCTTGCCCGCTGCCTGGCCAGAGTCAATTTGTCTAGACGGGAATTGCAATGGAGAAAGTGATTCACCCAATTTGTCTAGACGGGAATTGCAATGGAGAAAGTGATTCACCCAATTTGTCTAGACGGGAATTGCAATGGAGAAAGTGATTCACCCAATTTGTCTAGACGGGAATTGCAATGGAGAAAGTGATTCACCCAATTTGTCTAGACGGGAATTGCAATGGAGAAAGTGATTCGTGCAGAGCTGGCTGTGCGGGAGACTGGAGTTCTATTATTACTCAAATCTGTCACCCCAAGTGTTCGAGGATCGTTCAGAGTTTTTAAGGATAACTTGGCGGGTGAAGGCTTGGGAAGTGGGGAGTGCTGGTCAGGTTGGAGATGGGATCGTAGGGGGTCAAACTTGAGTTTTTCCTGCTGTCTTCTGTTCCTGGGTGGGTTCGCAGAACTGGTTGAGCCAGATAACCTGTCTAGGTGGTGTCAGCTGCTCCATCCAGTGCAGGGTCTGCAGAATACCTCCAGCACTGATCTTAGGTTTTACGATAGTGATGTTCTCCCCAGGAGCAATCTGGGGAGATTCAGACTGTTGGAGCCAGAGGCTGCATGACCCCTAAACGGTAATTTCTAATCTTGTAGCCGATTTGTTGGTCCTGCAAAGGCAGACTGGGCCCCAGGCAAGAGGGGGGTCATCTCGGGAAAGGGCTATTACCAGTTTTGTTTCAGAGTCAAGCTATGAACTGAATTCCTTCTCAAGGTTAGTTTGGCCTCCACCCAGGAATGAACAAGGACAGCTTAAAGGTTAGAAGCAAGATGGGGTTGGTTAGGTCTGATCCCTTTCAGTGTCATCATTTCCTTAGTTATCATTTTCACAAGAGCAGTTTCATGGCATCCCTAGAGTAGTCCAACTGTAGAGAAACAAAAGTAGACAGGTTAGGTGCCAGGGACTGGGGGAGAGGAATGCAAAGTTCGTGTTTAATAGGGACACAGTTTCCATTTGGAAAGATGAGAAAGTTCTAGAGATGGCTGGTGGGGGCGGTTGTATAACCTTGTGATTGTGCTTCATGCTACTGAATTCTACCTGAAAAAATTTTAGAATCGTAAATTTTGTGTTACCACATAATGAAATGTTAATTGTAATGGAATATCTCCTTTATCTGTAATGTGGTTTGTAGTATTAATTAAGAGTTGTTTTAAAAATTCTTTCATAGTATGGCCCCCAGATACTTGAAGTTTCCATATGATAATAATCACAGAATAAACTCCTGTGTTCCTCTAAGATGTCAATAGAGATACGGGAGCACGGTTTGGTGAAATATGTAAAGAGGCTTATTTTGGGTAGGGATTGGTTTGGCTTGGTTGGGTCAGGGGTGAAGGTGCTACTTTTCTAAAATTTTTCTTAGGAAAGATTATCTGAGAAGGGCTCTCGAGGAGAAAAGATGAGCCTGTAGCTCTTGGTTGGGTTCCAGGAAGTAGCGTGGAAGGTGCTGAAGCCGTTCGCATGGACAGCAGGGCTGGCTGTGTGAGGAGCCCTGGAGGGGAGCTGGGAATCCTTCAGCCAGAAAGGCCTTTGCTCCCCTGAAGAGCTGTGTGTGCGTCTCCTGATTGGCTGATGCCTGCTGTGTGAATAATTAGGTACAGTGAAGTATCAAAGAAGTACACAGAGGATTGAACGGAGGGAAGCCATGTGGGTTTACAAAAATCGAGCGTCTTTGTATTTGTCCAGTATTGTATCGGGATCACTATGGAGGTAGCAATAAAACAGGATTTGTGACTGATTCAAATACTGAAGGAATGTCTAACAAAAATGATGTAAGTACAACGTTCTCTTCCTTAAACTGCAAAAAAATTTTCAGTTTTGATGCTAAAAGAGACTAAGTATTTTACCCTTTTCTATCCATTACTTGTATTGTCACGTGTGTACAATAATGTACAATTTTATATTCTGCTTTTATTAACTTTGTTATACCACATTTCAGTACAACTCTGCAGTGGTCTATAATATGAAATTTTCAGCATTAACTCTAGTAATAAACCAGTGAGAATTTTAAACCCCTGATAAAGAAGAACTTCCTTTGAGCAGAGGCACCAGGAGCTGGGAGAGGAGCCAGACGCAAAGTGCTTCTCGGGAGAGGGCAGATCGCCGTCTGGCCGTGGGGATGACACGCATCCTCTCTGTCTCAGCTGTCTGCCCTTGGTGAAGACTCTGCCTCCAGAGCTGGTATTCTGGGAAGATTAACAAGTCAGAACTGAACATGTTCTTCATGAATGGGTGCAACCATCAGTTTTGGATGGAACTTCGACATCTGAATTTTCTAATGTTTCCTGGTGTTTTTTGGTCCGCCTTAGTGGAAGAAGTCGTACGGCAGTGGTAATGTGAAAATCTTACAAACATTTAACTGAATACTGTTTGTTCACCATTATCAAGATCTGAAAAACATGCCATCAGCTCTCAGTCCGTCACGTGACACTCATGACTAGTGTAAACCTCAGATAGTTTGAAGAAATAATTGGTTGTGGCTTATCTGCATAGATGTACAAATCATTTTATTCCCTTTCTAATCTCTCTTACCAATTGTAGTGGACTATAGAAATTCCATACAGAAAGGAAATATTCATTTATTCATAGAATCTACAACGTAATTTTGTGTCTGCCAATGATCCTGCATTCTGACCTTTCCAGCATGGCCTGCTCCCCTCTCAATGACCACCCGGATGCTTTTATGTCAGCCTGCTTACTTAGATACACAGATGATTAGGATGTTTGTCTAAAACTGTTCATGATGAAATTAGTTCCAGTTAGGACATTTTTCATAAAAAATTGTTTAACTTCAAGAATGAGGCCTGGAACGGTGGCTCATGCCTGGAATCCCAGCACTTGGGAGGCTGAGGTGGGCGGATGACTAGGTCAAGAGATCGAGACCAGCCTGGCCAACGTGGTGAAACCCTGTATCTACAAAAAATACAAAAAAATTGGCTGAGTGTGGTGGTGTATGCCGATAGTCCTAGCTACTCGGGAGGCTGAGGCAGGAGAATCGCTTGAACCGGGGAAGCAGAGGTTGCAGTGAGCCAAGATTGCACTACTGTACTCTAGCCTGGGCGACACAGCAAGACTCTGTCTCAGAAAAAAACAAAATCCAGAATGAAGTAATGCAAAAATGATGCACATGTGCTAAATCATAGGATTCATGTGCTGATGAACACGTACCAAACTTGTCCATAAGGAAGAGCAACACTAATGCTACCCCACACGTAAAATCATAGGATTCATGTGCTGATGAACACGTACTAAACTTGTCCATAAGGAAGAGTAACCCTAATGCTACCCCACATGTAAGAGTAACCTGTGTTAAAATAGAAGCAGAGTTCGCAGGGCATCATGGGAAACCAGAAATAGGGTTGTGTATTAACACTGTATCATCGAAGAGAAAATTGTTCTTTGTCAAGATACACCATATTGTTAAGGACCATCAGAAAACATACTGGCCAGGCACAGTGGCTCACATCTGTAATCCCAACACTTTGCAGGGGCCAAGGCGGGAGAATTGCTTGAGGCCAAGAGTTTGAGGCCAGCCTGGGCAACATAACAAGACCCCATCGTAAAAATATTTTTTAAAATTTAACTGAGTTTGAGGCCAGCCTGGGCAACATAGTGAGACCCCATCTAAAAATATTTTTTAAAAATTAGCTGGGTGCAGTAGTGCCCACCTGTAAGGCAGGAGGATCGCTGGAGCCCAGGAGTTCAAGGCTGCAGTGAGCTATGATTGTGCCGCTGCACTCCAGCCTGGGTAATAGAATGAACTTGTTTATTTAAAAAAAAAATCATATCATCTATTAGTAGGTACCAGTATTACTTGATAATTTACATCAAGCACGCTTTTAGAACTCTGACAATGCTACTCTTAGGAACTTAGTTCCTAAGAGAGGCTGAGCTGGCAGGATGAATTGGTGCCACATCCAGGCAGCTACACAGGGAAGACTTTGCTGCAGGGTCAAGGCCCACAACACGTGCACACGTGTGGCACCAGGGGACTGATGCTGCTACCAGCCCTAGCGCCAGTAACTTGGGCTTTACTCATAGTCAGCGTCCACGAACTCACGCCGTGTGTCAGGCATCCCACTGAGTTCTCTACCTACATTCTCTCATTTGACCTTGACCACCACATTAAGACATCGGCTCTATCATTATTCTCACTTTTTAGAGAAGAATAATAAGGCTTGGAGAGGCCACAATTGTCCCTGAGATCCCAGAGCTAAACACTGACATGGGATCTGAGCTGAGTCCTGCGCACGGCCTAATGAACTGCACAGCTGTCCCAGGACAGTTATGAAGACTATAGAAATACAAGGAAGTATTTACAAAGCTTAGTGAGAAACAGTAGGATATAACTTCATCTACGTGAAAACGTGTGGGTATGGAAGGTAGTATGCAGAAAATAAAGGCAGTTGTACTCTGGTGACAGTATCATAGATGAGTGTTCACGTTTGTCTTCTACATGAATTCAAGGCTGGGTGTGTGATGCTTATTAAAACACAGCTTACTGAAATGCATTTTACATAGGACCTGGTTCTCACTGAAGCGTGCCCTCTCACCTAGAACCAGGCTCTTCTGCAGCGTCTTAGGAAGCCAGGACCCCCACGTTAATGTTGACCCGCTCTGGCCTGTCCCACAGGTGGCATTGGTGTTCCCCAACAACGATCCGGCTGCCTTCATGGCGGCTTTCTACGGCTGCCTGCTGGCCGAGGTGGTCCCCGTGCCCATCGAGGTGCCGCTCACGAGGAAGGTAAGGAACGCGCGCCCTTTGCTCTGTCTCTCGCTGAGTGAGATGGCTTTCACGGTGGCTGTCTCCCGGCTGGGTGAGAGTCTCCTCGCTGTTTCTGGGACCCTGGGTTTCCTTTGGTTGCCTCAATAAGGGACGCGGTCACTAGTGGGCCCTGTAGCCTGGGATGGGCATCCCGGAGGTGGAGCACAGCTTGCTTTGGGGTCAAACGTGGAGCAGCAGCCTCTTGGTCAGTAAAGCAAGGGTGTTTGAGAATCTTGTTCCTTGGTGTCATGTGCACTAGAATTGGGGTAAATGATAGTTTAATTTATTATTTTTTGAAGGGTGGTGGATGCTGCTTTTGTTCAGGTGTTTTGACATCCAGTCCAAGGTTGACCTATGATTTGTCAGGTCTTATTCTATAATGAAAATAAACCACTAAACTTGCTATTGTAATTATTGTTTAATCCAATGTAAAGAAATTAATGTGCATTGTCAATCAAAAAGAATTTGAGACAGGTTTCAATTTAGAATTTTATTTTGCCAAGGTTGAGGACGTGGCCATGATACAGCCCCAGGAGGTCCTGAGAACATGTGCCCAGGGTGGTCTGGCTGCAGCTTTTGGGTTCGTACATTTTAGGGAGACATGAGACATTAGGCAGTACACGTAAGACGTATGTTCATTTGGTCTAGAAAGGCGGGACAGCTTGAAGCAGCAGTGGGGGCCTTCCAGGTCACAGGTGGATTCTAAGATTTTCTGATTGACAGTTGGTTGAAAGAGTTTATCTAAAGCCCTGGAATCAATAGAAGCCAGTGTCTTAGGGTTCAGGGTTGTGGAGACCGAGGTTTTTATTATGGGAGGAAGCCTCCAGGCAGCAGGCTTCAGAGAGAATAGGTGTAAACGGTTCTTATCAGACTTACAAAGGTGCCAGACTCTTAGTTAATTCTCCCCTGGATCAGGAAAAGGACCTGGAAAGGGAAGGAGATTCTCTACAGAGTGTAGATTTTCCCCACAAGAGAGAGCTTTATAGGGCTATTTCAAACTATGTCAAAGAAATACACTGAGGTAAAATACTTTGATTTCTTTCAGGGCCTGCTGTTTGTCATGTTGGTATCTTATTGCTACAGAGAGTCAGCTTTGTCAGTCTGAAGGTCTCTGTTTTAATGCCATTGCTGGTTGACTGTGCCTGAATTTCAAACAGAAGATGAGGGGAGTAAGGGGCACGTCCGACCCCTCCTTCCCATCATGGCTGAACTGGTTTTTTCAGGTTAACTTTGGAATGTCCTTGGCTGAGGGAAGGGGTCTCTTCAGTTGGTTGAGGGGCTTAGAATTTTATTTTTGGCTTATGCTCATACCAATGTAAGGTTTTAGTCCATGTGGATGGTTTGTTCTTCTGTAAAGCAGAGTTATGGTAACTTTAAGAGACATGAAGTGGGGCGGCTGCAGTGCAGGTCACGCTGCTGCTCCCTGTAGGCGGCCAGTCCTGTAGGAGGAAGCCAGCACCACGTGCCCCGAGGGACCACCCAGGTCCGAACCTGCGATGTGCCTGTGCACACTGCCCTTAAACCGTCAGCTCCCTTTAGCACATTTTCTTTTTTTTTTTTTTTTGGAGATGGAGTCGCTCTGTCTCCCAGGCTGGAGTGCAGTGGCACGATTTCAGCTCACTGCAACCTCTGCCTCCCAGGTTCAAGCAATTCTCCTACCTCAGCCTCCTGAGTAGCTGGGATTACAGGCGTGTGCCACCACACCCAGCTAATTTTTGTATTTTTAGTAGAGCCAAGGTTTTGTTATGTTGGCCAGGCTGGTCTTGAACTCCTGACCTCAGGTGATCTGCCTGCTTCGGCCTCCTACAGGTCTGGAATTACAGGTGTGAGCCACTGCGCCTGGCCCCTTTAGCACATCTTTAATGCGTGCACGGTGTGGGTGACTCTTCTAGCTCCAAAAGGCAACAATCACAGGTTGTCCAGGCGAAGAAACTTCCAGCTGTCTTTGTGGCTACTCCAACATTAAAGTCTGTTGACTCAATATTTAAGAAAACCGTCTGCCACCTCTTGGAACACACATGGGTATCTCTTCAGAGTCTGTGCCGGTTTTATGGTTGCATTTCAAACTGCCCCTTGGATGGGAAGGGAGAGAACACGGGGTTCCTTTTGGAAACAGGAAAGATGATTGCTATTTTCATTTCCTATGTACAAAGCCAGGAGGTTCATGCTTGGCCTCCTGAGTATGCTCGTGTCTGGCAGAGGCAGGGGAGTCTGTGGTAGCTGCTATGGGAGAATGCCAGTTTCCCCCCCGGATCTGCAGCCACTTTCCCCCCCAGATCTGCAGCCAGTTCCCCCCCGGATCTGCAGCCAGTTTCCCCCCGGATCTGCAGCCAGTTTCCCCCCTGGATCTGCAGCCAGTTCTCCCCCCGGATCTGCAGCCAGTTTCCCCCCCGGATCTGCAGCCAGTTTCCCCCCCGGATCTGCAGCCAGTTTCCCCCCCCCGGATCTGCAGCCAGTTTCCCCCCCGGATCTGCAGCCAGTTTCCCCCCCCGGATCTGCAGCCAGTTTCCCCCCCGGATCTGCAGCCAGTTTCCCCCCCCGGATCTGCAGCCAGTTTCCCCCCCCGGATCTGCAGCCAGTTTCCCCCCCGGATCTGCAGCCAGTTTCCCCCCCGGATCTGCAGCCAGTTTCCCCCCCGGATCTGCAGCCAGTTCCCCCCCCGGATCTGCAGCCGGTTTCCCCCCCGGATCTGCAGCCGGTTTCCCCCCCGGATCTGCAGCCGGTTTCCCCCCCCCGGATCTGCAGCCGGTTTTCCCCCAGATTTGCAGCCAGTTTTCCCCCCAGATTTGCAGCCAGTTTCCCCGGATCTGCAGCCAGTTTCCCCGGATCTGCAGCCAGTTTCCCCAGATTTGCAGCCAGCACTCCACATGTGCATCAGACAGGTCAGACTTCCTGTGAGGTGCTTTCTCATCCCCTTGGGTCCCGTGGTCTTCACAACACGTGAGAAAAGTGGAAGGACCGGAGGACTCCAGTCATGCTTTCGTGACAGCCTCAGCACTGTAGTTAACCCCAGTCCTGGGATCTAGTGAGGAGTTTATGAGGCTCCTCTTCAGCTGATGTTCATGTCAGTGGTTAGGGGCTCTCTGGACATGCTCTGAGGTGTCTAAGCAACGGGTGAAAGGATGATTTGCAGGAACTTGTAGGCACGAGCATATGGTGATGGTTCAATAACCAGACAGAAAACATTTATCATTGTTATTCATAACAATTATTTCTTCTTTTCTCCACTTTAACAATTTGTATTTATCCATGTTAAAGTGTATAGCCTGGTGTCCTCCAGTCCAGGCTGGTTTGTAGAGGAAAATGATTTGGATGAAGGGGGGAGGTGGTTTTCCTGAGCATGTTGGAGTGCTGCTCTCAGGTTGGCAGAAATGCCGTCCTGTTACCTGAAATCCTAGGCATAGCTCCAAATACCAAGGTGACATTTATTTCAGCCATGAAACGTTTCACTGTAACACATGCTTAAGATGCTTTGAAATAATGAATTAAGTGCCTTTGAATGGTAGTAGAGACATAAACCGTCCGTTGAACAGATCAGAAATCTTTCCAAGGCCACGTGGCTGGGAAGCTGTGGCAGTGATGATGGAGGAAGAGGAGAGCTTTCCTCCCCCACAGGAGGACCCAACAGTCCCCATCAGCTGAGACCCCCTTGTACCCAAGTAGAGGCTGCACGTTCACTGTGCACAGGGCAGGGTCCACATGGGGATGAGGGGCATCTCGGGGGGACTCTGTGGTCAGAGGGCAGGGAGCACAGCAGGAGAACAGCATGGAGACGTCTCCGGAGGCCAGGACTTCTCACGCTGGGAGGTCCCTGGGGACTTACGTGTCAGTGACTGTAACCTGTGCAGGTGATGAGGACGCGGGGACAGGAAAGAGCCTGTCCCTCACCTCCAGGACATAGGGAGGGGCCCTCTGTGGCTACGGTTTTATCACCAAGCACCGTGAGCACCAAAACCCCTCTCAGAAGGAAGGGCTGACGTTCCCGCCTTGCCCTCTCTGTGCCAATATAACCCTGAGGTGACTTTGCCTACAGATGCCTCAGGCTATGCAGAAATCTGTGGAGAACGCACAGACCTTAACAAGGCATTTAGAAACCTTTACTTTGCAAACCAGTGGTCATGGGATAGAATTCTAGAGAAGCCACAGGTGATTTCACAGGTGAAGGACAGAGACCCTCCCCTGAGGCCAAGCCTCTCAGTTCTAAAGACACCATGACTTGATTTTATCTTTTAAATATTATTTTAACTGACAAGTTACATTATATACATTTATGGGGTAGAGTGTGATGTTTTGATATATGCATACAACGTGGAATGTTTGTCAAACTGATTAACATATCTGTCACCTTGCTTACCTCTCATTTTTTATGGTGAGACATTTGGAATTTACTCTTGGTTATTTTGAAAAGTAGATTACATTTTCATTGACTATAGTTACCCCATTCTGCAATAGATCTCAAAACACCTTCCTCCAATCTGAGGCTTTGTCTCTTCTGACCAACATCTCCCCGTCTCCTCCCTCCCCCGCATCTCCTCCCTCCCCCGCATCTCCTCCCTCCCCCGCATCTCCTCCCTCCCCCGCATCTCCTCCCTCCCCCGCATCTCCTTCCTCCCCCGCATCTCCTCCCTCCCCCGCATCTCCTCCCTCCCCCGCATCTCCTCCCTCTCCAGCCCTCGTGGTCACCATTCTGTTCACTGCTAAATGCCACATGTAAATGAGCTCATTGTGGCTTTGGTCTTTCTGTGCCTGGCTTATTTCCGGCAGCCTAATATCCTTCCGGTTCAGCATACGGCTGCCTTCCCTCCTCGCCAAAGGCTGAATAGCGCCCACTGTGTGATGTAATGTCCTTACGGTTCAGCACGTGGCCGGCTTCCCTCCTCACCGAAGGCCGAGTAGCACCCAGTGTGCCGGGTCTGCCTGCTTTGCATCCATTCGTGGGTCTTTGGGCACTACGGTTGATTTGTCTTCCTGGCCCTTGTGGATAACACTGCAGTGAACGTACGGATGCCGATCATCGCCTGGATTCCTGATCAATTTCAGTTCCTTTGGCCAAATACCCAGTAACAAGATAGCTGGATCATATGGTAGTTCTATTTTTAGGTTTTTGAGCAATCTCCATACCATTTTCCATAATGGCTGCACTAATTTGCATTCCCACCAATAGCGTGCAAGGGTTTTCTTTTCTCTGCATCCTCATCAACAAGTATTTTTCCTCTTTTTGATATAATGCATTGTAACCAGTGCGAGCAGTGTGTGGTGATGTCTCCTTGTGGGTTGTTTTTTTTTCTTTTGTTTTTGAGATGGAGTCTTGCTCCCTCACCCAGGCTGCAGTGCAGTGACACGATCTCTGCTCACTGCAAGCTCCGCTTCCTGGGTTCAAGCTATTCTCCTGCCTCAGCCTCCTGAGTAGCTGGGATTACAGGGGCGTACCATGACACCTGGCTAATTTTTATATTTTTAGTAGAGATTGGGGTTTAGCCACGCTGGCCAGGCTGGTCTTGAACTCCTGACATCAAGTGATCTGCCTGCTGTGGCCACCAAAAGTGCTGGGATTACAGGTGTGAGCCATGGCGCCTGGCTTCCCTGTGGTTTTAATTTGCGTTTCCCTGATGATTAGTGACATTGGTGCACCTTTTCATGGACCTGTTGGCCATTTGGGTGCCATCCTTTCAGAAGTGTGCCTTCAGAATGTAGCAGTTTGTTGGTCTTAGAGAACTTTTCTTATTTTTAACTGAAAGAATCTGTTGGCTATGGTGCAAGTCAAAGTAGGGTCAGATGAGCATATTCGTGTAGTTGATAAGTATGTGAACCCTAATATTTCTTCCATCTGCCAGTCCTACAGCCACTAGAAGTGTCTTCGAATAAAGGCCCTGATGAGAACCTAGTTTTCTGAACGCATCCTGGGAGGATTCTTTTTATTCACACTTTCCTGAGATGTAGCACCTGTTTCCCGGAGTTGGCCTCAGATCCAGCCAGACTGAGGCCGACGCCACCTTTCCAAGGACAGAGAACTGAGGCCTGTGAGTCAGGAAAGCCACTAGCCCAGGTGAAGCCAGGTCCTGTCCTTGGGTAACCTGCGGAGGCTGTGAGGCCCACTGAGGACCCACAGCCCTTTGCTTCAGGTGCTGTGTGCAGGGTCCATCTGTCTAGTCCCTTTCTTTGTTGGGTGTTTGTGCATGCCTGTGGGCACGTGTGTGTGAGTGTTGAGTGTGTTGAGTGTGTGTGCATGTGTGGGCACGTGTGTGCATGGACGTGTGTGTTGAGTGTGTGCGCATCTGCATGTGTGCATGGGCATGTGTGTGTGGGTTGTGTGAGAGTGTTGAGTGTGTGTGTGTGCGCGTGGGTGTATGTGGGCATGTGTGTGTGTTGACTCCACGGGGTTGCCTCCCACACGGGTGTGTAGGGTGAGACATGGTAAGTGCTATTCTGAGCATGTTGGCCAGGGATGGGCAGAGCTGTGCTGAGGGCCGGCGTCTGACGGGGCCGCGGGGGCACTCTGCACGTGCTGAGGAGTAGCAGGCCCAGCCTCACCTTGGCTGAATCGCAGCCACATCCTCCCAGGCCTGCTGCTCCTGTGGTTTTCAGTCTCTTCCTTATTTTTTAGGGGTCGTCTTATGTGTATGATTTTATCATTTGGGGGATTAAATCATGGGCAGACACTACCAGGGCAGGGTTTAGTGAAAGGTTGGCTCCTGGCCTGAGGTCAGCATTCCACCCACAGCCATGAGCGACTGGCCTCGCCGTTCCTCCGTCTTGTGACCATCACGCGTGTGCTCCTGCCTCGGCCCGGTACTTTCTGGCTCAGCGGAGCCGCCTTCCTGCTGCGGAAGCTGATGTTGCCTCACCTCTGCCCCCCACCTCTTCCCCTCACCTGTGCCCCTGACCTCTGCAGAGTCGGGACATTTTTTAATGTGATGTTCAGATTCACATTAAAGTGACCGATTAGGGCTTTACTTGAGCAAGCACCGCCTGTGTGAAAAGCACCACAAGACTTCCCCGAAGTGGGTTCCATCTGTCCGCCGAGCTCCCAGCGGCCAGACCTTGGGGAGCTGCCTTGCGTGTGCTGGTTGGCCCGTTTGGCTATTGCTCCATGAAAATTCCACAGAGAGGCATTTTCACTATAGATTTAAATCTACAATAAGAAAAGTACTAAACACTTAAGAGAGACTACAGCTTTGAAATTTTAATGCTGCCTCATTTACCCAAGTGAAAACACCACTCTTCAGCTCATGTTTTCCCATTATCAGGGAACGGGTGGGAAGATCCACAGCCAGGCCTCCGATCGCCGACAGCAACTGGGCCGTGTAGGGTCCATAATGGGGGGGTTCACGCTGAGCCATCTGGGGAGTGAAGACGGTGACTTGCTCACTATAGTGTGGCATTTTTAGTTCCTGGAACCCTGGCTGTTTTGGAGCTTTCAGTTTATTTTATGAATCAAATAATGGAAAACCCACACAGCTGGCACAGCTGGTGGGCGTAGAGAGAGTGACACGAGTGCCTTGGCTGCTCACCCACCTGCCTTCAGGCAGCTGGACAGGATTGAGGACGCGTGGGTCTGCTCAGGTCTGACCTTCCCAAACCGGAGCTGGCAGCCTGGAGCCACCTGTCCCTGGTGTCTCCAGTGGGGCTGCACAGCAGTGTCCTGTTTCAGCAAGCTTCAGTTATTTCACTGAGACCAGGCTGCTCAGGGTGAGGAGAAAGTGACCCAGGTCTCCCTTCCTCTGGCCGAGGGGCCCTGCCTGGCACCCATGCCAGGTGTGTCTTTCGTGCCTTTGGTCTTTGAGTGTTTTAAAGATCAGGCACTTGGTGTTAGTGTGTTAGTAGAAGTGTTTTTTCAGGCCCTGTCTGTTCTCTACAGTAATTGTGTCGTATAATCAGTCTTACGGAATCGGAGGGAACTATAACAGCAGGCTTTTAATGCGACCCGCTGAACAGCAGCCCTGCACTGAGCACTTCCCACGCCCTCTTCTAATTTATCCCTCAACAAACCTGGGAGACGGCTGTTCTTTCTCTCCCGGTTTTACACGTGAGGACACTGAGGCCGTGCAAGTTCACCTGTTCAGGGTCCCACAGATACCAAGCAGCAGGGCTGGGGTTGGATCCCGGTTCTGCAGACTCGAGGGTCCGTGTGAATGCTAGAGAGAGGGCCGAAGGCTGGGCGGAGCGGGGCAGGTCGTGGGTTCTCAACTCCTCTCTCTCTGTTGCCCTCTCAGGACGCAGGGAGCCAGCAGATAGGTTTCTTGCTTGGAAGCTGCGGAGTTACTGTAGCCTTGACTAGTGACGCCTGCCATAAAGGACTTCCAAAAAGCCCAACGGGAGAGATCCCACAGTTTAAAGGTATGCCACCGCGCCTCTGAGAGCTCACATGCCCACGTCCTTTGTCAGAAGGCGGGTGCGGGAATACGTCACCCCGCCTTGGTTTCAGTCCTCTGTGGAATGAAACGTCAGTTGCAGACCCACGACTTTTCATGCATTCACGTCCCTGATGACACAGCCGGGTTGCCGGCCCATGGGGTGATGTGAGGTAACGCGTGATGGCGGCTTGGGTGCTCTTCTGTTGATGTCTTAGATCTCATGAAATCCGGAAACACCAGAGATTTGATCTAGTTGACATGTTTGAACGGGTACCACATGAATGGGGAGAAATTCTACAGACCTGCTTTCTGAGTAACATTTAAAAGGAACTTGTCGTTTATTTCCAAGGTTGGCCAAAGCTGCTGTGGTTTGTCACAGAGTCTAAACATCTCTCCAAACCGCCCCGAGACTGGTTCCCACACATTAAAGATGCCAATAACGACAC